>NC_136913.1:110421401-110968901 GCF_949752795.1 Hyperoodon ampullatus | reverse complement strand
CTTATTATCTTTGACTCACATGTGAGGCATAGAAATTCATGTGGAATACAAAATTTCTTTTTTTTTTTTTAACCGTGTAGGATTTTCACAGCATCCAGATGCTGGTAGAAGAAAGTGTAGACTCCATCCCCCTCCCCCACTACCCTGCTACACTTCCTTCATTTGCATTAAAACAAGATTTCTACTTTTCTCCTGTCCTCATGGTATATTAAAAATATATATACAGAAGAAAAAAAAGCACTTTCTAAAGCCACAACTGCCTTTGCCTAAAAGAGAAACCACTTTGCAAAAGACCATGGTGTAGCAGACCTAAGGTGTTCATTATAATAGATTCTGGATATCAGCCTTCCAGTTCATTTCCGAAAGGAATAAAACCACCCAATTTTAGCACTTGTCTGGGAACCCCTAAGCGGAGAGGAAATTGGCTATCAGATATGCAGATGAGGGGGGTCTGTGCTACCTAACTGCTGAGGTCCAGGATGGATCTTAATCACAGAGGAAGCTTATAAGCAGTACAAGAGGCCTCTGTGGAGGCTCTTCGGGTCCCAAAGCTCATTTTACCATAAGAATATAGGGCCCTGGGGCCTGTGTGTTCACAAGTAGTAAAGCAGTCAAATTCTTCCCAAGTCGCTAAAAGAGCACACTAAAAATGATGCCTTCCCCAGCACTTCCTTTCAAACGGTTCAAGAAGAAAACCAATGGCATCTTTTCTAATACCCACATCCTATTTTCAAATCTGCCAAAAATAGTGGTTTTAATTCACAGGCTTTAGACAAAAGAGGAGAATGCAGTCAAAGGGACAGCTTGATTTTCTGCTAATCTTAACATTTTATAAAAATAAGTTTACCGTGAAGGGGGTGATCTTGGAGAGAAAGCAATCTGATTGGGATGCGCAAGCTTTTCAGTTCCTTTGCTTTGCTTTTGTATTTTTTTAAAAACTGGTAGATGTCTCTCACCAAGCCATCCCCATGTCCTTGGCCCTTTGTGAACAAGGGAGCAGCTTTGCCACTCTGACTATTGAGGGCTAAAAAGAAGGCATGGGAATGAGAAATGAAGAAGACACCGGTGATTGCCAGTCATTTCATTAGCACCTTTGGCATATTTCCTAAAAGGCAATATAAAAGAACTATAATACATACCTACAATTGAACCCTGACGTCTCTTGGGCAAAGTACTTAATGTATATAAACTCAGGAAGTTGCTGTTATTTATTGATTTAACTGGGACAGTGAAAGTGTTTGGGCTTTGCTTCAGGCTACTAGGCAAAGGACTAGCTGAAGAAATTGACCATCCTGAAGAATACCATTGCCATTGGGAAATAAGGAGAGTCAAGGAATAGAGAAAATTAAGCTATTTTGTGTGTGTGTGTGTGTGTGTGTATACACGTGTGTTTCGTGTATGTGTGTAACACAGTCCCCCCCTTAGACCTGGGCAAGTGGGTCCTTGCTACAGCCCACACCTCAGGGAGCCCTGCACTTCCTCAGACTTTTCTGAGGCACCTCTAAAGCTGTCCTGGTGAGCTTCCCTCAGTGTAGGCTGGTAACTGTGAAATCTCAGTCCCTGTTTCTCTATGTTACGTCACTCCTCACCCCCCTGTTCTGGGCATGGGGTCGATCAGATGCCTCCAGGAGCTCCAGGACTCGTTCCTATAAATGACAGACCTGTGAACGGTACACTATCCTAAGAGGGTGGCCTAGTAAGCCAATAGTTCCCTTTGGCTGGTAAATTATTTCTTTCCCAGGATTGCGCAAGATGACGCTGCCAGACTGGTACTGTGATGTTGATTTGGGATGACTCTCAGTTAGCATTTGAGCACAGGATGAACTTAGGGTTCCATTGACATAAGTGCTGCCTCTTTACCAGCTACGTTCCAACCGTGAATAAGCCTTCTGCCTCTATCACCAGAGGGCAGTGAGGGTAGTAGCTTCAGGTATATTTTACCCCCCTCCATTACTGCTGGCACCTGAGACAGTCACCAACTCATCCCTTTCCACAGGCTGTGTGTCATCTGTTACACAGTCCCCTGTGGATGGTCATGCCTATCTCTCAGGGCTTTTGAGACCATTGCTGTGTACTGCCAACGGGTTCTTCCTGTGGATGTTCTCCCTTGGCTCTGATGGATGTGGTGATCTCACGTTCTCTGAGGCTGACTTGAAGCTGTGCCAGATGAGGGACAGACATTCCTTGCATGAGTACAACAACTTTTCTCACTCTCATTCTGTCTGTGGTCCCCTTGCCTGTCCTCCCAGCTGGTGGGGTGTGTATGAAAGTCAGGGGTGCAGTCAGCACTGATAGCGATCATATTCTAGGAATGCAGTAATTGTGGCCTAAAGTGTTCAAAAGAAAACACGATTGGAGGATATGCTGTTCTATGTTTATGCTATGAAACCCCAAGTGGTAAAAATTTGACATGACCGGAGAAGAAATCATCATTCACATTTTACTGCAAACTCTTGGCAAGGTTTGCATTTGTGGTCGTCATGAATGAAACACAATAACAATTTCTGAGAATTGGAATTGGAAGAATTGGAAGCTAGCATCAATGGGAGTGAGGCATGGATAGGGCAGCATCATAAGTAATGATGTAATGAACATTAAAGGAGCTGCAGAGGCAAGAAGATCTGAAACATTTCAATACAAATGGGTTTTGAAGAGACATGGCATTATGACTATCACTGTGTTTTTCTCACAGTGGCCAATATGAAATTAGCCAATAATGGCATATTTGACAATAAAGTACATGAGGAGATGGAGCCCACACACTAAGAAGAATCTTCATGTGCATAGATTAGACAAGAAACAAATACACAAGTGCCTCTTTTCTACCCATCATTCTAAATCTTCATTGATAAGTCACTGTAGTTCACATTGGCCTTTTAATTTTGTGATCCATTTTTTTTCTTTTCTTTCTTTTTTTTTTTTTTTTTGCTGTGATCCATTTTTAAATCAAATTGTTTATATGGACAGAAGCCCCATAAAAAAAAATTCTCCGGCTTTTTCCCACCCCAAGAATGGCCCTGACTAGAGTTAAGAGCTTGAACTGCTTGTTACCTTCAGTACTACACTTTATTTCCCAGAAGGGTCTTTATCTGAAAAGAGCGGGGTCGAATAAGAAAGCTGTAGTTCCTTTGGATTTATGAGATGTTATCTGGAGCTCAACCTCAAAACTGGAAACTTAATGAGAAACTTAGTTATATACGTTAACAAATAATACAGACTTAAGTTCATCACCTCAGACAAAATCATTTCATGCTTATTCATTCAGTGTGTTCCCAATACTTTGTTAAGCATTGGTTTTTGTGGTGAACAAAACAAATAAGGTCCAAACAAGGACCTCACAGAGCTTAGGGAAACTGGGCAGACAGGCATTAAACAAGTGAACATGCACATATAATTATTGTTATAAATTTTGGTACATTCTAAGAAGAAGAAAAGGAAGGTTCTTTGTGAGACAATGATGTAAACAGTCCTACTGGTAGAGGAAGCGAAGATATTTCTTGAGGAAGTGACAAACTGAAACATGAAAAGTCAGAAGAAAAGATATCCTGATAGAACAACTAGCATATGCAAAGCTATTTCCATTCTAGGAATGGAAAACTGTAAGTGTTGACAAGGGTGATATAAAAGGAAGTTGGAAAGTTTGGCAGAAATTTGATCATGTAGGGCTTTGAAGGAGTTTGATCCTGAAAGCAGTGGGAAGCCATTGGAGAGTTTTATGTAGGAGAGAATGTGATCTCATATACATTGTTAGAAGACTGCTCTGAAAAATGTAGGGGGTGAGTGAGAGTGGAGGTAGGAAGACCAGGTAGAGGACTACTGCATTGGTCCAGATGAGAATGATATGAGCTTAAACCTAGGTAGCAACAATGGGTTGGTGAGAAATAAACCAATTTGACATCTATTTTGGAGATAGAATTGACGGGAATTGCTGATGAACTGGATTCGTTCACTTATTCATCCACCAAATATTTGAGTGCCTCCTCTGTGTCAAGCATTGTTGTCGGTACTGGGGGTAGAGAAATGAACAAAATATAATCCCTGCCTTCATGGAGTCTATAGTCTAGTGGGAAGATGCAGACAATAAGCATGTAAGTAAATTATAATATGCCCAATGGTGATAAGAGTGATAGTAATAAAGCAGGGCAAGACGTAAAGAGAATACTGGGATGCTTTGGGGGTTCCTGTTTTACAGAGAGTAGTTTAGAGAAAAGCTCTCTAAAAAAGTCATATTTGAGCAGATACTTGAAGAAAATAAGGCAGCAATCTGTGTGGTTATCTTGGGGAAGTATTCTAGGCAAATAAAACATCAGGAGGCAGGAAGGTACTTGGCCGTTTGAGGAATGGTGGAGAAGCCAGTGTGTCTAGGTTAGAGTGGGTGAGGGGGAGAGTGTTAATAAATATGGATGGGGCTTCCCTGGTGGCGCAGTGGTTGAGAGTCCGCCTGCTGATGCAGGGGACATGGGTTCGTGCCCCGGTCCGGGAGGATCCCACATGCCGCGGAGCGGCTGGCCCTGTGAGCCATGGCCGCTGGGCCTGTGCATCCGGAGCCTGTGCTCCGCAGCGGGAGAGGCCACAACAGTGAGAGGACCGCGTACCGCAAAAAAAAAAAAAAAAAATGGATGGATGGATGGAGTGACGGACACTCATGCTGGGCCATTGTAAGGACCTTGGTTTTTAAGATAATAAGATGCGAAGCCCTTGGAGGGTTTTGAGCAAAAGTGATGTAACAGTTTGCATCTCAACAGAATCATTCTGGCTGCTCTGTTGATGATAATAAGGGGGCAAGAGAAGGAGCACTGAAACCATTTAGGAGGATATTTCAGTAATATAGGCTAGAGATGATGGTGGTTTGGATTTGGGTGGCAGTAGTGAAGGTATTGTGAAGTGGTTAGATTCTGTATAAACTTTGAAGGTAAAGTCCACAGGGTTTACGGATCAGTTTCATGTGGGTTATGAGAGAAGGGAAGGAGTCAAAGATGATACAGTCTGAGCAACTGGAAGGAATTAAAATTGTTACATGCTAAGATGAGGGAGAATGGGAGCGGTGGTTTTGGTGAAGAGGGTTGTTAGATTTAGAAGGTGAGGAAAGAAAGAATTCAGGGTGACCCCTAGATTTCTGGCTTGAGCCATTGGGTGGATGGTGGTGCAATATCATTAGGTAGGAAGGATGACAGACTTTAAAAATCATCGAGTCCAACTTCCTTGTTTTGGTTGATGAGAAACGGAAGCCCTGAGAAAATCGTCACCTTGCTGAATTGTGGGAGAGCCGAAACTTGATTCTCCTAATGGAAGAGTCAAGATTCTTGCCTCTTTCTACTCTGATGTTTTAATTTTTAAAAATCTCTGGAACGGGAAAATGATGTAAGTTTCTTAAAGACAAACTGTGCTATATAAGCTTTTGTACATTATGCTGCAGTGGGCAACTACAGTTTTATGCCTAGAACACCCCCTTTTGTAGAATCTGTTCCTCTCCTTACCCCACCCACATCTACATGGTTTCCACAGAAATCACCATGCTGCTACAGTGTGATCCCACCTCTTGGACACAGTGGATTGTTTGAGGGATGGGCATCTGACCCAAGGGGGGGAAATTTCCTCTGCTCACTTACATGAGAAAGGGAGAAAAGGTTATTCTAAACATTTAGTAAATGCTTGTTGACCTGAATTGAAGGAAGAGTGAAGCTTTCAGAAACCATAGATATAAAACTTTTTCAAAACATATGAATTAGGAGATGATTATTCCTACCTGAAGAAAAATTTTTGCTCTACCAGAAGATTGACTGTAATTTTGCTTTAAATAGCAATCTTTTGAGTGCATTCAAGCATTTGTTTATGATCTTTAACTGCTTGACAGGCTGGGGTTGAGAGGAGAGCATTTTAAAGTTAAAGTATCAGAAAATATTTCCCATGAAATTCTCTTTCTGTGGGCCTGGAGCCTGAGCTCTATAAAGGCCTCTGTTTCCAAACAGTGAATTATAAACTATCAAATGGGTTAGCAGCCATTATCAATATTGGCTAAATGATGCTAAATAAACTAGTGGTGCTTTGAATTGTGAGTTCATCTTAGTACGTTTCATAGGTCTCTATGTAAATACTATTTAAAATATGGAGTCAATCAAAGACATTGTACATGGGATACTTAGAAGACTGTGTATGTGTACAGAAGATGATATGGTTACCAAATATGTATGGATAGAATTGATGATTGCTGATATTAGGGAATAAAATCCAAAAAAACTATCAATATATTTGTTATTGACGAGGTCTTCAGCAGAAAGATGCACATCAGTGTGTGTGGATGAGCTTCTGCCATACTGTAGGATAAGATGAAAATGCAGGTGGACACCAACCTACTGGGGCATAAGGCCAAAGTCAGATAACCCCTCTAGCATGTTCGATAAGCTTGCTTTTATTCTCCGAAGACAGAGTTGATAAGTGCTTGTAACCAGATTAATGCTAGATAGCATTGAAAAATAAAAAGCTCAAACTGGAGCTGTCTGAAGAAGGAACAAAAATGAAGAAAGAAGAGGAGGAGAAGGATAAAAAAAGGGAAGAAATGATTACTTCATAAACGTGTAGCTGCCCAGAGCTGTGGAACCTCCCTTCATTTTACCCTGCATGGAATTGACCACCAATGCACTCAGGCACTTAGTAAGTAGCTTCTGAGTGAGTTCAAGAATAACAACTGAATGAATGTCATAATATTTCAATGAATTTACATAGCTTGTTAGAGATGATAAATATTTAAATCTTTACATTGCATCAGTCATACATATGATAAGCTTCTTTTCTTAGCCTTGCAATAATTCCCTTATGTAGCAGTTGCAATGAAACCTATCTAACTTGGGCTTTGCTGACTGACCAGATCACTTTTCCTGGTAGTTTTGGTTTCCATTGGTTTGGTGACAATATAAGAATTTAAAGTAGTGTCTAAGCTTAGTGTCACTGGTATTTTAGTAAAAAATAAAAAATAAAAATGTACACTCACTTCGTCTAAGGTTGACCAAAAGAGCTAACTAGCCATGCCAGGATGAGCATACATCTCTTTTTGCCCAGGACAGTCCTGGCTTCCGCCTGTTTGCCTGATGGATGGACTAGTAGCATCTTCTTTCACTCCTAAATGTGTCCTGACTTGGAAAATAAATTGTGTTTGCCCTAAATATCAGTATCACAGGTAATCCTGATCCAGCCAACATAGAAAAAAATCTGTAGGAAACTCAACTAACTTTCCAGCTTTGTCATGAAGTTTTATATACTGTTCCTTTTGATCCCTGCCCACCCAGATGAGAGACCATATTATTAATTCATACTTCAGTTATAACATTTTGTCAGAAGTAAAACTGCAGCCACATTGTACTGCTTTCTGGTGATCTACATGAATGTAGGTAGTGTAGAAGACCTTGAGGAATGGATGAATAGCATGTCTTTTATTCAGTTCTTGACTATTAGTTGCTTTAGCTTGGCTTTTGGCAGGAATTGGATAGCTATTTTATTTATTTATTTATTTTTTTGCGGTACGCGGGCTTCTCACTGCTGTGGCCTCTCCCGTTGCGGAGCACAGGCTCCGGATGCGCAGGCTCAGCGGCCATGGCGCACGGACCCAGCCGCTCCGCGGCATGTGGGATCTTCCCAGACCGGAGAACGAACCCGTGTCCCCTGCATCGGCAGGCGGACTCTCAATCACTGCGCCACCAGGGAAGCCCTGGATAGCTATTGATTTAAGCTTGAGCTATCTGGCAAGTGTTTCAAAGGCAGAGATTTTGTACTGCTGATTGAAGCAAGATGCATGAGTTTTAGTTAATGGGAATTGTTTTATTTAGGATTAGGTCTGGCTGCCAGTAGCAGAAAATCCAAACTACAAGACAGCGACTTACAACTACAAGAAATAATGTCACTCATCTAAGACACTGGAGCTAGGTCTTACGGAGCCATTCGGATGCTCCACAGTCTCAAGACCCAGGATCCTTCTATCTTGTTGCTCAGTTGTATGCAGTATTCGTTCCCAAGGTCACTACATATTCCTGGATGGTTGCTTTAGCTCTAGACAGTGCACCCTCATTCCAGGCTGCAGGAAGTAAGAAAGGGGCAAGGAAGGGAAGGGAATGGTCCCTTGTTTTAATGGTGTGTGCACCTGTGTGCACATACACATGCCATATGAGTCTGACATTGGGAGTTTTGCCAAGACCTGGCTATATACAGCCAATGAGGTATATAACATATTTACTTTATAAAGAAGTATATAGAAAGAAGGGGGTTCTGTGGCCTGCCAAACAAAAGCTCACTAGTAGTAGATGATTGTGGGTAATGTTTGGCAAGAAGGAACAATCTCAAACGAGTTAGGAAGACAGTATGGCATCAGGACATAGGCAGACACATTGACAGTGGAATAGAACATTCGAGAAACAGATTGAATGATATGCAGTGAACTTTGACATATAACAGAGGTGATATGGCAGATCACAGGGAAAAAGAGGAACTATTCAACAAATGAATCTGGGAAAACTGTACATATGGGGAAAAATGAAAATTGATGCCTACCTTATACCATATTTAAAAAAAAATCAACTTTAGAAGGATTAAGAACTTGAATGTCAAAAGCAAAAGTTTAAGACTTTCAAAAGAAAATGTGGGTGATTATTTGTCTCACTTTGGAGTGAGAAAATAGACCCCAGCCATAGTATAAAAGGTTGATAAATTAAAGATCTTTTGATTATCAATAAACACCATAGGCAAAATTGAAAGGTTACATAAGGATGGAAAATAAATTTTTGGTGGTGAGCATGCTGAAAGGTATACAGAAGCAGAAATATAATGTTGTACACATGAAACTTATGTAATGTTATACGCCAACGTTACCTCAGTAAAAAATAAATATAAAAGAAGTGAATGGAGAAACAAGCAAAAAAAGAGGACTAGAGATTTCAGAGAAAAGGAAACATGGCTAATAAACATGAAGAGATAAACAACCCCCCTTTTACTTAGGGAAATACAGATCAGGACCACGATGAGATACCATTTTACATCTATTTGAATGATAAAATGTAGGTAGCCTGCAAATGCAAAGTGCTGGAGAGGATGCATTTGTGAGCTCTCTTTTGTATTGCTAGTGGGAATATAATTTGCTACAGCTGCTTTGGAAAACAATGTGGTATTATTTTGTAAAGTTGAGCACTTGCTCATCCTACAACCTAGCCTCAATACTAGGTATAGTCCAAGAGAAATTTTAACACATGTACCCAGGAGACATGTGCTAGAATGTTTGTGGTAGCATTGTTTGTAATAGCAAAATTTGGGGAATTTCCCAAATGTCTGTTAACAAGAAAATGAGTAATGGATGGTCTGTGGAATGTTCACATAATGTGATATGTCAGTGAAAAGCAACAACATGAATAAACCTTAGTGATATGATACTGGGTGAAAAAAGCAAGATCCAGAAGACAGCATAGCGTATGACAAAGTTTTTGTAAAATGAAAAAAAACAAGTGAGACAAAGCATTTTAAAGGAATGCACATATACTTGATCAAATTAATAAAGAAGAAAAAGAATAATAAACCTAAAATTCAAATTAGTGGTTACCTTCAAGGGGCTATGGTGGGGGGTGGGATAGTGGAGAAATACAGGTAAGATTCCAGTTTGGGGGCTGGGCAGTTGGTTCATGGATATTTATTAAGAGACTAAAATAGATGAAAAGAATAATTCATAAAGCAATGATAGGGTAACCTGAACCAGGAATTATGATTAATTAAATTCTGCACACCTGCAATTCAAGAAAAATCCCAAACAATAAATACCTTGCCATGGCCTATAAGGTCCTATGTGACCTGGCTTTTGGCTTGCCTTCTGATTTAATTTCTTTCCTCTCTTGCTCAGTTTCAGCTACATTGCTTTTTCTGTTGAGCCTTGAAACTCTTTAAGCATGCTCCTGCTTCAGGGCCCAGAATATTCCTCTCTCAGGTATGCACATGTCTAGGCAAATACCTCAGCAAGACCTTCTCTGAACATTCTATCTGAGGTGCACCCCTATTGCGCTACCTCTACACCTTGCTCTATTTTTCTTCATACCAGATACTAACTACATTATTTTTTTAAAATATTTTAAAAAATACTTATTTATTTAGTTTCCTTATTTTTTTTGCTGCATCGGCTCTTAGTTGCAGCACACGGGATCTTTGTTGAGGTGTGCGGGATCTTTTTGTTATGGCACGCGGTCTGCTTGGGTTTCTCTCTAGTTGTGGTGTGCGGGCTCCAGAGCGTGTGGGCTCTGTAGTTTGTAGCACGAGGGCTCTCTCGTTGAGGCGCGTGGTCTCAGTAGTTGTGGTATGTGGGCTTAGTTGTCCCTCGGCATGTGGGATCTTAGTTCCCCAACCAGGGATCAAACCCGCATCCCCTGCATTGGAAGGTGGATTCTTTACCACTGAACCACCAGGGAAGTCCCTAACTGATGCGTTATTATATACATACTGTTTTTATTGTTTGTTTTTCCCTAGACTGAATATCCATGGAGGCAAGGGCTTTGCTTTCTCACTGCCATATTGTTGTTTAGTTACCTCCTACTGGTCCTTTGTCTCAGATGTTATTTCCTCCAGAAAACCTTCTCTGACTCCCCTGGGCTAAATTGGTATTTCTCTTCTGGGCTCCTTTTTTTGCCCCATGATGACACAAAAATGAAACATTTCACATTCTTTTGTGATTGCCAGTTTACCTGTCTGTCTCTTGCATTAGATTTGTTGGTGCTTTGAGGACATTGACCCTGATATGTATATTTGTGTGTATGTATGTATTTAATCCCAAACATTTGAGTGTCTACCACATAGTAGATGTTCAATAATGATTATTTAATAAACAATAAAATAGGTGGAAGAATCAGCAAGCGAGTGATCCATTCTCAGGGCTAAGGTGGCTAGCCAGATAAATGAAGAGGGAGATTGGCCATGTGGAAACAGTAAATTGTAGTGTAAATAGGAGAAGCTAGATGTATTTTGTGGGTGAGACTTAGTTGTTATGTTTCTATAGGAGCCTTCTTTTTATGCAGACTTCAGTGAGCTTCATCACTTTAGTGTAGTGTCTTAAGAGATGCAACAGGCTGGATATAGGCATATATTTTCAGGAGAGATGGAAATCCAGGAGCTTCTTAATCACTCAGCATTTCTGCACAGTTATAGTTCGGGGGAAACTCATAAGCATATGGTAATGCTAAGATAGTTCAAGATGTTAAAACAAGACTGTATGATCAGAATCAGATGCTCTGCCACATGCATTTCAACATGTTATAAATATTTGTTATTATATAATCTGTAAGGTATAAACTTTCTATTTATTGAAATATCAAATTCACTGGGCTAGTTGAGTCCTTTCCTCTGCCTCTTGACCCCTTTCATGTGAATATCTAAGAACTATCAGTTGCCTACTGATGCTCTCAGTGGTTTTATGTTTTCCAAATCAAATTACTTTTTTCTCTTTTCTGGCTTAGTCATTATGGGATCATCTTTCTCATCATTATCAGCATTAATGCTGTGCCATAATTATATGCATAATTGGATCACTTACTCACTTGCACAGATAATTGCGTCAGTATGCCTTCAGCTTTGCCAGTTACCGAGTAAGATACTTGACAGCCATATGAGTTCATGGTTTGCATGTGATTATATGCTGTGAATTGTTCGTTAAATAGATGTTGCCTCTCTTATTTATGAATGGGCTGTGTCTCTAGCGTGCTGAAACTCCCAGTGTGTTTATGGCAGTCTGCTCAACTACTTGTACCTAGACGTTGTGCTTGGTACTCAGATAGTGAAAATAAAGTGCTAATTAAACCAAGGGAATAGATTTTAGTTCTACAGATGATTGAACTCATTATTCCTAGTCATGAACTGTACCCCTTTTTCAGTAGGCCCTGTCTTTGGCCCCAGATAGAGCCCTAACCACAGCCATAACTAGAGGATGGTGGCAGTCCATGCAGATGAATATAGACACGCCCTTCAAGGACAGAGTAGCTTGACAAGCATTGTGACATGACGACAGAAACTTTGGAAGCAGGAGGTATGCTAAGACCCAGATGAGCAGGGACACTATCTGATCAGGGACTTCTGATAGAAAACATGTTCTGGGGTCACTTCTAAGAGTCAAGAAAGGGACTTTAGTTTGAGAGCAACATAGGGTCAAAGTTTTACATTGATCAGGATTAAGATGCAGGGGAAAATAATAGGAGCAATTACTTGAAGTGGATTACAAAGTGGAGTTGGAGTCTTGGTCACGTAATGGTGTGGTGCTGGCTTACAGTGGCTCACTGGAGCTAACTGTGTGTACTTTTCTTGATGACTCCTCATCCAGTGACCTCATATTAGTTGTTTGACATCAGCTATGATGGGAGTATTTGCCCCATGAGGATGAGCAAACCATATAAATTAAGGCTTAAAATTTTTTTTTGTTTTTAGTGAGGCAGTTTACCACCACAACCCTAGTAACAGGAGTAAGCTAGAAGCAGGTGACTTTTATTGAATTCTTACTATGTGTCAGGCATGTGTATTATCTCATTTAAGTCTCATACCATCGCATATTTTTGGGTGAGGAAACTGAGGTACAGAGAAGTTTAGCAAGAAGTTCAGTTCCTAGACTGGGGCTGTGTGATCAGAATATGACTAGTAAAGGTGGTTTAATGATGGGCTGCTTGAATACTTAACTAGGTTTCATAAAAATCCTTCCTGATTAGGAAGAACTTGGGTCCCAGAACCGAGCTTGCAAGAGGAGTTAGAGTATGGCTTAGGGAACCAGGCTAGTCATGCATGGTAGAATTCTAAATAGAAATATGTCCTCATCTTGACTATTTCCTCTTGTCTGAAGTTTGTTTTCCCAGGATTCACCATTCTCAGGTAGGAGAGCATAGAATGAGCCTAGGTATCCCCTTCCACCCTTTATGTTTTTACTCTAATGATTTTTCTACTTCTAACCCCTTCTCGACGGCCTCTCTCCACATAAAAAGTACATAAAATGTATGTACTTTTCACAAGCTGAGTTTGAGAACACATGTCCTTATTTCTGTATGGCACATTCCACATTTTTATAGCCAGAAAGAACCTTCAAGATGGAGCTGTTTTATTTTGTTTTCTTGTAGCGTGTAGTTTTTTAAAAAGTCCATTGTTGCAGTCAGACACATCACTCGCAACAAGATTGAATTTAATTTGTCTTAAATTTCTTTCCCAATGAGACAAAATAAATAACCAAAAGAAAAAAATGTATTAAACTGTGTAAATCTAAATATAAAAACATTTAATAAGCCCTGACCAATTATTGGGAATTGTAAATGAGTTTTGTGGTGTTCAGTGTCTGCAGATTAATGTAAACTTTATTTAAAACAACTTGTTTTTTTTGAACCCTAATAATAATTTTCTTTTACTTTACTGTAGCAGTTCACAGCAAGTCAACTGCAGGAAGATTTAGCAGAGCAGTAATATCCTTTCTATTACCTTAGACACAATGGGAAACCCTGCTCTTCCAAGAAATCATTTTTTCTCTGCAGTTGGTCCATAATTTCATATAGATCTGAAGGAAAATAGAGAAAAAGCATATTTTTAGCAGGTGTAGGCTTAATGTATGTAACATTTGTTTTTAGTTTTGGTTGATTTAGCATGTTACATACCATACAAGGCTTTGTGCTATACAGAATGAGGATTCAGTTGAGTCCAAGAGAGGTAGTTGTATTTAGGTAGCTGAATGAATATGACCTATATTACACAGACACAAAATCCCATTTTATCTATGATGTTTTACACCAAAAGTCTAAAATGAATGTACCAAAGTTTGAACTCTTCTGCTGGAACATGTATGTATGTGCATACATCAGTTAGGAGAAGGGGATTTACGATTGAACACCACAGACTGAAAGGTCTTTATCAGGAAGTCACTGCTGCGTAACAAACAACCTTTCAAATTAGTGGCTTTAAACAACAGCTGTATATTATGGCTTGTGAGTCAATGAGTTGGTGGGGCAGTTCGTCTGGTCTCACTCATGCATCTTCAATCATCTGTGAGTTGCCTGGGGGCTGGCTTGTTTAGGATGGCTTCAGTTTGGATGACTTGGCTCTTTTCCACATTCTCTTGCATTGGTGTGTTCATAAGATGATGAGGGTCTGTTAGAGCAAATGTAAATGAGTAAAGGTTCCTCTTGTGTTTGCTAATATTCAGTTGGTAAAGGAAGTTACAGTTCCAAACCCAAAATGAAGGGATGGGGAAGAACACGTCACCTAGAGTGGGCAAATACTGCAAAGCCCCATAGCAAAGTGTATGGATCCATTGATGGGTGAAGTTTTTGAACCATTTTTTTGCAGTCCGTTTACCATGTTCTTTTAGTATAAAATGGTATCATCTTTTGAAGCAAAATTGATGAGGGTCCATGGAAGTGGCTGCTGGTTCATATATGAATGAAAATCAGTTTCCATGTCATCTTTGATACACATGAAACAGGTTGCTGATGCTTTGAGAAATGAAGTGTGGCACTTTCCAAATGAATACTACTTGGGTTAAAATAATAGAACCATAATGTCTAGTACAAGGAAAGAAATTATCCTACTGTACTTTGCATTGAGCATGGTATGTTGTTTGTTTATAACTTCAGGTAAGATTTATTTCTCACCTAATATGTGTCACTATACAGTTTAGGAAGGACGTTAGCAAACTGGAGCATGACTGGAAGGGGACAAAGGGAATAGGGAGGAATCTGAAAACAATCTAGGAGGGAATGGTTGAAGAATTTGGTGACTTTTGGCCTATAACAGAGAGAACTTAGTGGGGATATAAGCAACATATTAAGGTATTTAAATAGCTGTCACATGGAAGAGGGATAACATTGGTGTATATTATTCTAAAAGGCAGAACAACCCATTGCCTTTAGAGTGAATACCAAGTTCTTAACTATGACCTACAAGGCCCCGCATGATTTGCTTCTGCCTATTTCTCACCTCATTGCCTACAGTTCCTTCTTGCTCACTGCAGTCCAGCCACATTGGCCCCTTGCTGTTCCTCGTGCACAGTAGCTGCACCTCTGCGCCAGGGCCTTGTTACTTGCTGTCTCTTCTTCCTCCATGTAACACTCTTCCCCAGAATATTTGCATAGTTCTCTCCTTCTGGTGATTCAAGTCTTAGCTCAAATATCACCTCCTCGGAGAGGTCTTCCCTGACCAACGAATCTGATACTAGCCCCTATGCATCCCTTTTTCTGTTATTATTTATTGCATAACTTTTTTGGGTCTTATTAATGTACTTATTTACTTGCTTGTTATTTATTTCCTTACAAATTGAATGGAAGCTCCCTGAGAGCAAAGATCTTGTTTGTCTTGTTTTCTGCTGTATCTCCATCATACCTAAACGGTACCTAGTACATAGTAGGTTCTCAATAACTGTATATTGAAAGAATTAATAAATTTAATAATTTTACAGGTGTTTTGTGGCATATCTTGTAAAGTAATGGGTTTCTCATCTCTGTAAGTGTTTAGCTAGAGATCAAGTAGAGGTAGGATGACCATCTATCCATAAGATCCTACATTAGCTGGTAGTGTTGACTTGACCTCTAGGAATCCTTTGAACTTGGATATTTTGTGATGTCTGAGATCTTGTGAGAATACTGTATTCTAATGTCTTCAACCTAGTATTCTTAAAGATTAAATTCAAGAGGATTTCAAGGTAAGTCATACCATATTTTAAAAGGTATACCGTTACATTTGTGGAAAACTTTGTAAGATCAGGGTATCACCACACAAGACACACTAGAATGTGTCCACAATTATGATTTGTTTACTTTTTGCTAACTTTGGGCTGTCAGAGAGTTAAATTAGAACAACTGCAATATGGGGTATAGGATTCCGAATAAACTCGGAAGTTAATAAACTCAGAAGTGCTTGTGGTCCTCTAACCATTATACTCTTTCTTTACTTTCTCCTGAAGGAAAGACTTCTTGAGAACATTAGAATGAGCTCGGCCTTGAAGGGTGGGCCTGACTTTGGATTATCGCAGACATTTTAGGCTGGGGGAAGAGCCTGAATTAAGGCATGGCCAATGAACATAGGACGGGGAATTCCCTGGCCGTCCAGTGGTTAGGACTCAGCACTTTCACTGCCCGGGCCCAAGTTCAATCCCTGGTTGGGGAACTAAGATCCCGCAAGCCGCGTGGGGTGGCCAGAAAACAACAACAGCAAAAGCAATGAAAACATAGGATGTATGTCAAAGAAGTGGAGCAGCCAGCTTAATATGAACAGACAATATGTTTTCAAGAAAGGTGGGGAGATGGAACAGAGCAAGCGAAGTTAGCTTGAATCATAGAGAAGCTTGAATACTGGATCAGATTTGAGTTTTATCCATAGAGAGTAGGAGTCTGGAGTAAGGGAAGGAAGTAGATCTGGGAGCCTGGCTAAGGATTCTGGATGGCGTGAAGTCTAACGCCCATTTTTTGGGGGTGGTGGGAAGAGGATGTTGAGACCCAGAGACAAGAAATATCTTGCCCAGGTTTACCCAGCCAGTTTTACAGCATAGCTGGAGACAGAACTGAAACTTTCTGCTTACTAGCCCAGTATATTTTCCACTAAATCATGAAAGGGATGAAGTGAGAATGGTACTTGGAAGTTTACGTATTACATGCCTATTTAAACAGGCAAGTAATCCATTAGAATGAATTCCTTGCTAACAGATGTTCAGGAGCAACTCCTGAGGGCTGTGGGGGTAACAAACGTGTGGTTTGATAAAGAGCTGTAACACAGGGCACTATAGTCCTCTGCAAACAAGAAGACCTTCTATACTGTATCCGCTGTGGGTGGTCCAGCTGGGGAGATGATTAAATTTAGACATTAGATAGGAATGATCAAGTACCTCTCACCACCTGCTCAGTGGTTTACTTTAATTTACAAATGCTGCCTTGGCTAGAATCCCTCTGTTTTAATTGATGGATATTCTATTTCTCGGTGGCCCAGTGCACTCCATTTCCAAAGGCCATCACTATCCATCACGGCTTTGGGTTAGACAGGGCTATTCCCTGTTGCTGGAGCTGCCATAATGATTGGGAAATCCAGAATGGAGGCATGGGTGACATGGTAACTGCTCAGGCCTGAGTTTCAGCCTCATGGTTGATGTTTTCTTAAGGAAAGGAAACTGGAACTACTTGTGATGTTCCATGGGGGTTCTAGAGAAGCTATCCCTTGTGACATACCCTATTACCCTTCCGTCAGCGAATTGCTGTGAATCTACAAACTTTACTGCTTCAGAGGCTTAGAGTCAGACGGACTTGGTTGCAAATCCTTGTTCCACCATTTACTAGCTGTGTAACTTGAGGCAATTGACTGAAACTCGTTTTCTCAGCTGTAAAATATGAGAAAAATCATAGTATTTACCTAATAGGGCTTTCTGGGGTATCGAATGAGATGCCATTTTTAAGTGTGTGGTGTTAAAATTACCATTATGACTGTAGAGTCAGATCAGACTAAAACTGAACAACCTTTTCTTCGTAACCCACATTCTCATAATGGTAATCTTAAATTTATCCTGTTATAGAAAGTAGGACATTGAGAGAAAGAGATGCTGGATGGATTAGTTAATTAAGATGTAATGAATAAATAATCCAAGTCAGATTCAAAAGATGCTGTCTAGAAAAGGGCAGGTTTGGATATAGTACCATATGGGGACCCTAGGTAGTCAGAAATCATGAGGTCACATGTCATAAAGATTTGTGCCAAAAGGGAGATGAGTATAGAAAAGACCCAAAAAATTCTACGATGCTAAAGGGCTTTTTTTTTAAAATTAATTTTTATTTTTTGGCCGCACCATGCAGTATGTGCGATCCTAGTTCCCCGACCAGGGATTGAACCCACGTCCCCTGCATTGGAAGTGTGGAGTCTTAACCACTGGACCACCAGGGAAGTCCCTAAGGGGCTTTTAAAGTCTATGATAAGTCATCTTTTAGGGAGGCAGAAAAGAACACTAGATTGGGATTTATGAACTCTGACACCTAGTCCTGACTCTGTTATTCACAAGCTTTGTGATTTTACACAAGTCACATAACATCTATAGACCTCAATCTCTTCATCTGTAAAATTAGCGTTAGACTAGACCAGGAGTTGTTAAATATGTCTCACAGCTCAAATCTGGCCTTTTTGTACAACTTGCAATATAAGAATGTTTTTCAAAGGGTTGTTTAAAAAACACACAAGAATATGTGAGAGAGAGCTAGGTGGTCCTTGAAGCCTAAAATATTTACTGTCCAGCTCTTTACAAAGTTTGCCAATCCCTGGACTAGATGACCAGCTGGTCGTTTTCAATGTTGACAGTCTACAGTTCTAGTCCTGGGTTGATTTGTAATAGTTTTAATGGACACACTTGTTTTATTTCCCTTTCAGCTTTCATATTTACCCCAAAATGTGTGTAATCCATTGAATAATAGACTATAAGAGTTAAAACGGCCTTTAGAGGTTATTTCATCCAGCTCTTCATTTTCAGATGAGAAAGTTGAGGGCTAGAAAAATTGCTTTGTCACCATCTTATATCTTGTTAGTGGCAGAACCAAAACCAAAACCTGGATCTGCTAATTTTTATCTAGTCGTTTTTGTATTATACTCTCATACCTCAATAGCACTCATTTCAGAGCGCTTAACACTTTCCCATTCTCTCCCTCTTTTACCCACCAGATCAGCTCCTTTACTTTGCTTCCTAGTATGACTACTAAATATTGGTGTCATCTCTGTAGCTTACAAGGACTGCTGTAAGGCTACAAAAACATGACAGTAACATGCAGATATGAACAATTGATGAATATTTAAGTGTGCTTGATATTACATCAATTTTATAGTCAGCATTCAGATATCTCATAATTTGGGGATGAAGTTTTGAACAAAATAGGGCTGAAGAAAGCTCATGGACTTTGATGGGTATAGATTGCTTTGGTACATATTAATATGCTCAACGGATGTTTATACTGGAAAGAAATAACAAGACAGCAAATATATATCACATTGAATTTTGCACAGCGACAGCAGATTCAGGTCAATTGGACTGGATAGTTGACTTCTCTGATATCTGCACACTTCTTCCTGCCCCAGAGAAAACAGCTCTGTAAAGTCAGGGAGATGTAACCCTGGAGGGAGCTATTGAGAACTTGGTTCATAAATGTCATTTGAAGTCACCATTTCCTGTGCAACCAGCAAATTTCATTCATCTTTTAGCTCTCTCTCTCTTCTGTGTTAGATGTCAAGTTACTAGTTTTGGGGAGTACTGTGAGGCATATGTTCAAATTGCTACAGATTCCACAAGTGAAAATGTGGTCTTCACCACATATTAAGGTCCTTGAGAGCAGAGACAACACTTTCTTACTCACTGTTATCCCAAAGCATACGCTTTCGGTTAGTCTTGGTTTGATGTTTGTTGAGTTGAAATCCTTGCAACTGCAATGCAGAAGGCTTCCCCAAAGGGCCTGTCCTATTCCTTCTAGCTCTGTCTTGCACTTTTATGTCTTTTGGAAACTCCTGGGGTCACTGCAACCCTCATTGATCCTCTGCATCTCGATTTCCTGTCCTTTGCTCACAATTTCATGTTTCTCCACAAGATTTTCTTCTGGAGGCAGAGTCCACTTGATTCTTTTTACCCTTCTACAATGCTACACTGAAAAATATTGAATTGATTTGAATTAAATAGCTACGTACATAATTGTATAACATTTGTTATCATTGAAAACTTTTGTATAGGTCTTGTTTTCTAGCTTGACTGAAAGTCGATTATTGGTTTTCGGTGGTCATAAGTGCAAATATAAGTTAATAGCATAGTTTGGATTTCCCCAGGATGCAACTAAAATATAGTGGTCTGTGATTCCATGAGCACTGGATGAGGAGCCAGATGACCAGGGCCTTAATCTGATGAGTAGTATGGCCTTAGGCAAACGAGTTGATATCTTAGTGCCTCATCTATAAAAGGAAAGCATTAGAAAAGGTGATCACTCTAGCAGCTTTCCAGTTAAGTCATTTGATGACCAGTCAGTTCTCTTATAGAAGCAGGCTAATATAAGCCAGCAGTCAATTGAAGGCTAAAACTGGTGCCAAATCTGTTTTTGTACTGCCTGCGATCAAAGAGTTTTTTTTTTCACTTTTAAAGGGTTATATAGACAAAAAAAAAGAATATACAACAGACACTTATGCAGTACGCAAAGCCTAACATATTTGCCATCTGGCCACGTACAGAAAATGTTTGCTGACCTCTTATATAAGGGCTGTGAGCATAGCCTCTGGTCCCAGCTCTATCTTCTTACCACTTCCATCACCTAAGGTATATTTTGTCATTTTCCATGCCCCAGTTTCTTCTACTACGAAATGAATACAATAATAGTATGTACAAATATGGTTGTCGTGAAGATTAAATGTGTTTATATTTTTAAAGAATTAGGAAGGTCCTGCCATAGAATTCTTAATAAATGCTAACTGTTGTCATTATTTGTATATTTCCTTGCAACAGGTAATCAGCCAGTTGAAAAGGAGGAGGTTATGGAGGGCAAATAAGAGAATCTTGAACCGTGATATTTTAGAATTGGAATGGGACCCCCCCCCCCATCTAATCAGCTCATTTTGATTAGAGGTGCTGTAACAGACTCAGGGAAGCCAAGTGACTTATCCACAGTTACAGAGTTTGTTGTTGGCTGAGCCTGTAAACTTTTCTTTATCAAAGAGTCACATCGTGATTCTTAACCCTAGACCCTGGTTCATGAGCTCATTCAGTTTTAGCTTTTCATTGTGAAATAAACGTAGGCTTCTAGAAAAGTTACAAAAAAATAGTACAAAGAATTTCCATAGACGCTTCACTCAGATTTCCCAAATGTTGATATTACCACATTTGTTCTCCCTGTCTCACTCCCTCTCTCTTCTGTAGATTGTTATAGATATAAATTTTTTTCCTGAACTGTTTGAGAGCAAGTTGCAAATATGATGTCCATTTACCCCAACACTTCAGTATGTTTTTCCTAAAATCAAGGAGAATCACTTTACATAACCATAGTACAGTTATCAAAATTTTTAAAAAAGTATTATTTCATCCGCAGTCTTTATTCAAATGTTGCCAGTTGTCACACTAATGTCCTTTATAGTGAAAGCATTTCTTGATTGGATCCCTGAGAGTACAAATTTGATTTTTAATGGGGGAACATTTCCCTTGTAGGTTTTTGAAGATTCCCTAATGAAATATATTTCTAAACTTCTCAACATGCTGATTCCCTGCATTTTAAGGACAGAGGTGAATTTCCTTGGAGATATCTTCTTCTTTTTTTTTTTCTTTGCTCTCATCAGACCAAAGTGGTCAGCAAGATACACGTAACATTTCATCAATAGACTAGCGGAAACCATTAGCACAAGTGACATGTTCCTGGGCTTTAAGTCGTTCTACACAGTGTGGTCCAACACTTAGATGAATGGTTATTCATATTTAAACCTTAGAGTGAAAATGAAGTAAGAATTTGGCACATTTTACCTCCTGCTGAAACAGACATATAAAACTCATAAAATCAGGACTTCGATCAAATCTATCCTTTTTACTTAGCAAATGACAGATTGATAGGACCATCCCTTGGAACACTTCCAGAGGTTTGTCTGAGGCTGATGGAGGTGGGGATGTGTAAGAAAAAAGATCCCTGTTTTGAATTCTTTTGGGTTATCTTGTTTGGCTAATATCCCAAGAAGAAAGATTTGTCTATAACTGTTATTCAGAAAGATTGGAAAAGCACACCCATGTCTCATTCTAGCATTGTTTTGGGGTTGCAGTCTGAGGGGCTAGACTGTACTATAAGCAGGTTCCTTTGATAGATTTGTTGGGTAAAAAACCTTGGCATGGGGCGGGGGAGTTCTCAGTGCTCCAGAGTACTATTGAACAGCCTTGCAAGGTACATCTTTCCAGTGGGATTCTTGTCTTACAAATGCTATTCATTTTATAATTGCTTTTTAAGGCAAAATTGGAGCTAAGACATCACTTTTGTTCAAGAAGCCTTCTTTGTTCAGATTGAAGACTGTATTTCTGTACCAATTCTTGGCTCCCTCTATTCATGAGTACTTTGTACTTCTTTGCTCAGCACCTGGTATTTTTTTCTTTAAACTTTTTGTTGCAAAGTATAATAGATAGACATGCAGAAGAGTGCACAAAATATATAGCTTATGAATTTTCACAATGTAAATATTCACATGTAACTATCATATAGCTCACATGAAGAGATGACCACCGTGTTCTCCAGAAGCCGCCCCGTGCCCTCTTCCAAGTACTCATTCCTCATTGGTCCTTACAGATAACCTCTATCCTCAAACTTATAGTCATTACTTCCTTAGTTTTCCTATAGTTTTACCACCTAAATTTTTATTCCTAAACTCTATAGTGTTCCTTTTTTTTTTGAACTCTGTATAAATGGACTTATACTGTATGTATTCTTTTGTGTCTTTTTTTTTGGCTCAATGTTTCTGAGATTCAACAATATTCTTGTTTGTTGGTATATTTTGTTCGTTATGTTGTTTTGGGGTAAAGATGCCACATTCTTCTCCAGTGAGTAGACATCGGGTTTGTTCCAGTTTTTAGCTATTCTGAATGTTTTTTTTGTGTAAGCACATGCGTTTCTGTTGGATATATACTTAAGAGAAAATTGTGGGGTCATGTATAGGGAGACTATCCTGGTTTGATTAATTCAGTTCTGGTTAATACCTGTTGTCCTGGTGTAATTATTCATAGTGCCCCATTTCACTCTCAAAAATATCTTTCTTTGAATGATAGCATAGGACATCATAATCATGGGATATATTTTTAGGCTCAAATTTCAGATAATTCCAAGTGGTTTTTCAATGCAGTTGTACCAATTTAAATAAAATTTAAGTACATTACCAGCAACATGAGATTTTCTGTTGTTCCTCATCTTTATGAATATGTGTTATTTTCAGTCTTTTTAATTTTAGCTCTTCTGGTGGGTATGTAGCAGTATGTCATTATAATTTTAATTATTTCCTTGATTACTATTGAGATTGAACACCTTTTCAAGCATTTATTGGCCATTTGGATTTCTGCTTTCTGTTTGTGCATAAATTGCTTGTTTGTGAGAATTGCTTGAGTTCTGTCACTTTTCTTTTTATATTAAAGGCTGTATTATTTAGACTTATTATATCACTCATGTGGTTACTACCTCTAATGATCCTTTTTGCATGGACATTTATTGCATCTGATGTTAATAAAGCTACATCCACTTCCTATTCATTATTGCTTGAATACTATATCTTTTGTGGATATCCAGTTTTCTCAACACCATTTGTTGGAGAGACTATCCTTTCCCCGTTGTGTATTCTTCACGCCGTTGTCGAAGATCAGATGGCCATATATGTGTGGATTTATTTCTGGGCTCTCAATTCCATTCCATTGCTCTATATGTCTGTTTTCATGCAAGTACCATATTGTTTTGAGTATTGTAGCTTTGTAATATATTTTGAAATCAGGAGCTCTTATGCCGCCAGCATTTTTCTTCTTTTTCAAGATTTATTTGGCTACTTTTGATCTTTTGTGATTGCATATGAATTTTAGAATGCTTTTTCTATTTTCGTAAAAAATGCCATTGGTATTTTGATAGTGATCACATTGAATCTGTACACCACTTTGGGTAGAGTTGACATTTTAACATTATTAATTCTTGTAATCTGTGGACATGGGATATCATTCTATTTGTTTCTTATTTAGTGCTTTCATCAATGATTTGTAGTATTCAAATATAAGTATTTCGCCTCCTTAGTTAAGCTTATTCCTAGGCATTTTATTCTTTTTGGCATATCCTTGACTTATTAAAGTCTAAATTAATTGGCAGTATTTCCTTCCTCCAAGAAATCTCAACAGTCTCAGAATAGGTAAATGCAGTTTTTCCCTGTTCCTGACTTATAGGCTATGTTTGCCATGTATTTAATTTAATTTTATTTATTTTTTTTTATTTTTTTTTATTTTTTTTATTTTTTTATTTTTTTATTTTTATTTTTTGCTTTATTAAATTATGTATGTAAATATATATACACAAAACTCAATTATATATTATTTTTTTGTACAATCAATTTTTCTAGATACACTCAAATACTGACTATTTCCCCTCTTTCCCCACTTTATTGAGATAAAATTGACATACAATTTTTGGTAAGTTTAGGGTGTGAAATGCAACTTGACAATTTGACAAATGTATATATTGCAAAAATATTCCCACAACAAGGTTAGTTAACACCTCCATCACTTCACATAATTTAATTACCTTTTTATATTTGGTGGTGGGAACATTTAAGATCTACTCTCTTACTGACTTAAAACTATACAATAGGGTATTATTAACTATAGCCACCATGCTGTACATTAGATCCCCCAAATTTATTCATCTTATTACCAGACATTTGTACCTTTTGCCCAATATCTCCTCATTTCCCCCCCACCCTAGGCCTGGTAAGAACAAAACTGATCTTTGTTTCTGTGAGTGTGGCTTTTTAAGTTTCCACCTATAAGTGGGAGCATACAGCATTTGTCTTTATCTGTCTGACTTATTTCATAGAGCATAGTGTCCTCAAGGTTCATCTGTGTTGTCACAAATGGCAGGGTTTTCTTATTTTGCATAGCTAAATATTCATATAGATATATGTGAGCTCATATATATGAATGTAAAACCTGAGACTGTAGTGGATGGATAAAGAAAATGTCAATCTGTCAGTGGAAAATTAGGGCGTTTCCATGTCTTGACTATTGTGAATAATGCTGCAATGAATATGGGGATGCAGATATCTCTTTGAGATAGTGATTTCATTTCCTTTGGGTATATACTGAGAAGTAGGATTGATGAACCATATGGTATTTCTATTTATAATTTTTGAGGAACATCCATACTGCTTCCCGTAGTGACTGTAACAATTTACATTCCTGACAACAGTACACCAGGGTTCCCTTTTCTCTACATCCTAGCCAGCACTTGTTATCTTTTGTGTTTTTCATTAACAATTTGTCAAAAACACAGTATCTGCAAAGTGCAATGAAGTGAAGCACAATAAAACGTGATATACCTGTTTCTTTATTGATTTTTCTGTCTGGATGATCTGTCCAGTGTTGAATGTGGGGTGTTGAGGTCCCATACTATTATTTTATTTTTGTCTATTTCACTCTTCATATCTGTTAGAATTTACTTAATATTTTTAGGCGCTCCAATGTTGTGTGCCTGTATATTTACAGTTGTTACATTCTCTTGATTTATTGACTTTTTTTTTGCGGTATGCGGGCCTCTCACTGTTGTGGCCTCTCCCATTTCAGAGCACAGGCTCTGGACGTGCAGGCTCAGCAGCCACGGCCCATGGGCCTAGCTGCTCTGCGGCATGTGGGATCTTCCTGGACCGGGGCACGAACCCATGTCCCCCGCATTGGCAGGCGGACTCTCAACCACTGCGCCACCAGGGAAGCCCTGACTCTTTTATCATTTAATGACCTACTTTTTCTCTTGTTACAGTTTTTTACTTAAATTTTATTTTGCCTCATATAAGAATAGTTGTCCTTGTTTTCTTGTGGTTTCCATTTACATGGATGATCTTCTCCATTCCTTCACTTGGATACTGTGCGCGTCCTTAAATTTGAAGTGAGTGTCTTGTAGGCAGCATATAGTTGGGTCTGGTTTCTTTGAATCCATTCAGCCACCCAGTGCCTTTTGACTGGAGAATTTAATCCATTTACATTTAAGTAATTAGTGATACCTAAGGACTTACCATTTTATTAATTGTTTTCTGGCTACTTTGTAGTTTCATTGTTCCTTTCTTCCTCTCTTTCTTTCTTCCTTTGTGAACTGATGATTTTCCATAGTGATGTTCTTTGATTCTCTTCATTTTTTTGTATCTACTGTAGGCTTTTGCTTCGTGGTTACCATTAGGTTTACATAAAGCATTTTTTATATATAATAGCCAATTTAAGATGATAACAGCTTAACTTCACTTGTATACAAAAACTATAAACTTGTACCCACCCCCAACATTTTATGTTTTTGATGTCACAATTTACAACTTTTTATACTGTATATCCATTAACACATTATTTTAGCTATAGTTGTTTTTAATTTTCTTATCCTTTTACTTTTATAATAGTGTTAAGTGATTAACACACCACCATATTACAGTATTGGCATATTCTGAATTTGATTGTATACATTTACCAGTCTGTTTTATAGTTCTGTGTTTTTTCATGTTACTAATTAGTATCCTTTTATTTCAGCTTGAAGAACTCTTTTCAGCATTTCTTGTAAGGCAGGTCTAGTGTGATAAACTACCTCAGCTTTTGTTTGTCTGGAAAATTCTTTATCTTGCCTTTATTTCTGAAGGAAACCTTTTCCAGGCAAAGTATTCTTGGTTGGCAGTTTCAGCAGTTTGAATATATGACTGAACTCTTCCTTGGCCTGTAAGATTTCTGCTTAGAAATCTACCAGTAGTTTTATGGAGGGCCCCTTGTATGTGAGAACTTTTTTTCTCTTACTGCTTTAAATACTCTGTGTGTCTTTGTTTTTATACAGTTTTATTTTATTTTATTTTGTTTTTTAATATTTATTTATTTGGTGGTGCCAGGTCCTAGTTGCAGCAGGTGGGCTTCTTAGTTGCGGCATGTGAACTCTTAGTTGTAGCATTCATGTGGGATCTAGTTCCCTGACCAGGGATCAAACCCAGGCCCCCTGCATTGGGAGCATGGAGTCTTCACCACTGTGCCACCAGGGAAGTCCCCATATAGTTTTATTATAATTTGTCTTGGAGAAGATCTTTTTAGTTTAAAACTTTTGGGTGACCTATGGGCTTCATGAACTTAGATGTCCAAATCTCTCCCCAGATTTTGGAAGTTCTCAGCCATTATTTCTAAATTCCACTTTTCTCCCTTTCTCCTTTTCTCTTTTTCTTCTGGCACTCCAATAAAGCATAGACTGTTTATTTTAATTGTATCTCATAATTCATGTAGGCTTTCTTCACTCTTTTTCATTCTTTGTTCTCTTCTTACTGCATAATTTCAAATGTCCTGTCTTGTACTTCATAGATTCTTTCTTCTGCTTGATCCATCTTTTTGGCCTTTCCTTCTGGGATTCACTTTTCACATATGTTAACTTTTCTTGCTGTGCCCTTTATATCTCTTAATTCTATTATCTACTTTCTATTCTTTCTTTCAATTTGTCTCATCTTGGGTAGGGTTTTTTGTGATATGTTTTCCATAGTAGTTTATTTTGTGATGTTAAGCTTATCAATTGCATTCCTCAATTTGGCTAATGAACTTTTCAGTTCTAGAATTTCTATTGGGTTCTTTTTCAACCTTTCATGTTTTTAAAGTAATTTACTTTTGATAAATAAAACTTCCACGTATTTTGTGTACAGTGTGATGTTTTGATATATGTATCATTGTGAAATTATTACCAGAATCAAACTAATGAACAAATCCATCACCTCCCATAGTTGTCTTTTGTGTGTGTGTGTGTGTGTGTGTGTGTGTGTGTGTGTGTGTGTGTGAGTGAGATGATTATACTTGGAATGTACTCTCTTAGAAAATTTCATAGTAACAGAAGGTAGAGTGGTGGTTCACAGAGACTGTTGGGTTGGGGAAAATGGAAGATACTGATTAAAGGGTACAGACTTTCATTTATAAGATTAATCAGTTCTGGAAACCTAATGTAGGGCATGTTGACTGTAGTTAACAGTAATGTTGTATTCTTTTTATAATGTCAAATTCCTTGCTAAAACTTTCAAGTTGAGTGTTATTTACATGCAACTATTAAGCATAGTGTGTTACACCTTTTAATTTTACTTTCTGTGAGTTTTGTGTATCTCTTTTTCCATCTGTTGTTTGTGCTGTTTCTCTCTTATGTTGTATTTATCTTTTGTGTCTGGTTTTCTTTCTTTCTTTTTTTTTTGGCTGTGCCATGCAGCTTTCTGGATCTTAGTTCCCCTACCAGGGATTGAACCCAGGCCACAGCAGTGAAAGTGCCAAGTCCTAACCACTGGACTGCCAGGGTATTCCCTTGTGTCTGGTTATCTTTGATGGCTTGCTGGATGTTGTCTTTCTTTTAGTAAATATTTTTCAGACATTTCTAGAATAGTTTTTAGATTTACAGAAGAATTACAAAGACACTACAGAGAGTTCCTTTATACCCTACATCTACTATCCCCTGTTATTAACATATTAAGTTAATACATCTTTCACAATAAATAAACCAATATCAGTACATTATTATTAACTAATTTCCATACTTTATTCCAATTTCCTTCATTTTTACCTAATTTCTTTTTTTCTGTTCCAGGACCCTATGCAGGGTACCTTATTGCGTTTAGTTGTCACTTATCCTAAGACTCCTCTTGGCTATGACAGTTTCTCAGACTTTCCTTGCTTTCATGACCTTGATAGTTTTGTGAAATGACTGTCAATTGGCTTTTTTCTGGGTTATGCTATCATGTGATTTAGATGTAGTTACCATAAAAATGTCATAATAATTTTGAGGTAAAAAATTATTGTTCAAACAGCTATTATATGAATGAAAGCAGGTCCACCCAGGTATTAGCACAGTTTCTCTAAGTGAGTCCAATTGTGAGTAGAGGATGATAATTCTCAGTTGCTAACTTTGTGGGGCTCAATAGCTTATTGGACATTTTGCTAAATGATACAAAGATTCCTTAGGTCTTTAGTTAACGTGTATCATTAGCCAAGGGGTCAGTGGCCAAAGTTCATCTCACATGACCAAAATGAGATCTCGATATCTGAAAAGCAATGCACAAAATTTTCAGAGAGCTGGAAGTAAAAGCAGAAAATACATGCTTTTTAAGTAGCAGTGTTTTTTTTTTTTTTTTTTTTTGTTACGTCTGTGGATAGCACCACAGTTGTTCTTTATTTTCAGGAGCCATTTTGGAAGCAATATGTAGTCAAATTTAAGTGCATTCAGTAATAATAATGTTATGGCTACAATTGGTACTTCTGATAACTGGAAAGTATTCAGTATTTTTTGGAAAGCCAGTATATTCTGTTTTGAATGTATACACGATAATTCTCTTTTGGCTGACTCTTACATTATCTAATTCTTGAACTAGGACCTTGTCCTGTATTATTTGGGATGATTATTTTCAAAACATTCATGTAACATTAGGCCCTTTAAAACTTCAGCCCCCTTTAAAGGAGTTAACCTGAGGAAAACAGGTCCCCTGCTAAAATTTCCAAATTATTTGTATTAAAAAAGGAATAAACAGCTCACAGTCACATGAGCATCAGGATCAAGGCTTCCTGAGGTCACTGAAATAAATGGAGGCAACATTTAGTGAAAGGGAAAGGTTAGTCCCATATAAATGAGAATGAGAGATGGCATAGAAAATGAGCAGCTGAAGGCAAAAAGGAGAAACTGCAAAAATGAACGAAGGTGAATTGATAGTAGGCATTTCACATGTCAAAAAGGAGGCAAAGAAATGGCGAGGTGATTATAGGCCAGCTTCTCACAAAAGGAGTTTCTCATAAAAGAGGATAATGGCATATGAAATTGGCTAGGGGAATTGAAAAGGAAGAAAGTGGCAATATGGCATCAACAAAGCACCAAGTAAAAATGTAGGAAAACAAGAAACGACAAACTGAAGTGTAAACTACTACCTGACTGTGATGGGATCAGCCAGGGTCCCTCATGCATTATACTGCTGTGCCTCAGCTCACTGTGACCCTCAGGAGGAATAGTGACTTTCCCATGACACAATCAGTGTCCTGTCGTGTCTGTGATTCTTTTCATTACATAGGTTGTGACTAAAACCTTCTCTCTTCTAAGGAGAGGTTCTAATTTATCAAAGATAACCAATGCTGGGTACATAACAGCTCCTCTAAACGTATGGTAGAATTTTATATTTACTGCAATAAAAGCAGATACAGATTTTTTAAAGAGGCAGATTATAAAGTTCTTGAACATAGACGAGACGTCAGAGATGCTGTGTGCCAATATAGCATCAACTAAATTGCGTTCTTAAGCTTCAAGCTGCTAGAATTTTGGGGTCTCTGTGGGGATCGTGAATCCTGCAGGTGCATTGTTAAAAAAAAGGTATTTGGTAACGGTCGTGGTTACAGTCTAGTTGGTTAATAAAGCCTTATTTCCCCATGCTGTGACTATCTATGTCCTGTTTCGTGAGCTATCAGTTTCTCCTCACCTTTTATGTCCTTATCAATCAAGACTTAGTCAACAATGTTAATGGGCCTCTTGAAAAAACATAATTGTATTAACCAACTTCATTTTATTTTCTTGCCATACGTGGGCCTCTCACTGTTGTGGCCTCTCCCATTGCGGAGCACAGGCTCCAGACGCACAGGCTCAGCGGCCATGGCTCATGGGCCCAGCCGCTCTGCGGCATGTGAGATCCTCCCGGACTGGGGCACGAACCTGTGTCCCCTGCATTGGCAGGCGGACTCTCAACCACTGCGCCACCAGGGAAGCCCTAACCAACTTCATTTTATAGCATTTTATATTTGGGCAACCACTTTCCAATCCCTTATCTCATTTGATCTTCAGCATAATCCAGAGAAGTATGTTTGATGGAGATTTGTTTATTTGTTTAAATGTAGGCTCAGAACAAAAAGGTTCAGTGACTTATGCAAAGCTGTATGACTAGTGAGTGGCAGCGTTTGGACTGTACCCTATGTCTCCTGATGTCTAGTCTTGCGCTCTTCCTGCCACACCAAGCTTTCATTTTTAAAGTTCTTGCTACTTTGATTCTTAATTTATTACATTTCTTTCCTCTCATCCTTTTTCTCTTTTCCCTATTGCTAAGACAAAAAGCAAAGCCGTATTAGAGAATTTTCTTTTAAAAAAGCATGGGAATCCCTTGTGAGGTGAGGTTGTTAAAGTTCAAAACTGAATTTATGGCTAGATAAGATGGATAAATTGCACTGCTCACATGCATTCATATCCATGTTTAGGACTCCCGATCTCTTAGACTCTCCTCCTCCTTCCCTTCTCCTTGCTGTGGTATGTGTATGAAGAAGAGACAGAGGGAGATGGAGAACGAGAAAGTCTGACTTATTGCATGAGGTGATTCGGAGATCTTGGGTCCTATCTCTATGAGAGGTAGCTTAAAAATTAGTAGGTACCATATTTTAACTGCCTACTATGTGTCAAATGCTGTGTCAGGTCTTTATATATAAAGAACCATGTGATATCCTAGTTGCAAGGGCCAGTATTCATCCTAGTTTTATTCTGACCCATAGGTAACTTCTTTGAAAAATAGGTTATTCTCCTTTTATTCATAATCTATGTATGAGGTACATTGTATGCAACTGGGAGATCGAGGTTTTTCTTCAGTTGTATCTACTTGCTTGCTTGTTGTCTGAAACCATTACTACCCAAGGGGCTGGGCCTTGTTAGATCTCTCCCATTTCATGAAGCGTGAGGACACTTTCCTTTTTAATTGCAGGAGAAAATGTATTATGTAGTTGCTAAAGATATGGAACTTGATTCCTTCATTTTTTTCCCCTTGAGTAATTAATGCCAGGCCAAATGGCACATACGGCTGGCAAAATGCCTTGGAAAACCAGGACAGAATGAAGATCCTGAGTATTTGACAGATCTAGTTATAGCAGAGAGGAGCAGTGAAAGGGAGATAGGAAGGCAGGGAAGACATATTTTGCTTCCATATAACTTTTTAGAGAGTCAGCCTTAAATAGAGGACCTGGACAGCCTTAACTAGAGAAGGTGGGAAGATAATTTTCAAATGTGGGAGAGTTAGAGTTCCTTTCCTAATCACTACAAGTACAGTATATGCTTAGAATCTGAAAAGTTGAGACAGCATAAAAGTGATGGCCCTACTTTGTATGAGATGTGACCATAAGTGAATAATTAGTTTGATTTAATTAAAAATACTACAGCTGGTATATGGTTATTTTCATGAATCCCTTGCAGTACTAACTCCTGTTTTAATGAGGCTGCCAGAACCCTCAACATTGCTGAAACTCAGCCTTCGGTATTGCCTTCTCACACTGTGACTCAATCTTTTAAATTTCTGCCCTTGTGACAAAGCTTTCTTCTTTGAGGTTATATTTAGTTTTTTTTAAATAAAGCAATTTAAATGTAAACTTTATGTATAATATGTCTGATTAAACTGAAATACCACTTGTGAGTCAAAAAAGACCTTCCTTGTATGCTTATAAAATGGTGCTAAGTGGTCCTCACTAGGGATATTTTTTAAATTAATTTATTTATTTATTTTTGGCTGTGTTGGGTCTTCGTTTCTGTGCGAGGGCTTTCTCTTGTCGCGGTGAGCGGGGGCCACTCTTCATCGCGGTGCGCGGGCCTCTCACTGTCACGGCCTCTCTTGTTGGCGGAGCACAGGCTCCAGACGCGCAGGCTCAGCGGCCATGGCTCACGGGCCTAGTTGCTCCACGGCATGTGGGATCTTCCCGGACCAGGGCTCGAACCCATGTCCCCTGCACTGGCAGGCAGATTCTCAACCACTGCGCCACCAGGGAAGCCCCAAACTAGGGATATTTTTAACACAGCATTTTGAATGGCATTCTTGGAATGAGCTATAGCCTCCCAATCTGACCACTTTAAAAAGGATACCATTCCGGTTTGCTGAAAATCAGTCTTAGTATTATCATGGCTGCAAGCTTGCTTAGCCTCCCTCCAAAGCCTTACATTGTAAATTGTCTTTATAATCCTGTTTGGCTTTAGCCCATTTCTCATTTCTTTCTTTCATATAATAAGCATGCATTTTCAGCTACGGATTCATCTAAGTGAAGCGTAACTGAAAGAATAATCAAATTAATATGGCTAGGGCAGTATTTTCCAACTGCTAGTCTAGAATTCCCATGTTTCCCAGTGTTCCCAGTAAATATCCATTTTGTTAAAGGCAATAACAACCCCCCACCATGAACACATCAAAACCACAACTACAGAAAGCAACTATCACTGAAATCGACCTGGGGACTAGCAGAACAGCCCTTCTACAACCAGGGCTGTACAGAAAGATGCTCTCAAAGTTTGGTAGGAATGGAGAAGAAGTGATCTGGTTGGGACCTGCACCCCTAGTAGGGGCCACAGAACAGGAGGGGGATATCACAGGCTTGGGGATCGTCCATGGGGAGCGAGGGTTTTTGAGCCTCATATCAGGCACCCCAGCACTGGGGTCGGACACTGGGATGATGAGACCCCTTACCTGGTTTGAAGACCAGTGGGGCTTACTGGAGGGCTGCAAGAAACCGAGACCCCTCTCTCAAAAACCATGTGCACAGACTTACTTAGGCCCAGTCACAGTGCGAAGGCAGCAGATTGAAAACTGCCTGGGTCTCTCAGGCCAGCTTGCCAGGCCTGCCTCAGCGTGCCTGCCAGCCTGCACCCAGCTGCTGTTTCAGCCCTCTTGCTCTGGCGCTTCTCCCCACTAAGGCAGAGTGTGCCACTGCCAACTTGAAAGCTCACACTTGGCGGGAACAGAGGCAGCTCAGACCCTGGCCCTGCCTCTGACCAGGGCTGTGGCAGCCATTGCCAGCCTGTGCTTTGGTGCACACACTCTGGAGGTATAGAGACTAGCTCCAGGGTGGGGACTGCCACCATCAGAGTATGTGTCCTTGCACACACACTCAGGAGGAGCTAGGCTAGATCCAAGGTGGAGACCATCACTGCCAGAGTGTGCATCCCTGAGCACACTTGGAAGGGAGAGAAAGTTGCCTCAGGGAGAGACCACCATTTCCCAGTACTCGTCCCTGTGCACACTTGGGAGGTGGCAGGGCCATCTCAGTGGTGTGGCACCAACCCCTTTGGCCCCAACCCGGCCTATAACCCAGTGGGGAATGCACACTGGGAAAAAGTGAAACCAGCACAGAAGTGCAACCCCAAGCCGTCAGGCCCTGGCCATGTACCAAACCAAGGAGAAGACGTCCATCTCACCTGGGAGAAACCCAACTCTCCCAAATGGAACCACAGAAGACCACAGATTTGCCAAATCAATCTTGAGAAATAAAGAAGAAAGCTGGAGGTATAACCTTCCTTCAGACTATACTACAAAGCTATGCTAATTAAACATCATGGGACCTGCATTAAAACAGACATGTAGATCAATGGAACAGAATAGCCCAGAAGTAAACCCGTGCACCTATGGCCAATTAATCTATGACAAAGAGGCAAGAATATACAGTTCAGAAAGGACAGTCTCTTCAAAAACTGGTGCTGGGAAAACTGGAAAGCCACATGGAAATCAATGAGATTAGAACATTCATTCACACCATATACAAAAGTAAACTCAAAATGGTTTAAAGACATAAATGTAAGACCAGAAACCATAAAACTCCTGGAAGACAACAACATAGAACACACTTTGACATAAATCATAGCAATATATTTTTGATGTCTCCTAAGGTAAAGTAAATAAAAGCAAAAAAACCCAAATGAGACCTAATTAAAGTTAAAAGCTTTTGTGCAGCAAAGGAAGCCATTGACAAAATGAAAAGGCAACCTGCAGAATGGGAGAAGATATTTACAAATGATGTGACCAACAAGGGGTTAATCTCCAAAATATATAAATAGGTCATACAACTCAATATCAAATGAACAGTCAACCCAATCAAGAAACGCACACAAGATCTGAATAGACATTTTTCAAAGGAAGACATGGAGATGGCTAAAAGGCAAATGAAAAAATGCTCAACATTGCTAATATTAGAGAAATGCAAATGAGAACAATTATGAGATATCACCTCACACCTGTCAGAATGGCTATCATTAACATATCTACAAATAATAAATGTTCAAGAGGGTGTGGAAAAATGGGGAACCTCGTGCACTGTTGGTAGGAATGTAAATTGGTGCAACCACTGTGAAAAAAAGTATGAAGGTTCCTCAAAAAACTAAAAATAGAACTACCATATGGTCTAGAAATTCTACTCCTGCATATATATCTGGAAAGAACAAAACTACTAAAACACTAAGTCAAAAAGAAACATGCACCTCAGTATTCATACCAAGACATGGAAAAAGCCCACCAACAGACAAATTGTTAAAGAAGGTGTGGAATATTACTCAATCATTAAACAAAGAATGGAATTCTGCCATTTGCAGCAGAGTGGATGGACCTAGAGAATACTAAGGTTAGTGAAATAATTCAGACTGAGAAAGACAGTCTGTATTATCACTTATATGTGGAATCTAAAAAATAAAATGAATGAATATGACAAAATAGAAACAGACACAGAGATACAGAGAATGAAATAGTAGTTACCAGTGGGGAGAGGAGGGTGGAGGGGTAAGATAGGGGAAGGGGATTAAGGGGTACAAACTACTAGGTATAAAATAAGATAAAAGGAAATTATGTATAGTACAGCAAATATAACCAATATTTTATAATAACACTTAATGGAGTATAATATAAAAATATTGAATCACTATGTTGTACACCTGAAACTTATATAACATTGTAAATCAGCTATACTTCAACTTTAAAAATGGAAATAACTGGCATATGTCTAAATATGTAATTAACAATAATATTATTTTAAGTATTTACCCTTAGCATACATCAGTTTGAGAGGCATCTACCATACACTAAATGATCATGTCTGGTGATAAGAAGCAATCAAATGGGCATGCTCAAGTCCTAGTCTGTGTGTTGGTAATAATTCAGCCCAAACATTGCAGATTTCCAAGATGGTTGTGACAATTTTACTGTTTTGATTTTTTCTATTCTTAAAATTTATACTCTTGGGCTTCCCTGGTGGCACAGTGGTTGAGAGTCTGCCTGCCGATGCAGGGGACACGGGTTCGTGCCCTGGTCCGGGAGGATCCCACATGCCGCGGAGTGGCTGGGCCCATGAGCCATGGCTGCTGAGACTGCACGTCTGGAGCCTGTGCTCCGCAACGGGAGAGGCCACAACAGTGAGAGGCCTGCGTACCGCAAAAAAAAAAAAAAATTATACTCTTAATAAAAACATTAGTTTAAACATGAAACATCAAGAACAATGGTGTTAGAATTTAGCATGTCAATAAAGAAAATGACAAATAATAATGTATATGTCCTAAGATGCATTTTTACTGGATACATAATTTACCATCATCTGATCAAATTCCTGTTCAGTATACTAAGCTTTTTGAAAAGCAGATTAATGTTACAAAAGGAAACAGTGTATTAATTATATCTACTTCTGCTCTTTCTTTGGGAATGAAGACTACATGCATAGTAAATTATGTGGGAGGGAAAAGCTGGTGAATAAAATACCAGAACCTTGTTTTATAGATTGTCATTTATTTAAAAAGCAACAAAATTGTAAAAATAAACCAGTTCTTTCTTTAAGTACAAAATGCAAGAGCTCAAGAAAATCAGTTGTTTCCTCTTTTTGATGTTATAACATTAAGCAGAATTTCAGCTTTGCTTTGTGTAAACATTTGGTTCCCAAACCAAAAGCAATGTATCATTTAGGAATTTACAGGTTGACATTATGCTAATATTGCATAAAGTAAATTAATTATCCTTCCTTACTTTTAAAATTATAATTAAATATTATGTTAGAATATTTAATATTTGTATATGGTAACTTTTGTACTAATATACTGAACAGCATTGAATTTTTTTTTTTACCTAAAATATTTTCCTTAATACTTCTCAGAAACAACAAAAATATTTAAGAGTACTTCCTGAGTGACTTCTTAGGTTAAAATGTGGAAAATAATTTTCTAGAAGAAATCATGTAAGAAATTAGTCTGGCTCATTTTATTCATTTTTGGTGGATGGAATCTTTTTTGTAATTAAAATAATATTTGTTATAAGATCCATCAGGCTGCATTTTCTGAATTAGAATTTAATATCAAGAAATCAACACGTGGATTATTTCCTGCTTCCAAGGTAAGATGGTATGGAGAGCAGCTAACTCTCTGGATAAAACACGCAAATGAGACCTTTTAACTCTGAGATTGGGAGGTAATAGGATTGATGTCTGCAGAATCATGAAATAGTTTGAAAGAGCAATGAAGCAATGTTTTGAGACTCCCAGAATATTAGACCTCAGTGGGCCCCTCTTGAGTCTTGAAAGGTCATTTTAGAATGAATGGAAGGCAGTCTTCTTCACACAGCAGGGGACAAACTTATGGACCTCATTACCCAGATAGGTGCGTAAGTCAGGAAACATAATCTCAAAATGACTTAGATCTACACGTCAATGATAGATTTAGAATAAATAACTGAGGAAAGCAGTGTTTCTCACCACTAGTTTATATTAATTCAGAAAATACTTTAATTGCATTGTATGTATTAGGCCGCTTACATTTATTGTAACTACTGATCAATTTAGATAAAATTTTCCCTCTTTATTATTTTTTTTAGAAGATGTTGGGGGTAGGATTTTATTAATTTATTTATATTTGCTGTGTTGGGTCTTCGTTTCTGTGCGAGGGCTTTCTCTAGTTGTGGCAAGCGGGGGCCACTCTTCATCGTGGTGCGTGGGGCTCTCACTATCGCGGCCTCTCTTGCTGCGGAGCACAGGCTCCAGACGCGCAGGCTCAGTAGTTGTGGCTCACGGGCCTAGTTGCTCCGCGGCATGTGGGATCCTCCCAGACCAGGGCTCGAACCTGTGTCCCCTGCATTAGCAGGCAGATTCTCAACAACTGCGCCACCCGGGAAGCCCTTTCCATCTTATTTTAAGCTTTCTATTTGTCTCACATTTTCTATGCTTCTTGTTTTCTCCTACTTTTTTGCCTTCTTTTAGAGCCACTGTGTGTGTGGTTTTTTCTAATGAATTTAATTTATTTATTTACTTTTGGCTGTGTTGGGTCTTCATTGCTGCGTGCGGGCTTTCTCTAGTTGTGGTGAGTGGGGCCTACTCTTTTGTTGTGGTGTGCAGGCTTCTCATTGCAGTGGCTTCTCTTGTTGTGGAGCACGGGCTCTAGGCATGCAGGCTTCAGTAGTTGTGGCACGCGGCTCAGTAGTTGTGGCACACGGGCTTAGTTGCTCCACGGCATGTGGGATCTTCCCGGGCCCTGGCTTGAACCCGTGTACCCTGCATTGGCAGGCATATTCTTAACCACTGCACCACCAGGGAAGCCCGAGCCACTGTGCTTTTAAAAACAAATCCATTTTTTCCTTCTACTTGTTTGGAAATTATATATTCTACTTCTATATTATCTGCCTTAAAAGTTTATCATGCATATGTATCAAATTCTAAACATAATTAGCGTCTTTAAACCCCAGCAAACAATATAAAGATCTTAGAACACTTGAACTACAATCACCCCCTCTAAACTTAGGTACTGTTGTTACTATTTGTGTTAGTTTTGAAATCCCCATAATTAGTAATTATTATTTTTACTGTCTCTGCTTATTTAGATTGTCCCACTTGTTTACCAATTTCTTTATTCACCATTCTTTCTTGTAACTTAGTCACATACCTGGGATAATTTGCTTTCTCCCTGAAAAAGTGGTAAACACAATTTTTTTTTGACATTTTGTTGTCATACTTAAAAGATAGTTTTGATACCTACACAATTCTAGATTGATTTCTTTGCCTCAGCACTTCAAAGATATTGTTCCACTGTCCTCTGTAGTTCATTGTTGCTGTGGAAAATCCTATTCTCAGTCCAAATGTCTTTGTAAGTTACCTATCTTTCCTGTGTGGCTGCATTTAAGATCTTTTCTCTATCTTTTGTGTTTTATAGTTTTATCACAATGTGTCCAAGTTTCCTTGGTATACATCATACTTCCCAAAGCAGAGGATGCACACCTTTCATCAGTTCTGTCATCTTCTCAGCCATTATCGTTTTGAATATTGCTTCCACCATTTTCATAATTCTCTCTTTTGAGAACTTTAGTTAGGAATACAAAGTTTTCCCATTATATCCTCTATATCTCTGACTTTGTTTCCTATTTTCCTGTTTTGTCTCTCTGTATTTTATTTTGGATATTTATTTCTGTTTAATTTACTAGTATACTTATTCTCTTCAGCTATATCTAATCGGTTTAACTCATCCACTGAGTTGTCATTTCAGTCACATTTTTAGTTCTAGATGTTATATTTTGTTTCTTTCCAAATCTGCCTGTTTTTATCTTGTATCATAAGATTTTGATATCTTAAGTCTTTGAGTCAATAAGTATTTTCTTGTTTCTTCTAGTTCTGGGCATGGTTTTGCTCTGGCTGAATTTATTTTATGTGGATTTTGAGGGGCCTGGTTAAGGATGCTTTCCTCCTGAGAAGAGAAGGTTTGCTTTTTCTAGGTGTAAAGAGTTGTTACCAACCTGAGATCTTTTAAACTTAATTTCTTAGTTTGGGGTATCCTGAGGCTGGTATATATATAAACCCCAGACATAATTGAGGGAAGTTCTATTGTTACTAATCCTAGTAGAGATAATTTATTAATACCTTGAGCTATAGCAGAATGAGGCAGTTTTTCTCCTGGGTTACCATTGCCATCAGGCAGATTTTTTAAAAAGTGTCTCCTCAGAAAAGGGAAACAAAAGCAAAAATAAACAAATGGGACTATATCAAACTAAAACGATTCTTTACAGCAAATGAAAACATCAACAAAATAGACAACCTACCAATCTGGAGAAAGTATTTGCAAATCATATGTTCGATAAGGGATTGATATCCAAAATATATAAGGAACTCATATAACTTAACAAAAACCCCCAAACAATCCAATTTTTAAAAATTGGCAGAGCAGCTGAATAGACATTTTTCCAAAGAAGACATGCAGGTGGCCAATAGGCACATGAAAAGTTGCTCAACCTCGGTAATTATCAGGGAAATGCAAATCAAAACCACACTGAGATATCCTCTCAAGCCTGTTATAATGGCTATTATCAAAAAGACAACAAATAATAAGTGTTGGTGCAGATATGGAGAAAAAGGGACCCTTCTACACTGTTGGTGGGAATGTAAGTTGGTGCAGCCACTATGGAAAACAGTATGGAGGTCCCTGAAAAAATTAAGAATAGAACTACCATATGGTCCAATAATTCTACTTCTGGGTATTAATACAAAGAATATGAAAATACTAATTCAAAAAGATATATGTACTCCTATGTTTATCACGGTAATATTTACAATAGCCACGATGTGGAAACAACCTAAGTGCCCATCAGTGGATTAATGGATAAAGAAGATGTGCTATATATATATACAATGGAATCCTCCTCATCCATAAAAATATATGAAATCTTGCCTTTAGCAACATGGGTGAATCTTGATGGTACTATGCTAAGTGAAATAAATCAGATGGAGAAAGGCAAATACTGTATGATTTCACTCATATGGAATATAAAAATAATAAATGAACAAATAGAACCCAACAAAAACAAGCATGTAGATAAAAAGAATAGAGTAGTATTTACCAGGGGGGAAGGGTGTGGAGGGTGAAATGGATAAAGGAGGTCAACTGTATGGTGATGGATGGAAACTAAAGTTTTGATGTAGAGAATGCTGTAGTGTATTCAAGTAGAAATATAATGTTTACATGATACATAATGTTATAAACCAATGTTAATTAAAACTAATTTTAAAAAGAGAAAGGATGTTTTGGAAGATGAGAAATTTTCTTCTGAAACGGCCCTTAGAGCTCTGTACTAGACCTGGTATGGAAGTACCCAGGGTGGAAATTTGTTTTCTTCAGTATTTCTCCCTGGAATGCTTACTTTTATGTGTCTGTATCTTTCTCATTGGTCTAGGTTAATAAGGAATATTGTATACATTTGAAAATACTTATCAGAGTATGGACTTCTTTGGAGTAGAACAAGTATGGGGAAAAAACTTATTTTTCCTAATTTCAAAATATGGCTTCTTTTTATTATGTATCTTTGTATTTTTACTTTTTGTCTTAGTTCTGTAAGAAAAGAGACTACATAAAAGGAAGCTCGTATCAGCAGCCATAAACAAGTCCTGATAAACCCAAACTATGATAACTAGAAACATCTGTGTCAGTATTTCAGCGACTATGAAAACAGGCCAGGATTCTTTCAGAAAGCATGAGCTATATGGTACCAGGTACTGTGATGTGTGTGTGTATATATATATATATATATATATATATATATATATATATATATATATATATATAGTTGTTGTTGTTGTTGTTTGTTTGTCTGGCATTGAAAAATTCTATCATTGCTTATGAGATTTCATGACAGCTCTCTTCCCTCCACAAAACCTGTGAGTAAGAAAAGCATGGCTTCTGAATGGTTAGTACCTGTTGCTGTCCTGGCACTCTTATGTAGATCTAGGTGTTCCTGTTCAACGTCAAATAATTTCTCAGAACACCAGCATCAAACCAGGTCACTCTGTGATCATGAGAGAGGAAGACAAAACAAGACTACTTTGTAAGCATGTCTGACCACAGACAAAAATAAGAACCCTTTCCGAACCACAAAAACGACCAAATGTCTCCCTACCCTGGTGAATAGGAGTGACTGCTACTTCTTCACCAATTCATTTTTAGCCCCACTGCATTCCTTGTGCCTCCTACATAAAAATTACTGAGTTCCACTCATAAAATCACTGCTGTTTCCCGAGAGAACTTAATCCAGAGCATGACCCCGAGTCCTTAAACCGTCTCCAGAGTCACCCAACACAAGCCCAAATTCTGTAACGTGTTCCTTTCACTGAAACACCCCCATTGTCCCCCACGATGTTCTGTGCCCTCCTTGCAATAGACCCATACATTTATGTTCGTTCCATGACAGTTGTGTTTCTGGTAGTCTTTGGCTGCAAGGTATTGACTCCTAGGTTACATAGTATTGCATTTTCCCCCCAATTCAGACAAATTTTGTAAGTTTTATTAAAACGTCTCAGCAGGCTTTCAGAGCAGTGGTTTCAAAAGGGGACATTCAAGGGACATTCCCTTCCCTTGTATTCACAAATGATGTACAGAGGTATGAGACTGTGGCAGTACTCTATCTGCAAAAAAAAAAAAAAAAAAAAAAAAAAAAAAAAAAAGTTGGACTGAATATTTCAGTGGGACTTAATGATACTCTGTTGGTGACATTCTGAAGTGATATTGATTCTTTAGTCTGATTTCGGGTTAGCATCACGGCAGTATTCACACTGGTTATTGACTTTCATCCATACCCATCCTTACCTCACTTCCAAAGAACTGGGACAACCAGTGTAGAATCAACTAGTTTCCTGTAAAGTAGAAGAGAAATTAGAATTACACATTTGCTTTCTAAATTCCGAGTAGCATAATCTCATGGGTCAGGTGAAACCAGTTTAAGGTAAATTTGGAATGTAACAAAATATGATTTGTGAGCCTTTCAGAGGAAGAAGGAAGTTTGGTGTGCTGAGATGGCAAAGGGGCTTGGGGAAGTCTGGGTTTATTTCCTACCCTGAGAGCATTCGGCCTGGATTTGTGAAAATGTTAAGAATGATGAATGAGCTGTAAATAGAAGATTTCTCTGACCGTGAGCCATAAACAGCCATAAATGGATTAGATTGAACACCTGGGAGCAAAATCATGGGCATTATGCAGGCACACAGGACCGGCTGTGGAATGGAACCAGCATCCCACCCTATTGATTAGCTGTTCCATGGACCATAATAAAACTATCATGGTTAATTGCTAGAAAGAGGCACACACCCTGAAAAGGCAAGTTAAGGTGTCAGCCCTCCAGTTTATTGCTCAAAGGCAACATAATTTGTGTTTCATTATAGGGCTTTCACTGCAGGATCTATAGGGTTCAATGAAATACCCTTCCCCCATGCACACACACACTTTTCATGCGCAAAGGAACATTTGATTACATTTTGTTGCCTTCTAGTTATGGATTAGTGACTTTTCTAGCCAGGCCTATTCTAATTTCCAAGCATTCCGAGGAAAAAGCCCAGATTTTTACAGTGTAGTGCAGCCTGGGTAATACTGAAGGGTATTTTTGAATATCAGGCTACTAATTTTCTCTACCAGGGCAGCTTGGGCTTCTTTAATTTTTACACATTTTTACTGACACAGAAGTCATAAGAAGAGCAATGTCAGAAACCATATAGTTATGAAGGGGAGATTAGGTCTTCTTCATTGTTGGTATTTATACCCAAAGGAACATGACAAGTGTTTGATAAGGGGCTCTGGAGTTTCTCCTCCATTTAAAACTTGCAACATATAGGATAGAGAATGTTTTGGTTTATGTCATATAATGTTATAGAAAGGGCTAGTGGGCTATTTAGTTTTGTGTTCTATTATAGCCATCCTGTTTGTAAACTTAATACATCTTTTGAGGCTTTATTATAATAGGAAGTATGAGGACTGTTGGCTATTTCCCTTTAATACTTTCACCCTAGAATGGAGTGTATGTGTCTGTACTCGGATCATAGATTCCACGTGTAGGGCTTCCCTGGTGGCACAGTGGTTAAGTATTTGCCTGCCATTGCAGGGGACACAGGTTCGAGCTCTGGTCCAGGAAGATCCCACAGGCCACGAAGCAACTAAGCCTGTACACCACAACTACTGAGCCTGCACACCTAGAGCCCGTGCTCTGCAACAAGAGAAGCCACCACAATGAGAAGCTCGTGCACCACAACGAAGAGTAGCCACAACTAGAGAAAGCCCACGCACCGCAACAAAGACCCAACACAGCCAAAAATATATAAATAAAATAGATTCCACATGTCGTTGGCACTGACATGAAATGTGACATGAAAGGAACCTGTTTCCAGATATGATGCTTGTCTACACCTGGCATTCTGCCAGATTTTGGAATACACTTTTCTATCTGCTATATTCCCGAAATTCCAAACTTGGCAGCCAGAAGCACCTTCAATTTTATTGGTTCCTGTGTGCAATCATTGATATCTTTGACCACGGTTTTTTTGTTGTTGTTTGTTTGTTTTTGCATTAGGGGCACAGGAGAGAAGTTGTTTGCTTGTGGAGTATAAGTTTTCTGAGCACAACGACCCAGTCTGCCTAGCAGTCTGTTTTACAGCTCTGTCCTTGTTGGCGCCCTACTCTCACAATTGTACCATGAATGTGGGCTTAAATACAAAAATCTGTTGTTCATTCAGGCTTAATATGTGTATATTGAGCATCTAGCATGTGGCAGACAGCTAGACACTGACAGACAGTGACACATGATTGGACTCATTAGCCACTTATAGTTTTATTTAAGGTGCTGATGTCACCATCAGACATTTTCTTTTTTCCAGAGTTCCATGATGTATGCACCCATTAGGGTTTTATTGTTTTAGGTTTTGTGAAAGAAAATAGCCTCGGTAAAAAAAAACAAAAGAAAAAACCACAAGCGCCTGCACCGGTTAACACCAGAGGGTTGGGGCAGTTTGCAGATGTAACATCCTCAGGGACAGAGCTCTTGATAAATTGGGAGTCAGTAGCTCTCTCCTTCAAAGAAACCGTTGGAAGAGCCAAGCCCCTAAAAAAATAATTCCCCTGGACCAGTGGATATCTAGCTCTTTGATAAGAAGTAAATTTATAAAAAGGAACGAAATTGGGTCATTTGCAGAGATGTGGATGGACCTAGAGAGTGTCAAAGAGAGTGAAGTAAGAAAGAGAAAAACAAATATCGTATATTAACGCATATATGTGGAACCTAGAAAAATGGTACAGATGAACTGGTTTGCAGGGCAGAAATAGAGCCACAGATGTAGAGAACAAATGGACACCAAGGGGGGAAAGTGGCGGGGGCGATGGTGGTGGCGGGATGAAGTGGGAGATTGGGATTGACATGTATACACTATTGATACTATGTATAAAATAGACAGCTGATGGGAACATACTGTGTAGCACAGGGAACTCTACTTAAGGCACTGTGGTGACCTAAATAGGAAGGAAATTGAAAAAAAAGGGAGTATATGTATAGCTGGTTCATTTTGTTGTATAGTAGAAACTAACAGAACGTTGTAAAGCAACTATACCCCAGTAAAAATTAATTAAAAAACAAAGAAGTAAAGTTAGTTGTTGAACTGCCTCTCCTGAGCAGCTCTTGGAGGTTTACCTCTCTCTGATCAGATCTTTAGTGGGTGTAATTGTGTCACTCAAAGAGATACTTCCAAGTCCTTCCCTCCAGTACCTGTGAATGTGACCTTATTTGGAAATAAGGCCTCTGTGGCTGTAATTAAGGAGTTTGGGATGAGAGCATCCTGGATTTAGGGTTAGCCCTAAGTCTAATAACTGGTATTCTTATAAGAGAAAAATTTGAGATACGGAGGAAAAGGCCATGTGAAGGTGGGGAACATGATGTAACTACAGACCAAGGAGCGCAAAGGCATGTTGACAGCAACCAGAAGCTAGGAGAGAGGCAAGGAGTAGATACTCTTTCAGAGCCTCCAGAAGGAACCAACCATACTAACACCTTGGTCTGTGAACTATGAGAGAATAAATTGCTGTCATTTTAAACCATCAATCTGTGGCAATGTGTTATGCCAGCCCTAGGAAACGAATACAGACTCCCACTCTTTATTCTGTGTAGCGTTCCCCTGGAATGTGTTGGCTATAAGTAGAGACGGTTTATTGCCCTCGGTCAGTTGACTCTTATTAGTTTTCTCCTGTGCTGAAGAAATCGGATGCCATTTTCTTACACTCTAAACTCTACTGGCAACCTGATCATTATACAATTTTTATTGGATACAAGTGTATCACAATGAATTTTGTTCCCTCGTAACTGCTCTTTTTAAATCTCAGAAACCTAGAGTACCATACATTCTGGGTATGATATCACCCATCTCAGCTGCCTTTCCTCATCCATATATGCCATCTGTAGACAGGTGTTTTCCTTGCAGTTTTACCAGGAACTCCTTTTTTTAAAAAAATATATTCTTCTAGACTTCAGATATTAGTCTAGCCATCCTTCCTTCTAGCTGACTCACTAGTCTTGGAATTGGTAAGTCAAGATCTAAATCTCCTTTCTCATACGGGCTTTGATTTTTTTGTTGCAAGAAGTTCTCTCTCAGGGCCCTTTGATGACCTATCCTTTTCTGGGGCACAGATTAGAGAGAGAAAAATCGTTTATAGTTATGAGTGTACCTTTTCTCTTTGTCATGGCCTTTCTTATTTATGTGTTTCCCAGCCAAGTCTGGCTTCATTGTCAGAAGGTCTCAGATGTCTGTCTTTTGTTTCTCACCTTAACTTAGCATACTCTCAGTTCAACAGAGTGCAAGAATCAGTTCTAGGGAATGACCATTTGGGTCCACATTTCGGTACACACAGCTGACATGTGGCATGAAGTGAAAGGTTCCCTCCTGAGTATTCTTCCCACAGTTCCCTTATAGCCAGTGTGTGCTGACCTCCAGGGCTGGGAATGGAGGCACATGTGTTTATGGATAATTGTCATTCATGTACTTTTCCCAGCCTCTTCCTTCGAATTTAAGTCTTATCCTGTCAGACTGTTCTTTTAATGGAAATGGACTCTTATCCACCCCACCTCCAGCATCCAGAGACTCATGGGCAAGTCTTATCTTGAGCATTTTCACATAAACTGGTAGGAATGCACTAGACCCCTTCTGTGATATTACTGTACAGGAAATGTGTTAGGGGATTTAGAGAGAGAAGTTTATGCCCAGCCAGCCAAGGCCCATCAGCAAGAGTGATGTAATGGGTTTAAATAATCTTTTCAATCTGTGATTTGAGACTGAAATATTGAAAGGTATATTTTGATCAGAATACAGAGGACCCTAAAAACCAGGCAGGGGAATTTAGCAATAATATGATAGGATAAATGTATTTATTTCTTTCTACTATATATCCTGCCCAATCCTTTCCCATAAGAATATAGGTAAACACACATAACAGGGCAGTAAAAATAAATTTTGGAAGAGAGATCAAGAGATAGTCAGAACTGCTTCTCCCTTCTGCTGTAACCCTTTCCCTAGCAATTGTTGTCTTGCACCTCTGTGTTATTGCCATCTATAGCCTGGACCACCATCCCATCGGACATATTATATGTTTACTTATTTATTTTATTTACTTATCTATCTATTTACTTATTTATTTATGGCTGCATTGGGTCTTAGTTGGTGTGCGTGGGCTTTCTCTAGTTGCGGTGAGCGGGGGCCACTCTTCGTTGTAGTGTGCGGGCTTCTCATTGCGGTGGCTTCTCTTGTTGCGGAGCACGGGCTCTAAGCGTGTGGGCTTCAGTAGCTGCAGCATGTGGGCTCAGTAGTTGTGGCTCGCGGGCTGTAGAGCGCAGGCTCAGTAGTTGTGTCACACAGGCTTAGTTGCTCCATGGCCTGTGGGATCTTCCCAGACCAGGGCTCGAACCCATCTCCCCTGCATTGGTAGGCGGATTCTTAACCACTGTGCCACCAGGGAAGTCCCCAGCTTGTTTGTTTTTTTTTATCTCACCTAATTAGGATGCGAGTTGCATTAGAGTCAGTATTTTGGTCTGTTTTGTTCTCCATGCTATCCTCAGTGTCTAGAATGGCTTTGGGTAATAGTAGATGTCTAATAAATACTTGTTCTTGAATAAATGACTATACTAGGAACCAGGAAGGGAATTGCTCTAGATTATTGTGTTGTCACAAAATAAAATAATCTGAAGGTAGTAATAGCAGTGATGGTGGCTAGAGCAGGTGAAGCTTTTAAGGGGGTTCTTGAAGTAATTCTGTCCTTTTATGAGGTGAGAAGAGCCTGGTCCAGGATGGTAGCAAGAACAAATGGTGAGAAAAAGGAGAATCTAGAATCCATGGTGTGATCCCACCCTTGTTTTCTTCAGAATTACTCCTACTTTCAGTGTCCTTCCTGCACAGGGGGATAGAAGAGAAGGTGGGCAGAACTAGCTCAGAATGGTTTCCACAACCTTCCTACTGGCAGTATGCTGAGCAAGGTGTTCTTTTGTGAGTCTTTTCAGGACTGTGAAAATCTCATGTTGTGCTTTCACCATCTCCAGCTTCCAAGGAATGCGTGCTTCCCTGAAGTAGAGGGGATTCTAAGAGCAGTACTGACTTAGACAAGTAGGATATAAATAAAGTTGGATGAATATGCTTGTAGCACAGTTGGAAGACTGGGCATTAGTGTTTGTACAGCTGACACTTGGGGGCAGTAGTTTGGAGACACGCCTCCTTCCTCTCTCTTACTAGCTGAGGAGAGGTGGTAAACCATGCAACACATGGGACCCTTGTGAACAGGCTAAAGGGAACAGTTGGGGATTTTGCCAGAAGGCTCATGAGAAACATATCGGTCCATTTCCAGCTGAGAGCCATGATGCTGTTGAATTTTCTTGTTCTCATTTCAGACTGCTACCTTGGAGTTGATGTTCCTGAGTTAGAGAAAGGGGTTTTCCTGGAATTGGTGTTACCTACCTTTACTTCTCCTCAGGAACAAATTCTCACGTTTTGAAAGACTGTTTTCCACATGCCTCCTGAGTTGCTGATAATTGTTATTAATGGGATCTTGATCATTCTCCCTGGCTGACCTACAGAGCAAAAGAATAAAAGTCTTAAGGAAGTGGAATTAATAACTCCATTGCAATGGATCATAGAGATAAGCCAGTAATTGCAAGGTCGGATGGGCACACACAGATAGATTGTTAGCTGGTTATACTATAATGAAGGCGCAGACCTTTTACATAAGTTTATGAATAATGTTTCTCATAAAGACAGGAGATTGATTATTCCAGAAAAGCTTCCTCCTGAACCTGAGACCATCAGCAATCACAATAATGAAATATTAATAGCAAATTTGAGAATCTATCAGGAGTAAATTTCATAACCCACTCTAATGAGCTTCTCGTTTCTAATTTTGGAGGGGAGCTAAATGACATATTACTGAAGGCAGTAACAGAAGAATGTGTTTTGCATTGGGGGCCAGATCAAGATTATTTCATCATGAAGAATAGATTTGAAGAGGTGGAGGGTGGGAGAGAACAATAGGAAGTTCAGCTGATTCTCCTATTATCATGTTTACTGCTATTTCCCTGTGTAATATTATTTTTTCCCATATAGAAATGATTGCATTAGTTAATGTCATTTTAGGGAAAAATAGTCTTTGGATGTCTTTTTCTTTTTTTTCTTTTCCTGTAAGCAAGTGTATAATTATACCTTTATATTATAAGAGCTTGAAGAATCATGTTTTTTGGTTCCCTAGCAACCATAGGAACTCTGGATTTTTCAGCTGGTGATCAAAACTAGAATCCTTAACATAGAAGTAAAAGAAGATGCTTATGAGTAAAAATAGTACATATAGTAATTTTGAAAGATGACCAGAAAAAAAAGGATCCCATCAATATATCTTTATTTTTCTGATTGATAGAAGACTAAGTGGGTAGAACCTAGCAGAAATCCAATTTTCAGCTGATATATTTAGTAACCACACTCAGCTTATCTTCTTTGTGGTTTTAATTACTCATATTGAGATATTTGAATGTACCTGCAGTTCATAATTACATTTTTTCTGGTATAAAAAAGGATGGATGGCATGTCAGTTTAATACAAATCAGAAGAACAGAATTTAGGACTAGTGTATATGTTGCTGCCTTCATATATGGTGATATTCATGATATTTCATCATTTTGCCCTCTACAGTGAGCCTAGACTCACATTGGCTGCTCCGTTTCTCAGTCTCATTTGTGATCAAACACAGTCATCAAAAGGCAGTTGGGGAAATTCCTTGGCGGTCCAGTGGTTAGGACTCTGTGCTTTCACTGCCGAGGTCCTGGGTTCAATCCCTGGTCAGGGAACTAAGATCCCACAAGCTTCAAGGTGTGCCCCCCCGCCCCCAAAAAAGGCAGTTGGGAATTTTTTTAAAGTTTTTTTTAGTGTTTGTTTGTTTGTTTGTTTATTTACTTATTTTCTTATTAGTCATCCATTTTATACACATCAGTGTATACATGTCAATCCCAATCTCCCAATTGGGAATGTTTTAAAATTAGATTGTGGTGGGCTTCCCTGGTGGTGCAGTGGTTGAGAGTCCGCCTGCTGATGCAGGGGACACTGGTTCATGCCCCGGTCCGGGAAGATCCCATATGCCGCGGAGCGGCTGGGCCCGTGAGCCATGGTCGCTGAGCCTGCGCGTCCGGAGCCTGTGCTCTGCAACGGGAGAGGCCACAGCAGTGAGAGGCCCGCGTACAGCAAAAAAAAAAGAAAAAAAAATAGATTGTGGTGATGGTTGCAGAGCTCTGTGAATATACTAAAAACCACTGAACTGTATACTTTAAAAGGCAGAATTTTATGGTATGTGAACTGTATCTCAGTAATGCTGTTATCTTTTTTTGTTTTTTTAGAGCAGTTGGGTCCCTCCACCCCTGCAATCCTTGTTCCCCTCTCTCTTTCTCAGCACAGCCTCCAGAAGTAGCAGCATCTTCTGACTGGCCTCACGGGCACTCTCAGACCCCACATAAAACCTAAGATTGCCAAAAAGAGACACAATACATTCAGCTGATAACAGTCTACAACTTCTGTCAAAGTTAAGCCTAACTGGAAGAAATTGAGAGGCGTGGGTAGTAGGATGAGATGCAATGGTCCGATCTTGATGTCCAGCACTGGTTATAGAACCAACATGAAAACTGAGCATAGGCTGCCCTGAGGCTTCTGGAAGTCTCTGTGCACAAAGTCAAGAAACTGGGATTGCTGATGATATCCAACAAGTCTTCCTGTGGGGAGGTTGCAGAGGAGTTCTTCCAAAAAAACTCAAAGTCATTGTGTGAGGAGTGGTGTATCTGATCATTAGGTTCACTACAGCAAATGCCCGACAGTGGATTGAGGAAAATGAATAGCAACTCTCATGGCATAACTTGCTTATGTTATATAGATGGACTACAAATTCCCAAATAAGACAGATCGTCAGTGTAGGATCAGGATTATAATTTGTGACCACAAAACTGAATAAGATTGTTTTATGCAGTGATTAAACTCAGAAGTTGGTGGACCCCTGGTTTTTGTCCCATACGTTGTAGTTCCCATATTCATCAATGTTCTTTCCTGTTTACCCCAACAGGCCAACTAGTACTACTTTCAAAATATCTTTTAAAAAATTTCCGTGATTTCTGGATTGATCCTAATTGCCAGTGTGATCATCTGAATGAGGTTAATTGAATCCGAGTAACCAAATCTCATAATTACCAACCCATTGTTATTCAACTGAATATTTTGTAATTGCTTAATTAGTGCAACATAGGCTGGTAATCCTTTGGAGAATTTAGAGATGAGCAAGATAGGATTCCTGACATAAAAGCAATGCTTCTAGATGATTTTACTAGAAAGCAGAATGAAATAATACAAAGTAAAGGAGGTAAACCATAACTTGGGATTTCAAAGAATCACAGCTAGTTGAGAAATGTTTGAAAAAAAATATAGCATTTCTGGTTAATCTTGAAAGATAGGTTATAATTTGGCAGACACTTGTAAGGTAGAGAAAAGTTTCTCTAGAGACAAAGGGAGCAACAAACACAAAGACACACAAGTGGGAAAGAAGTAAGAGTGAGACTCGCTAAATACAACTGGATATTTTTAAATGATTGATTAGTTGGCAGTAAGCACATGATATATGGGAAATATTGTATTTACAGTATAGAAGATCTAAAGGAATATAAAATTCTATGCTTGAATCAAGCCAGGTTTCCAGAAGGTTGTATATCAAGAGATCTCTGTTTTCTTAGTGTCTCACTGGAGCCACCCCTTCTGCCCAATTTGCGTTTTTATGTTCTGGCCTCTGCTGTTTTCGAAGTATGTGATAAGAAACAGCCAAAGGAAAGCTGGAGAAGTACTGACAAGTATATCATTCTGTATACAACTCTCTGCCTCTTATGAACCCCATAAGAGCAATTTATTTGGAACTGAATTCTAGAGAAAAATTTGTTTCACCTGAAAAACTTGTGTGAGTTATTTGTTTTGAGAATTAAATCCACCTTCCTTTTTTGTTTTGACTGCCAGAAAGTTCGTATCTAAATTTGACGTTTAATTACAGCAAGTATATTTTGCTTTATGGTCTACATAGAATGTTATTTTAAAATTCATTAATTCAACACATGTTTATTGAGTACCTAATGTATGCCCAATGCTAAGTATACAGTGGTGAATGAGACAGATATAAACCCTGCCCTCAAGGAGCTTATAGTCAAGTGGGAGAGTCAGACAATAAATAGGTAAATCAACAAATTAATATGTGTAATTTGTATTTGTTTTGGTCCTGATTCCCTTTTTTAAAAAAAATTTATTTATTTATTCATTCGTTTATTTATTTTTGGTTGCATTGGGTCTTTGTTGCTGTCCACAGGCTTTCTCTAGTTGCGGCGAGCGGGGGCTACTCTTCGTTGCGGTGTGCGGGCTTCTCAGTGCGGTGGCTTCTCTTGTTGTGGAGCACGGGCTCTAGGTGCATGGGCTTCAGTAGTTGTGGCACGCAGGCTCAGCAGTTGTGGCTCGTGGGCTCTAGAGTGCAGGCTCAGTAGTTGCGGCGCACGGGCTTAGTTGCTCTGTGGCCTGTGGGATCTGCCTGGACCAGGGCTCGAACCCATGTCCCCTGCATTGGCAGGCGGATTCTTAACCACTGCGCCACCAGGGAAGTCCCTGATTCCCTTTTTATATTTATCATTAACTTACTAAGTGTGTTCTTATTGTAAACTCCTTTGTGGAATTAGGTAAAGTATAAATAAATGCATAAATAAATAACATTAAAATGTTGCATTGGGAAAATACTTCATATTTTAAGTGAAGTTTTAAGTGAATGGACTCAATTTAGGTTTTTTTTTTCTTGAACTAGCATGTGCATAGCTAAATCAGCTGATAAAATGGAATTTCCAAAGTTAAGAATTTCTGATTATCATTTTGGTAAATATAGCATGTGGGGAAGGTCATTATGAGTAGAGGGAACAGCAAGAACAAAGGAAGGAAGGTATAAACGTTTAAGCACTGTTGGGTAGTCCAGGGTTTTTAGAATAGAGACTGATAGAAGGATGCCATGGGATATAAAGGGTGCAGATTTTGATGGATCAGAATAACTGAGGACCTTAAACGTGGTGCTAGGGAGTTTGGATTTTGAGAGGAAATAATAAGTACTCTTAATAAAGAAATAAATAATGGCCATTTAAGAAATATGGAGCCTCCCTATAGATATCATGTCAGTCTAATCCATTATTAGTGTCTTTATCAGGTTGGTGTTTTGGTGTTAGCTCAGTGAGAGAATAAAATATAAAAGCCACAAAAAGAGAGATTCAAATCTCCTGAAATTTGGGGCAACTAAGTACTTAGCAGTTGTGACGAAGTGCTGGTTTGCAGGAGGGGACCTAGATTTAGAGTGCAAGGTGTTTGGAAATACACACCATATATTTGGATGCCTTCAGCCTATAGCCTTGGAGATCTAAAGATAATACACACGACTCTAGAAGAGTCAGGAAGGATTGTAAGAAGCTGTGGTGAAAGTAGAAATGTACAACCCCAGAGAAATAAAGAAGACTATACATTACGTTGGAACGCCTGGCCATCCTGGTGGGAGCTCCTGATAAAATTTTGTGTGATGGTCTTTAGCCAATGCGTCCTTGTGAGGGCTCTGAACAAGTTTTGTCTTTTGTTTTTACCAGGACTGACCGAGCCTGATCTTGGCAGTCCTGTATCAGGAGCTAGTATGAACCTTGTACAGCTGCCCATAGAATGTAATGGGGGAGGCCCTGAAAGACCAATCTGACAAAACCTGTCATGCTCCATGTGCATCCTGGTCAGAAAGAGGCTAGTCAGCGAGTCAAGTGCTCCATTCAAGGGGAAGTTCCCAGTGGGAGTAACTCATGGTTCTGTCACAGTAGTTTTCAGATCTTTATGAACAGCGACACCCTTCTGAACAAAATGACTCTGCACCTGAATATATATCAAATGGACAAAAGTGGGGCTTTTTCAGTTGAAGCAGGGGAGTGCTTAGCCCACCTTCTCACATGAACCACTCTGTGAAACTAGAGTTCTGAGGGAAGCAGATGACTTCCGGACACCTGGAAAGGTCACTGGGAAGGAATATGATGTCGAGTGAGAGGGAAAGTTCTGGAATTTTGGTCTAGTAGCATAGGGTCAACCATGACGGGAGAGTCAACCTGAACCCTGAGAAATCAGAGGCAGCAGGGAGCTACCCACACCTGCCGGAGTGGATGGGAGAGGAGGTAACGATTGACGAGGATCTGGCACAAGTGCTGAAGGTGGCAGGGGTCACTGTGGGACCTGACGTTACACTTGCCCCATATCTCAGAAGCTTCTGTTTCGTTATGTTCCCTCTTCATCCTGTACCCTGCCTGCCGCCCCCCCCCACCATTGCCCAATCCACTAAATTTTTTTTCTGCTGACTTCATTTCTTGCCTCTTTACCCCAACCCTGAAACTATCCTCAACTTCTTTGACAGCAGCAGGAAGCCTGAGTGCTTCCTGAAAATTCACAGTTTAATACCCTTCCCTCTTTACCTCAGGTTGTATCGTTATTACTTCTCCATCTTCAATTACCCTTCCTCATAGGGCTGCTTTATTGTTTCCCTCGTTATGTAGACACGTCTGTTTCCAGGCTCTATTGGGAACGTATCTTCGGGTGAATTAAAACCGTTTATCTGTCCCTTGGCTCTTGTTATCCTGCATGTGTCACCTGCCTTCTTTCAAACCTTATTTTGTGGCGTCTCTGATTAGCACTTAGAACCTACTTAGCATTACCTGTGCGGAGGACATTTGGGAGGAAGGATGGTTATGATTCACTTGTCTGGCAACTGAGGGGCCCCTTGTTTTCCTTCCTGCCTTCATTCTGACCACATGCCTCATGCTCAGCCTTGATTTGGGATGACAGGTTCCATTGAGATTCTCTTCCACTCTCACTTTTGGCTGTTCAGCAAGGATTTTCATATCTCTGCAGGGGCTGCTGTCTTGCCCTTGAAATTTCCCATACTCTGGATGTAGGGGACTTGGCCCTGGGTCAGAACCCTCCCCCTGCAGTAATGTATACTATTAAACAAATGGCGCTGAGAGCAATGTTCTCTCCCCAAGTCAAAATGCTCCAGTTTAGGTAAAATTTGAGCCTGCTGCTGGCAGTTAGGAGCCAGAATGGCAAAGAGAAATACAATGTAAAAGCAATATGAGCTTGAATGAAATTATGATAAGTGTCAGATGGCATCATTACCAGAATCCCCATAGGCAGGCATTAGGGAAGCTCTGTCATATAATGCTGAAACAGAATTCCAATAGTGGAAGGAACAGTAGCATTCCAAACTGGAGTGTGAAATAAACACATTAACTCTTTGAGGTCCTTTGGGAGCCACAGATGTGGAATGAGTGGCCACAATTTGTATGTTGATTAGATGAATGAATAAAGCTCTGGGATATTATATATTTCTAGAATATTAATATTATATATTAATGACTTTATATATGTATATATAGTGTGTGTGTGTGTGTTTTCTCTTTGAATCTTAAGAAAGGAAGGTATATTAATGTCCCTTTTATTTTCAATAATCAGAGACTCAGGTGTTACACACAAATGAATTTCCAGATAACTGAAACTGTACTCATTTGAAATGTGAAACTGGTTTTATTTTTTTTAATTAAAAAAGTTTTTATTTTTTAAAATAAATTTATTTATTTTTGGCTGTGTTGGGTCTTCGTTGCTGCACGTAGGCTTTTCTCTAGCTGTGGTGAGCAGGGGCTACTCTTCGTTGCAGTGCATGGGCTTCTCATTGCAGTGGCTTCTCTTGTTGCGGAGCACGGGCTCTAGGCGCACAGGCTTCAGTAGTTGTGGCACACGGGCTCAGTAGTTGTGGCTCACGGGCCCAGCCGCTCCGCAGCATGTGGGATCTTCCCGGACCAGGGCTCGAACCCGTGTCCCCTGCATTGGCAGGCGGATTCTCAACCACTGCACCACCAGGGAAGCCCCTGAAACTGGTTTTAACGTGACCACTTTGGGGAGATAATTTTCCCAATTTAGAAATTAGATTAATGTGATCCTACTTTATTAAACTGAATACACCAAATCTATACTGCTTCTTGATTGTTCAGTTTACCATTTTCAGTAATTATGGTATTTTTTTTATTGGGAAAGACTTTATTAAGAAAGTGGCATTTGTATCCGGGATTTGTATGATGGTTAGAAATTTGCCACACGTGGAAGATGATAGGCAATACAGGTAGAAGGGATAACATGATCAACAACACAGAAGAATGGAAATGTATATCTTGTTTAGAGAAGAGTGAGCAGTCTAATGTAAGTAGGGTACAGGTATATATAACCCCTAATATAGCTAAGGGATGAGATACCAGTGGAAGAAACCAGAAAGTTGTGATTAAATTGTATGAGACTTTGGAAGTCATTATAAAAAGTATGAATGTCAACCAACATACAGTGGTGAGTTATCAAAGGTTTTTAAGCAGGGGAGTGATGTGTCCTCCTTGAGATCATATTTCTGTCTTTATGTCTATATCAGAACCTGCATTAAGGAATGGTTGGAGAGATGCTTAATACCCCTGCAGTTTCCTTCAGGCCTTCCCCTGATGGCCATTTCCACCACCTAATGAAACAGGCTATGCAAAAATATCAATAGTTTCAAGCCACTTTCCAACCAGATTATTGTCCCCACATCCCTCCAAAATAGAAATTCTGAAGTTATCTCTGCTCTGTGTTTATATCTCCATGTATCTCAGTATCGAAAAAGTGTTTACTACATGCCAGGCATTGCATTCTTCTATACTTTATATACATTTTCCCATTTTAATTATTCAACAATCCCATGAAGATAACGCTATTGTTATCTCCTCATTTGAAAGAGGAAGAAATTGAGACTCAGAGAAGTTAAATAACTCATCAGTGGTCACAAGGCTAGTAGGTGGCAGAGCCAGTACTCAAGTCTGTCTGACTCCAAAGCCCATGCTCTCTTGTAGCTCTGGCTAAAGGTGACATGGACTTAAGGCATTGGTAGTGGGGCCAGAGAAGAGGGGTGAAATTTGAGATTATTTAGGAAGAAAGAATTAATGTTCTTTCAAAATATCCAGAAAGTCATTAAAGCAGTTCTGGTAGGACTGTGTTATGAACCTTTGGTGATACTTATTTTTGCACAGAAATCATTTAGAAAAAAAAGCACCTGTTGGGCTTCCCTGGTGGCGCAGTGGTTGGGAGTCTGCCTGTCGATGCAGGGGACACGGGTTCGTGCCCCGGTCTGGGAAGATCCCACATGCCGCAGAGCGGCTGGGCCCGTGAGCCATGGCCGCTGAGCCTGCGCTTCCGGAGACTGTGCTCCGCAACGGGAGAGACCACAACAGTGAGAGGCCCGCGTACCGCAAAAAAAAAAAAAAAGAAAAAGAAAAAAGCACCTGTTAAAGTCATTCAACTGAGAGGTTGTTTTGAAAGTACTAGGAAGAAATTGGCTATTTCTTATGTGACTTCATTCAGCCTCTGTGTGTGTGTGTGTGTGTGTGTGTGTGTGTGTGTGTGTGTGTGGCCAGTGTAGTCAGCCACTATTTTTTTTTAATTATTTATTTATTTATTTATTTATTTATTTATTTATTTTTGGCTGTGTTGGGTCTTCGCCTCTGTGCGAGGGCCTTCTCCAGTTGCAGCAAGTGGGGGCCACTCTTCATCGCGGTGCGCGGGCCTCTCACTATCGTGGCCTCTCTTGTTGCGGAGCACGGGCTCCAGACGCGCAGGCTCAGTAGTTGTGGCGCACGGGCCTAGTTGCTCCGCGTCAGCCACTATTATTACTTACCATGTGTACCCAACAGTAATGAGACATAAATTATTTTAAAAACTATTTTGTTCATGAGAAGGTATTTTAGTTTAAATATAGCAGTGTGTACATGTCAATCCTAAACTCCTAATCTATCCCTCCCCTCCCTTCCCCCCTGGTACCATAAGTTCGTTTTCTAAGTCTGTGAGTCTGTTTCTGTTTTGTAAATAAGCTCATTTATTGTTTAAATTACTAATTAATTCATTTGTCACCCATCTCTATTTGTCTTACTCTGTAAGTTTGTGGTCCTCCTTTTTCCTTATCAAACCTCATATGCGTCCAGATGTTAGTGTTTCTAGAATTCTTTCATACACATTTTTCTATTTGAATTGTACATAGTCATGTAAATAAACTAGGCACAGAAGACATTTAATGGCTTTCCCAAGGCAACATAGATAACTAATGGTTGAGCCAGACTAGAAGTTGTAGTTCCTGACTTCTACTTCAGTGTTCTCTCTACTTTTCCATAGTCACCGTGTTATCCCCAGCATCCAGCACAGTATGTGGACATAGCCGTTGCTCACTCCATGTTTGTCCAATGGAGAAATGAATAAATAGTAACTAACATTAGCATTGAGTTATGAAATAATTGGTATTAAATTGCTGGTAATTAATGATTCCCAATGGCTGCTCAAAATCAATCCTTTATTTTAATGACACACTAAGGATAATTCAAATGAACCATTGTAGTTAACTTCACTGAGGGTAAACTAGAGCTCTACTGATTTTGCAGTAGCTTCCAGGGATCCTGGTGGCGGTGGTTAAAAGTCATTCTTTTGAGAAAAAGGAATTACATTTGGTTACCTAAGAAGGATGATTTGTGGTCTGGAAAGAACCGTAGATCAGAGAAGTTAGGTTCAAATCCCTGCTCTGCATTTATTAAACATTCTGACCTTAGGGAAAGTATATAATATTCTGAGCCACAATTTGTACATTGATAAGATAAGGATAATAATATAGGCATCCATAGGGTTGCTGTGAAAAGCAATTGAGAAAATATACATGTGGATTTTCTTTGTGAACTATAATGTACTATTCAAATGCTATTTGGGGATTTTGTTATTATTTGATGTTTTAGATAAGATGAAAGAATGTTCAGTAACAGCCACATTGCCAAGGAAACCATATAACTCCAATCAGAGAGGTACTGCTGCAAAGATGACCAGCCAACATTCCATTGTGTTCTGACAAAGAAAAATTTGGAAATAAGTAATGACTCATTGTTACCAGGCTTACAAAAGGGAATGTTTCTGTAAGGCAGACATCCCTTTTTTAAATTCGCGGTTAGGGGCATTGCTTGAAATGGCTCTCTGGTGAACTGATTGAATGTGGATTTCTGGGAGGATGACCCATTTTCCACTTAGGTATCACTTTCTGAAATATGACGGCTTTGTCTGAAAAGCTCTGAAGGAGTTTGGCTGTGATATATCTAACTTCCTTACATGTGTGAAAATCCACAACAGTCAAGTCCAAGTGCCAGTAGAAATGTATTTGTGTTGAATTTTTCCGTTGTGCCGGATTGCCCAAATCCACCCTATTGGAAAACAAACTCACCATCTTCTATCCCAAACCAGCTCCTTTTCTTGGTTTTCTTATGACTGTATCCAGCAGTTTGCCAGGTGCATTTTGATTCTGTCTTTCTCTTCTTCCCTAGTCACCGAGTCTGGTGACTGTCATTTGACAATGTCTTGTATGTAGATTTCCTCCTTTCAGTTGTCACCACTTCATACCCTCATTGTCTATAGGCCTCCAGCCTCTCTCACCTCAGTGCAGCCTGTCACGCCTCCAGATGAATCTGCCTAAACCGCTAACGTGGATCACTTCATCTCCCTGCTCAGAAGCTTTCATGGTGCCCACTTGTCAATCGAACAGACACTTATCAAGGCCACAATCTGTCCCAGACCTTAGGTCCCACCGACTTCCTGTGGACTTGAGTCAGTCTTTTTCTCATGCTTTTGAGAATAAATCTTGCTTTCCCCATGCACTGTGGCTTTATTCAAAAATTCCCTTGCCTTTGGAAGCATCTTCCTTATCCCTCCCCAACAATACCCCATTCTTTCATGGTGCAGCTTGATAAACATGTCCTCATATATGAGGCTTGGAGGCTTATATCCCAGACTCACATCATGGCTTTACCACTCCAGGATGAGTTCTCTCATGTGTTCTGTGACCTTGGGCATGTTATCTATCCTCTTAGAACCTCAGTTTCCTAACCTGGAAAATGGTGACAGCCCTGTGCTGTAGGTACTATTATTCCTGTGAGGAGGAAATAAGCTGTAATGCATGAAAGACTTACCACATGCCTGGCATATAGTAATCGCCCAACATAAGGTAGCTGTCTTCACTGTGATTACCTCTAACAGAGAAGAGGTAACCCCCCTCTGAATTTTGAAAGAAGTGTGTACCACTCTCGGGGAATTTATCTCATACTGGTTTGTAAATATTTTTTCATGTGTTCCCTCCTTAAGGATTGCAGACTCCTTGGGGTTGGGGAACTATGTGGTATTTCTATGTGAAGTGCCTGCATGGTAGGCATTCAGTAAATGTTTGCTGAAGATGTGGGGTGGTCCTGGGAAACTGGCCAGGGTCCTGGGCAGTCTCCTTCCTCTGCCTTGTTTCAGGAATAAGCAAGTGTGTGCTCTGCATGAGAGGAGTCTAGGTTTCTTACAGCCCTCCCGTTAGCCCCACTAGTTTTCAAAGTAGCTAAGGGAGATCCTCTTCCCGGGCCTGAGTGCCCAATATGTGGCTTGAACTACTCAGTCTCTAGGGAGGATTGCTGCCCTTGTCATCCCCACCCCCCCATTCTGTGTCCCCTCCCAGGGGCACAGGTCCAGAACTGATTGCTTCTCTTCCCTTGCCATCTGCTTGATTCCCTGTGGATCTTTCTTACAGCTTTGGTTGTACAAAAGTCTTTCTGCCAGTCTCCAGTGAAGTCTTCAGGGAGAATTATTCTACATATAGATGTATTTTTGAAGTGTTCGGGGGGTGGGGGTGAACTCTGCATCCTCCTACTCTGCCAACTTGCTCTCCCCTGGAATGAAGGATACTTTAAAGAAGGAGGCCGTCACCCCTCCTTTTCAGTATGTGTGATAATGGCATTGTATGCAATGAAATTAGACATATATTCCCAGCATGGTTGCAAAAGAATGGGGAAAGACCGTGGCTTTTTGTATGTGAGAAAAATTATACTGTAAAGGCATTCAAACAACTCTTTGCGGGCCTCTCACTGTTGTGGCCTCTCCCGTTGCAGAGCACAGGCTCCGGACGCGCAGGCCCAGAGGCCATGGCTCACGGGCCCAGCCGCTCCGCGGCATGTGGGATCTTCCTGGACCAGGGCACGAACCCGTGTTCCCTGCATCAGCAGGCAGACTCTCAACCACTGCGCCACCAGGGAAGCCCCAAACAACTCTTTAATAATTCTTACCGAGCTAGCATTGGTTGAGAATCTGGTCCCCAGGCCAGTTAATATTACTGTGTTATACTCTTTTTTTTCCTACATCTTTATTGGGGTATAAATGCTTTACAATATTGGGTTAGTTTCTGCTGTACAACAAAGTGAATCAGCTATATGTATACATATATCCCCTGTCCTGTTAACATGCTTCAGATTTCTTAGAAGCTTTTCATTCTTATCATGTTTGTTCACATGATAGAAATAACTAACATCAAATAGAAAATAATTGCATATTTAGTTGAATATTTTAGATAATCTGAGGTCCCTATACTTTTTTCCTCTTCAGTATGGTCTGACTTAAACAACTCTCCAGAGAACTATGCAAATCCTGGCCTGTTTCCAGAGCATTTTCTGAAATGGCGAGAGAGGATGTTAAAATAAGTGCCCTCCTCCTTGCCCCTGCCCCAGCTGTGTATACTGGGGAAGGGATGGAGATCACCCCATGACATGATTGGAAAGCATTCTCACTCTCTAGGCTCAGAGGCCGTGTTGATGATGACGATTCTTGGACGCCAGGAGGGAGGGATTACGTGAGAAGGGGGTAGAAAAGTGACAAGGCCAGTGAATCTCAAGGAGCCTCACCACAATGCCTTGCATGAATAGATGAGCTGTTCTTCGAGTCTGTTTCTCGGGGCCCACACTTCATCCAGAGCCCAGATGGCAGGCACTCTGTTTACCTACGTGCATGTGAGAAAATCGCACTCATCTTATTAGAGTACCATTATTTCTAATGCGAGGGAAGTGGTGATGTTCAAATAAGCAGGTCTGGGAAATTCAGGTGAGGGATTGAGTTGAGGGAGTACAGTAATAGGTAGTACTCTTAAATGAGAAGAGAAAGAAGATGACTTAAATCATGCGGCCTGCTTTCACCGGTCTGGAATTTGAGTCAATTGTCAATGTCAGTGACCATACCCTCACAAAAGGGCCTACCTGTATTATTCTTTTGGCCTAATGTTCTGCACACAGTGGGTGCTTGATATTGATTGCTGACTGCCTGGTCAGTTTCACCAGAAGGCAGTTCTATGATCTGAGCTTCTATTGTAACCAGCTACAATGGGTTTGATTCTCTTTGGAATAGTGGCTGCAATCAATGTGTAAACTGATGGTGTACCCTCCTCCTGAGATAAAATTGATGACAGCCATGCTGTGTTCCAGGGAAAAGTGAATGCAGGGAAGGCCACTAAACTATGGTATTTTCCCCTCAGTGCTTCTTTACACATGAATTAACCAGGAAAGATTGCACCTAAAAAGAAAGTCATCCATTGATGCACAGTGAAAAGCATTATATCGTGGAACTGTTTCAAACTCTTTAGTTCTTTTTGTTCTTGTTAGGAAGAATGAAATCCTGACAAATGAGAGGGAATGCAATTGGGTTTGTCCCAATTTTATGTAGAGTATCAAATTAGGTTTTGAGTATTTGCAAAGCGATAGCTCAAGATGGATGGCTGGAAATCTGATAATCCATAAACGTGACCCAGCACAATATTGTCCTAATTTGCTTTGTGAGGATTAATTGAACTATTTTCTGCTTTCATGGCAGTGAATATACAGTGTGGTACAAATAATGCCCTGTAAACAAATTCTGAGCTTCTTTAATCTTTGCAAATATCTTAAGTTGACCTTTTCTCTGAGTGTCCTTTAGTAGGTTCTAGGATAGAGCACAAAAGCATGCATGGAAAGCCATGGAAGGAAGAAGACTCCAATCAAAGAGGATAATGGTCCATTGGACCCAGTGTTCATTCCAGGAGTTACCTTTTTCTGTGATAATTTAGATGCAGTTTTGATGGTTTGTTGATAGTTTCTCCTTGGCCACAACTACTGCAATACTAGAAGTGAAATTCCACTATAGTGAAATATATTAAATCTTCCCATGTTTAATCTGACTCTGAAATTTTATTCCAGCAAATATAAGCAGTAATGATATCAACAGAAGAAATTTGGATTGCTAGCTTGGCTGGGGTCTCGAATATCATCTAGGATATATGCTCACTTATTAGGCTTCACAACCTCTCTCAGAGCAGTGGTTTGGAGCACGACCACACTGAAAAGCTAAGAAAGCCAGCCTTGAATCTTCTCTTCACACGTAGACACACAGAGTGTTGCTCACAACTTACAGAGATTACAGATCTTTTAAAGTTTAGACATCAGAGGTCCATGTTAGAGAATCTCCATCATAGAAAGAAGCCAGAGGAAAGTAGTGGCAGTTTAATTACAGCCAAAGCGATTTTAAAACATTAAAAGTATTTTGCTAAAATAGAAGTGATAAACTCTGAGATAATGCAGCCAGAGGAGCAGTCACCATATAGGAATCTCTTCCTTCCCCCACCCCTGCCCCATGTTTCTTAGTTTAGCAGCCAATGTTCTGTTTTAGTATTTTAGGACTCTCCTGTTTTATGAGCATCCTGTTAATTAACCGTGTGGTTTCTATAAAATTGTTCCCATAGTATTAGTGGTAGCTATTTGTGGCTGCCAGAAACCCCAGACTTTTATGAAATGTCCTTACACAAAGAAAGGGCAACATAATAAGTACCGGATAATATGTGGTCATGGGGAAACTGAGATTGACAGTAGGCATTAGTAGAAATGGGTTCAAGATCCCAGTCCTAATTTAGCACAAAGGGACTGAATAAATGTAACATATCAATAAAAAAGACATGTTGTGAAGTTTCATAATTTTAGTCTTTGTCCTGGTAGGCCAAGGATTTAGTCCTACAAGGATATTAAAGTTCATTTAAGTATCATTTTGTGAAGACCTGGATCCAGTTTTTCCTTCTTTTGCTTTGATGAAACCCTTTTGGCCACATTGCATAATTGTGAAGAGCAATTACAGATTCCAGTGTAAAAGAAGAAAAGTAAAATATTTGGAAATAAAAGAAGGAAGGTTACTTGAAGCATCTAAAGTTTAGATAGTTGAGATGGCCCAGAAGAGTCCTCACAGGTGGGATGCTGCTCTGGATGCTACTCAGCAACCTTCTATGTCTCTGGATCACCTTACCTGAACTTCTAGACCTAATGGATTTCTACCTTGTCTGAATCAAAGCACATTCTCCCTCTGGGAGACAGTAGAGTGTAAAATTGAAAAGCATGGGCTTTGGGATCAGGCTGTATTCAATTCCCAGTTCCACCATTTACTGGTTGAACTTGGGGCACTTCAACTACTCTGTGTATCAGTTTCTTCTCCTGTAAAATAGGGATACTAGTCATATCCATGTGGTAGAATTATTGGGACGATTAATCACTTAAGCTCAACATATAAGTACCCAAGAAAAGTTGGTGATTGTCACTATTACCCTATTAGCTCTTTGTTTTTAGTCAGTATATTGGGTTGTAATGATGCACCTAAGAGCTCCTGAGTTCACGGAAGGCAGGAGCAGTGACTTATGAATGTTTGTAGTCATTGTGACACCTAGCACAGTGTCTCAGAAGGAGTAGGCACAGGCATACAGAAAACTGGCAAATGAACTTTTGAAACATTTTCAGCAACAGTAGTTTTTGGTTTAAGCATCATTCATCCAGCACTTTAATTAAGCTCAATCCCTGTCCCTTATGTATTAGCAAACCTTTTTATAATGATTGAAAATCTCACGTACGTCACACATGTCTTGTGTGTTGGAACTCTATATTTTCAGCTGGCTATGTTCCAACTTGGGAGCTAAGAGCGATATCCCCCGCCCCCTACCAGTACTTTTTACATTTCATGGTTCAAGTTGTGAAACTGAGGGCACACCTCCTGCATTTTTCCTGGTCACTTCAAATTCCATCAATACTGCTCCATCTCGCAGAGTTCTGTGGTGGTGTGGGCTAAGAAAAAATATTCTATTCATCTTCTTTTCCTGTCCAGGCAATTATTGACCTTCTTTCATTCCTTCTCTTTGATGGTATTTAACCTTGTCCTCCACATGGTTCCCTGTCTGATTTCTGATTTTTTAACAGGCACTTAGTACTGCTGCTTCTCAACACTGTTGGCACTTCAGTGATTGCCAAGTTATTTCAGCTTTTTCCTAATTTGGTCTTTTAACAGCCTTCCTTTTAGACTCTAGGGTTTGCTAGAATTGTGGCTCTGCACACAATTTGAGTAAATTTAATGCAACAAACCAGTCCTAAATGCTTGAATTTGATCAAGTCAGTGAAACTCTTTTTGTCTTCTTTTTTTTTAAGTTCACTCCAAGTTGTCAATTAGACTCAGTTTTGAGCCAAGTTTTTGGGTCTTTTTTTTTTTTGAGGGGGGGAGTATTGGGTGGTGTGTGAATAACAGAGAGGGCTGTGAATGTTTACACATATAAAATAAATACTTTTAGATAACTTTAGGGTCTTACCCAAACTTCTATTGCTGAGACTAGTTATTTTTTTAATAAGTTTGTCTCCTTTTCTTAAATCCATAATTATCCCTATAATAATTGACTCCTTAAAGATATATTTCATTTTCACCTATGTTATTAATGGTGTCCTAGGCTGGGCAAATGATTTTTGTACTGAGACTTAAAATCAGAGTTCATCATCTTATTTAAATTCATTAGTTACAGATATAGTAATAATAGCTAGCTATGTACTGTCATTAGGTATTAGACTGTGCTAGATACTTATTTAATCCTCACAACCATTGTAGAAACTGGGTATACTTATAATTCCCTTTTTACAGATAAGAAAACTTAGTTGTTAAATAACTTACCCAAGGCTAAACAGCTTTAAGGCATCATAATTAGTATGAAATATAGATATGTAAATTGGCATTTAGTTGATTGGGCTTCCACTCTGTGAACATTAGCCATTGCTTGTGCTTTGGATAAATAACACTTTCTCTTCTCTTCTCTTGTTTTGTTCTTTTTTTTTTTTTTTACATAAACTCCATATAATTTATTTTCACTTCTCCATACATGAGGTCACAAGTGACAGAAAGAGACGAGCTTAAGCTTTTTTTTTCTTTTTTTTATTAGTTTCTGCTTTATAACAAAGTGAATCAGTCATACATATACATCTGTTCCCACATCCCTTCCCTCATGCATCTCCCTCCCTCCCTCCCACCCTCCCCATCCCACCCCTCCAGGCAGTCACAAAGCACCGAGCTGATCTCCCTGTGTTTTGTTCTTTATAAAATGAACACAGACACAAACAAGTGAACATGCAGCTCTCTCTCAGGATGACTTACTCCATTGCCTCCCTCATTTTAGCTCTTGGGACTTGTCCTTTTCACTCCCTTTGGCTTTGATACTGGAACGACCCACAGACTTGGACTAGCCCTTGCCCATCATGGACTTTGGGGTCTAATTTTTCAACGTATCTCTCTGACTCTGTTCATCACCTACTCCTACTCTACTATGTATGTCCTGTATATATTCTTTCGGCTTTTCACCCATTGGTTAGCACCTCCTTTGGCTTTTGTCCTTTGTCCTCCAAAGTAATGACTTGATACAGTCCCAAGTCATTATCTACTAGAGAAAGGATATTCAGAAGCTCAGCCTCTCTGCTTTTGCCCATGTCGAGGAAAGAAAGGATTCCTTAGCTGAAGCTCAAGTAGAATGAGAACCAGAGAAAGGGATACTCTCTTCTGAAGATCTTTCTCTTCTGGGCAATTGTCATTACTCCAGGGTACATCCTCTCCCTTTTACTAGACTGCCTTGAAACAATCCTCTGAACCAAGGCTAACCATATATTGGTACAATATGCAGAAAAGGGTATAATTGTGTGGTTACCTACAATTTATATTAAAATATTATATTTTGCACAAAATCTAACATTTAGGTTTAATGCATCAGCATTTCATAGTGTTTCATAAAGAGAGCTGTGACTCTCAGCTATTCCACCACCTGAAAACATTTGATAACACCAGTCTTATAAGGAGAACCCTAGCCGAAATCTGGGCCAGAGATAATGAGACACAAGACAGAAATTTTTTGGTGGGCCTAAGGGAAAAGTTTAGATTTTAGACATCAGGGTACTGAGCAAATCTAAATAGGGCACCATAGTGTGGAGCTTTAAGCCCTTGAAACATGAGGCCACTGAGTGTCTGGAGTTAAGGCAGAAGACAACAAAGCCTAAATCTTTATCCTCATTTGATGTAGTCCTGGGCTATCATCTTCAAGAGAGTGTTTCACAGGGGAGGAAACCAGGCAACAAACCCCTCTGGACACAAGATGAACAGAACTTACTATGAGCCATGGGGTGATGGTCTAATGGCTGCCTGCTTGATTTCTGGCTCCATGCTTCTTTTTTTTTTTTTTTTTTTTTTTTTAATGAACAGGTCACCTACCTCATTACTCTTCTCCCTCTTTAAAACTGGGACTTAGGCGGGTACATTACCCCAGCCTATGCCACCATGACCATTTCCTCTTCGAGGAAGGTGTCGACTTTATTAATACAGATCCTTTATGAAACCTTAATGAGGTTATCTATCAACAGTGATGTAATAAATATGCTTACTCACTGAATTAGTGTTGGCCCTCTGTGTGTTACCTCTTAATATGCTTTTGTTATGGGCCTTACTTCCTTTAAAAACATGTATACTAGAAAGTAGAGAGAACGGCCCCCAAGAAAGGGATGGCCACAAGTCAAGCAGAGGAAATGCCCTTGGGATTTTTTAAGGCATCGTCTTAAACCTGATAATTGTGGGTGCCAGAGGAGAGCTGGAAGGGGACAGAAAACATGTTGATGAAAGGGAGGGAGAGGCACATAAGCAATAGACATAGAGCCCTGTGTAGAACCACAGGCCTATCCGGCCTCAGACTCGTGCTCTGTAACCTGATCATGACCAAGTGAAAATTCCTTCCTTTACCAGATGTAGGATTAACCTTCTGCTGAACTGTGAGGGGGCAACATTTATGTCCCCAGGTCACCAACAAAATTTGATCTCCTTGGACCGCTAACTCGAGGAAGCTTCTTTCCTTTTGTTTTCTTTTCTCATAGCTTCCTGTGGCTTTCCACGGTGGATGCCTCCGTGACCTGCTCATGGTCAGCCTCTGTCACTCCTTTCTCGCTTTCTCATGTACCGGAACCTTTATGTCTCTGGAGGTTCTCTGCTTTCACGGCCCAGACTTTGGGGAAGCTCATTTCTTCTGAAGAGTCTTTGAGAAATATTAACTTAACGTACAGCTCCCCCCGCCTTTTAATATCTTTGCTTCAAAGGAGGTTTTCTGAAAATCCAATGATTTAGCCCAAAGTTTGGATCTTGTTAGTATTTAATGCTGTACACGAGAGCCAAGGTGTTGTAACTCAGATGAACAGGCCTGTTTATAAAGCATGTTGAGATTTTAGTTGTAAGGTCAGGTGGGGGGAAGGAAAGGAAGCTGACACTAAGTCAAGACTCACCTGGGGAGCAGCGTCAGTAATCTAAATGGGACATAAGGGGAAGCTGATGGGTGCAGAGCTGCAGGAGTCTCAAGGATGTGGTCTTAGTTAAGACATCAGTCTACATTAGAATACTACCTGGGCCAGTCACTGGAACCATGGAAGATGGGGAGGGTCTGTCCTCCATGGGAAGGGGCTGGCAAGGGATAGAAGTCAATCAGGGCCCCAGCCAAGTGACCTAAGGTTCACACAGGACTATGGTCCCAAAAGAGAAGGGCAATTTAAACATAAACCAAGGCACAAACTAGTTTTATAAATTGTGCACAAATTGTCAGGATATGGCAGCATCTCATTCCAGGTACCCCAGACACTGGGCTTCTTGTTGTCTCATTAATTCCAGATCTTATTTCCTGATAAGGTAGGCAGTCCTAATGTGACACTACCTTGGATGGGATTGCCTTCGGGAAGTAGGCAGGCTGAGTTACAGGGGTGGAGAAAACAAGGACGGCAACACGGAGCTTTTTAGCAAATCCCTCAACACCATAACTACAACTTACCTCATTCAACGATTTATTCCACAAACATGTATCTAGCACCTGCCATGTACAAAAAAGACTGTGCTAGGCACCAACATCCTGCCTGTCTGGCCTGTAATGAGGATCAGCCTGATCTCAGCAGATAAGTCTCACTGATTTCCTGCTGGGGTGCCTGTACTTCTTTTTCTGTATATACTATGAGGCTGATTGAGTAAAACGAAAATACTAGACAAGGAACAGGGGATCTAGGCTCTAGTTTCACCTATACCACTCACTGGTTATCATCTTGGGCAAATCATATCTCTTCTCTGGTTTTATTTTCCTCCTTGATGCATAAGGGGTTTGGGCCAGGTTATCATTAAGGTTTTTTTTTCACGCTTGATTAATCTTTGGTTACATGACTCTAGCCATCATTCATTCATTCATTCATTCACTCACCAATGATCAGATTTGAAAGGGGAGGAAACTGAAGATACAGTGAAGATCATGAGCAAAAGATGTTCCTGTTATGGCTTGTATTTTCTGAGTATCCTTTGAAGGTTTAAGTCTCGAGAATGTAGAGCTTTGCAATGAGAAACACAGGAAGGCCTGGATTAAAGCCCCAGGAATCAGAGGGTTAGTAAAGCAATGGGAGGAAACCCTTGTGCTCATTCATTGTTTATCCACCCACAGAATAGTTGCTGGCCTCCAAGAGGTCATGTCTTAATGAATGCAGTGGGTGCTCACCAAACACAGTGCTAATCAAATGTCCTGTGGAGAACGGAATGTGTGGTAGGCAGCCACCCAGAATAACGACCAATATTCACAGCCAACACAGAGTTGTCTTCATAGCCAGGAAAGCACAATGTGGAGTGAGGTGAAAGGTAAACTGAAGAAACCTTGGGCTGGTCAATGAGAGTTACAGCTGGCTGTGAGGAGGAGAGAGAGAATGGAAACAGGCACACCTAGCTCCCGGCAAAACTGCATGGTTCTAGGCTCATTCCCTCACCTCCCTCTGTCTTCTCCTGTATGCTTCTGGAATTTAGGAGAAGGAAGAGATTGCCTAATTTAAATGTTGGAAAAGCTCACTCTCTGAGAAGCCGGTAGAATTTATCTTTGTTGTCTTCTAACAGCTCTCTCTCCACGTCAGTGGTTCTCAGGCAGAGTCAGTATTGCTCCCCAGGGGGCATTTGGCATTGTTTGGAGACATTTTTGGTTGTCACAACTGGGGGTGGGGTAGGGTGTATTCCTCTTAATCTTTGGGTAGAGGCTAAGGATGTTGCTAAACATCCAACAATGCACAGGACAGATGCTTTATAACAAAGAATCATCCAGCCCCAAATATCAATGATGCTGAAGTTGAGAAACCTTTAGGTGATTCACGCATTAAGTCCTTCAGAGCACCTACTGTACTCTAGGCCCTGTGCTAGGTTCTGGGAATACAGTGATGAATAAGACCAACATGCTGTCTGCTGTCATGGAATTTGCAATGGGGAAGACTGAAAAGAAAGAAGTAGCGATAGCTTCCTTTTATTTATTGCAGGTTATAATAGGTTTCTTTCTTTCTCCTGTCAGCCCTGATTCCCCATGCCAGTTCATACAACAGACGTTCACTGCATACCTGCTCCAAGTCAGATATTTTGTTGAGGTGATGATGCTTAAGCCAGGTGTGATCTCTGCCCTACAGAATCTCGGTCTATTGGGAGAGACAGACATGGGAATAAACAATTGCAACGCTAGATGGTAGCTTTAATGGAGGTGTGTCCAGAGTGCTATAGGAACATACATTATGAGTGTGCAAGCCCTTTTGGAGATGATGATGCCAGTGAAAACTTTGTTCTTGCAGCTCGGTCTTGAAGAAATATTTTGAGTTCACTGGACAGAAGCTGAGAAAGGCAGTTCTGTTTAAAAGACCAGCATGAACAAAGTCATACGGAGTAAACATTCATGTGCTTTGGTGACATGGCCGTGGCACGGTGTGTCTAGCCTATGGGCTACCTGAGTGAGAGTGGCTGGGACAGGGCTGGAGAGGCAAGCTGGAGCCATAACAAGGAGGGTCTTATAGGATATGTCAAGGTCCTTGAGAGATGTTTCAATCAGGATAGTGCTGTGGTCAGGTTGCTGCTATAGGTGGGCAGGACTTAATCAAGCCCACCTTCAGCTACAGCTACCATGATTAGGTTCATTTACTGCAGTCTTTCGTGAACCGCCCAACCAAGGTTGTTTTCTGTCACTGATGAATCGTTGTTCACTGTAACGGCTTCTACCTCTACCAAGCACCTGGGGGCCTATCATGAGCCTGGAATCCTTAGGGTGATCGGCCTGCATTCACCATTGATTTGGTTCTGCTGGAATCATAGACTACTGAGTTTGGAAAGGACCTTAGAGGAAGGGTAAGAGGAAGAGACTAACATTCAGTGACCGCTTCCTATGCGCCGGTAACAGTGCCTCCCTCATTTCCTATATATCTTCAGTACTTAATGCTCAGCAGAAGCTCAATAAATGTTAATTATCATCATGGTTGTCATAACCTTGGCTCATATATTTATCACAACTGTTGGAGACAGAGGCTACTATTGTTTCCATTTTGTGTATGGGAAACCTGAGAGCCAGAGCTCAAAGTATCGGTACTTCTGAAACTAGGTAAGTAGACAAATGTTTACTGTAATAACAGAGGAAAAGAAAACATGTGAGGAAGAACATGTCTTTGCTGGGCTGTTCCCATTGGTGTTTTTGGATCTAAGCACTATTGTCTGTCTGTCTTTCTTTCTTACTTTTTTAGATATATACTTTTTAAATTGAAGTATAGTTGATTTATAAAGTTGTGTTAATTTCTGCTGTACAGCAAAGTGATTCCATTATACATATATATATACAATTTTTGTATTCTTTTCCGTTATGATTTATCACAGGATATTGAATATAGTTCTCTGTGCTATACAGTAGAGCCTTGTTGTTTATCCATTCTATATATAATAGTTTGCATCTGCTAAGCCCAAACCTCCCACTCTGTCCCTCCCCAACCCCACCCCACACCCTTGGCAACCACAGGTCTGTTCTCTATGTCTGTGAGTCTGTTTCTGTTTTGTTAATAAGTTCATTTATATCATATTGTAGATTCTACAGATAAGTGATATATGGTGTTTGTCTTTCTCTTTCCGACTGACTTACTTCACTTAGTATGATGCTCTCTAAGTCCATCCATATTGCTGCAAATGGCATTATTTCATTTTTATGGCAGTGTAGTATTCCATTGTATATATGTACCACATCTTCCTTATCCATTCACCTTTTGATGGGCATTTAGGTTGTTTCCATGTCTTGGCTATTGTGAATAGTGCTGCTATGAACATAGGTGTGCATGTATATTTTGAATTATAGTATTGTCTGCATATATGCCCAGGAGTGGGATTATTGGATCATATGACAACTCTAGATTTTTTGAGGACCCTCCATACTGTTTTCCATACTGTTGTCTTTCTTTTGAGGGGGAACTTTCTAATTTAAGAATTTGATTTTACTTGGTTCAGGAAAGACTTCGGAGGGAAATGGCTGTGATATCAATTTTGGTTAAACTCTACCCAGTGATTTTCAAACTTTCAACTATGACCCAAGTAAAAAATGTATTTTATAGTGAAACAAACATTTTACCAAGAAAACCTTAACTTTACCCTATGTGACACATTCTTAGATTTCCCATAATATATACTCTATTCTTTTCCATCACATTCCATTAAAAAAATGTTAGTTCTGACCCATGGTTTTAAAAAACACTGTTTAAACTATCTTATACCAGTTCTACATAAGACTTGCAATCCAAAGGGGCCTCATCTGAACAAGCAATGATCAGTTCTGGATACAGGAACCATATTGCCTACAAAATCCAGCTGGAGTCCTGAGCTCCTTTTTAAGCAGTAGCTGGTCCACAAAGAAAACCTGACCAAGTCAGGCAAGAAGCTCAAGGGTGGGTACAACATTCTGTAAGCATAGGAGATACATGCAAACTCATATTAAAGCAGCATGAATAAAAATGCATATGACCCTCACAAAAGAAATGATGTTGCTGCACTCAGATACCATCTCAGAGGTCCATCCATCATGTGCAGTTTTGAGGGGGGAGAGCAAACCCAAAAGGTAAGACTAAAAGTTTGGCACGATAGTAAATAGGTCACTGCCTTTTCTTTCTTTTGGCATAAAGTGGGATAGTATTTAAAACCAAGGATGAACTAACTGTTTTGGCCCTATCTTCTTCTAGTATCTTGGCCCCTGGGCTTCTCCTCCCTCTCTACACTACTGCCCCATGCTAGAATATTCTGGCAATGTTTTGCTTTTTGTTAGGAGTAGAATGTACACCAGGCTCATTACACTCAGCCAAGGCTTTCACAGGTTTCCAGGCCTTGCTCCCGATCATATATTACATTGTAAACAGCACGAGATTTGTTTTCGTTTTTGTTTTTTTTTTTGCTTTTTTTTGTTTTTTACTGCGTGAATAAACTTTATTTTAAAGTCACTGGAATTTCATATATGTAGATCACAATTTCTATGCATATAAAATTATTCTGAAAAACAGGGAGAACTGACTCTGTGCAAGTAAGCTAGACTTTTAGGGAAGCAGCGAGCTCCATTGTAAGATATGCCAGAAAATGAAAAGAGTAATTGGTGGTGCTTTTACAGCCTGATCTTTGTGGATTATTTGTAGCTTTTCTTTCTTAGTATTTGATTCCTTAAGAAATACTTGATTAAGCAGGACATAATTAAACAGGAAATAAAAATTTCCTAAGTTAATGCATGATCCTTCTCTCATCATTCTAATATTGAACTGAACTATTAAAAATGGTTTCTTTTTAAATATTTGGATTTTCTCATTTCTATTAAGCTTTAAATGATAGGTATCACCAGGAGACGAATAATGATGGATTCTCATGCTTAGTGTATAAATTAAATCTTACAAGTCTTAAGTACAGCAATGTATCTGTTGAATAACAATTTCAGCAAATTTATTTACATGGATAAACAGGTACAATAATCTGCTCAACAGTGTCTTTAAATGTCTTCTCAAGATTATTATAGTGATGGTTTAGGTACAGCTGGAAGCCAAAAGAATTATGCTTAAAAAAAAATCAGTGTGTACACTTCAGTGTTGATAAGTAAGGGATTATTAGTAGTGCTTGACTTTTATTTCTTTATTTTTTAGCATCTTTATTGGAATATAATTGCTTTACAATGTTGTGCTAGTTTCTGCTGTATAACAAAGTGAATCAGCTATATGTATACATATATCCCCATATCCCCTCCATATCCCACCCCTCTAGGTGGTTACAAAGCACCGAAAAGCACGAGTTTTGTATGTGCAGAGGAAAGCTTTATTGGGACTCAAGACGTTTGCATATTAGTAATGCTCTGGAAGCTCGGGAGAGTGTGAGTTTCTCTTTTTATCCCTGGGGATACTTCTAGCAACAAAACCCTTGGCAAAGAAGCTCCATTATTTGAATGTTGCTGATTAAAAGGCAAAACACCAAAGGCTTCATAAAGCATGTAAAACGGTTTGATTTTCAATCTTGTGATAGAAATATCTTGGTGCATAGCTTCTCTTTTTGCATCCCTGCTACAACGTCAATCCTCCCATGCAGCTGAAAGACAGTTTCCAACATAGCCAGGTGGGAATGTGTTCTCTTTCTAAACCATTTTTTTTTCTCACTCAAAGGCAGACTTGCCTCCCTCTCCACCCCTCCATCCCGTAGGGTCCCTCTTCCATTTTGCTGAATAGTCAACGTGTCCCCTTATCCAAACAAGAAAGGAATGATGCCATTCTTTAGGATACTGGATTGACTGAGAAATTTATCTATCCCAAAGAGTTTTCTTGCCTGTAGGAATTTATAGTTTAAGCTTTTCATTCTACAGTGAGTTTCAACTTTTTTTTTTTTTTTTTTTTTTTTTGCGGTATGCGGGCCTCTCCCTGTTGTGGCCTCTCCCGTTGTGGAGCACAGGCTCCGGACGCGCAGGCTCAGTGGCCATGGCTCACGGGCCCAGCCGCTCCGCGGCATGTGGGATCCTCCCGTACCGGGACACGAAACCACGTCCCCTGCATCGGCAAGCGGACTCTCAACCACTGCGCCACCAGGGAAGCCCCAGAGTTTCAACTTTTATAAAGGAATTTCTGGCCTCGGCAAGCAAATATGGAGATTTTGGGAGGGGTCAAGAAAACCCCTAAAGTCTCAATAGGCCTACAGTCCTATGAAACTTAAGGGAAATCTTAGACCTTTTGAGGTTAAAGGAGACACAGAAAGAATGACCTGTGATTGATCCTGATGTATCGATCACCTGTAGCGCTCCCCTCTGCCCCATCCCCTGGCACAGTGCTCTTCTACAAAAATAAAACCCCATATTGGCTCTGCTGAGGTTGTTGGAGGCCTGGTCTTGACAGGGGCCAGGAGTCGGGTCAAGAATCCATTCGCATCGACTTGCTCCATCATCAGAGCCCACTCTATCCCAACAGAGTCTGCCAGAGCACCCCTCCCCTTGCTCCCTGCCACAGCACTAAATTTAACCCACTTTCTCATTTGTACATATTTTCCAGCACCAGTTTTATTTCCCATTTGTTGCTTTCTTTATTTCTGCCAGGGATATATGTTATGCTTCTTTTTTGCCATTTCTGCTGTTGGTGGCTTTTGTTGACAAGGAAGTCCTTTCCTTTTTAGTAATCTCTTATTTATTTATTTGTTTGTTTGTTTGTTTGCGGTACGCGGGCCTCTCACTGTTGTGGCCTCTCCCGTTGCGGAGCACAGGCTCTGGATGCGCAGGCTCAGCGGCCATGGCTCACGGGCCCAGCCGCTCCGCGGCATGTGGGATCTTCCCAGACCGGGGCACGAATCCGTGTCCCCTGCATCGGCAGGCGGACTCTCAACCACTGCGCCACCAGGAAAGCCCTATTTTTTTTTATTTTTTAAAGATTACATTTTACCTTTTTGTTTGTTTGTTTGTTTTAACTTGGTAGACTGTTATTTGCCAGGAGAGGAAAGAGAATGGAGACACTGGAATTCCTGTAATGACCAGGTCAGGTTTTTTTTAAATTTATTTTTTGTTTTTTAATTTTTTTTAATTATTTTTTTGGCTGCGTTGGGTCTTCGTTGCTGCAGGCAGGCTTTCTCTAGTTGCGGCGAGCCGGGGCTACTCTTCATTGCGGTGTGTGGGCTTCTCCTTGCGGTGGCTTCTCTTGTTGTGGAGCACAGGGTCTAGGCACACAGGCTTCAGTAGTTGTGTTGCATGGGCTCGAGAGTGCAGGCTTAGTAGTTGTGGCACACGAGCTTATTTGCTCTGCGGCATGTGGGATCTTCCCGGACCAGGGCTCGAACCCGTGTCCCCTGCATTGGTAGGTAGATTCTTAACCACGGGGCCACCAGGCAAGTCCCTTATCTAATACATGCATGTTTCCTGAAAGATTGATGGCAGATTGCTGGCCTCAGTAGGTTGCCCATTAGATGTTAGATGGCTGCATAGCCCAGTCAATTTTCATTAACTCCATTTTCAAGGGGCAGAGGTTTTCATCTAACAGCCTAAGATGTTCCATTTTTAATACTCTTTTTGCATAATTTACTGCATGCCAGGTATTGTGCTAGTGCTTTACATGAATCATGTAACTTAATCCTCACAACATTCCTCTGAGATAGGTTTGATTATTAATATTCTATTTTAAATTTTAAGGATATCAGAAGATTTAAGGATCATTCCCCAGGTCATACAGGAAGTTTGACTCCTGGATCTAAGATGACTGGTTGTACATAGGAGCAGATACAAGGAGTAATTAGACTGAGTCATGGAAACAGTGATTTGAAACAGATGTATCTCTGGCCCAGGTCTTAAACTTTTATGTGTAGTCCCTCGGAGAACACACAGGTAGTTGTGGGATTGATGGCATATTGAATAGTTTTGTTTATGGATTGTGTCTAAGGAGATATTAAAGGTTCTCACCTTGTGATTGTGATTCACAAAAAGCATGCTAGAAAACTGAATTATTGGCAACAGGATGTGGTGTTGTTTTGCAGTGAGGCCAGGACTTTGAGCACTGTGTTACCCAGAAGCCAGAGATGGGGTTCCGATGAGCTATCTGTAAACTCTTACCTGTTCCCTCTGGTGAGAGTTTTTGAAGCCCTTCTCAGCTGATGTCTTCAACTTACTGACTCTGCCCTGCCCAGTTTCTGAGTTTCTGATCAGTACTGCAAGTAAGCAAGCAAGCAAGCAAGCAAGCAAGCAAACAAACAAAAACTTGCTGTGTATGTGGTATGCCCTATTCACATGCCCAGTGATCTCAGCTGCCTCTTCCCCTCACCAGGTGTACTTAACTGCAGACCTTATGAATCCTGATTAATTTCCTAGCTCTTCTGCTAAGACTTGGATTCCCTAAATTCCACCTCATTTTGTGACTCTTACCTAGCCCAGGTGTTAACCCCTTTCCCTTGGGAGCTGAAGCCTGTCTCTCAACCCCAATTTCTTTTGGAATCTTTTCTTCAAACTGCCCGGAACCATGATTCCTGGTGCTGTGTGCTTGGCTTTGGGTGTTGCCATTGTCTGGAGATTTCCTGTTGTCGTGGCCCATCCCGTAGACCTCATCTCCCATCCTTTCTAAGATGGCAACTCCAGCCCAAATCAAATGAAGTTTCAAAATTTATTGGAATAGTGAGTACCCTCCTACTTTACAACCACAGTTTATGGGCTAAGCCACATAGCCACGTCATTTCCTTTGTCCCCAAACTTATCCTGTTGCAGCCTTCTCTGCTTTCTCACTGGCCACTTTTCCAGAAATGGATATTGCTGTTTGAATTCATTCACTCACTCCCTTAGCCCTGTGCTATGAACAACTTACCCGAAGGACAAGAAGGCCCCCCTGCATCAACAACAATGTAAGGCTATGAAACAAAGCAATTTTTCTCCTAAAGCTCAACTGCCTATTTGCTGTTTGCAAAAGAAAAAAGGGTAGAGAAATAACCGAGCTTTCTCCACTTCCTCTGCCTTTCATGCAGCACATTAATATGGCTAGTTAGTGCTTTCCAGTTTATGCCATCAACATTGTAAATTCAGTAGCTTAAGTCTCACAGTGATTTTGGTATAAGCCTTTAATCTTAGTAATGATTCCTTGATCAGCTGTGTCCCTTCCAATTCAGAGGTCATTAGAGTTCCCTGTTGAGAACTCCCCAGCTGTTCCAGTTCAGTTTATGTATATTTATTTACAGGACTTTTGAACCACGTTTGGGTATGCAGGATATCCGCTCCTTTCAGAAGCTGGCGTTCCAGATCATTTCCTGAAAGTGCAGCAGAGCTGGGAGAAAACCAAACCCAAGGTACAGTGTGTCTGTGGTGCTTGAGATGCGACTGGCATCCTGCTTTAACTACCCCAGGGTTAATGGCAGGCCTTCCAAAGTCTCTTTGTTGTTTTCAAAAAGGCCAATTTGAAACGAAAAGCCATTTTCCAGGTAGGATATCATTTTGTTGGCAAAGGCAGGACATTCAGATAAGGAAATCAAAATGATCCACTGAAAAGTGAAAAAGTTGAGTCAAACTGTTCATTTGGTCTCATTCTGAGCCCAGAACAAAATGTACTTGCTTGAAACATCAGGCTAAAAGGGTTTGCATCTAGAGACATGAGTAAAAAGACTTCATAGTGATCAGTTTCACGTCATAGCTGATCAGCGCGGGAAAATACACATTTCAGGAGACTTTGTGAAAAACTTGTGGCATCAGGTGGCACCTAAGTGGATTTAAGGATTAATATGTTTCTCTTAGGGACTTAAAAGTAGATAGCCATAAACTTCTAGAGGTGACAAGGACATTATAGATCACCTGGGTCAACCTCCTAAATTTCCAGATGATGGAAATGAGAGGATTCAAGAGGGAAATTGCTTGCTGACATTCACACAGCAAGTTAGCGGCAGAGTGAAGATGAAATTCCAGGCAGTGATTAGAGTATTGGGACACCCCTCCCTCATTTTAAAACTATAGATAGATTGATGGTAAATTTCATATTGCTACCCCAAATAAGGGAGGCAGTAGAGTAGTCAAAAGAGCAAAGCTTTGACGTTCGACAGGCATGGGTTTAGAAGCTCTGCTCTACTGCTAAGTAGTTGTGTGAACTTGGTTAAATTACTTAATCTCTGTGAGACTCAGTTTCTGCATTTGTGAAATAAGGATAAGGATACCTACCTCAAAAAGTACTTCTGGGATGAAATGTGATAATGCATGTAACTGCCCGGTGTGATGCATAGGCAGTGACCACCAAATGACAACTGTAGACATTGTTATTTCTAAAGGAGTCCTCGGAAATAGCAGGTTCCCTTGTGCTCGAAATTTTTTTTTTCTTTTTTTTTAATGTTGGACTGGGGGTCAGAATCAGGCAAAAAATCTTCAAGCCCCTATTGATTGAGGCTAGAGCCCAAATGATAATAAAGCTTCTCTGTGATTATATTGTGTCGCCAGGAAGAAATGTAATTTGATTTACAAAAATTCAATTTAGGGAACTCTTCTGGAACCTACTTGCATAAAGCCAGGCACATCTGTGCAGCAGTAACAACACAGAGAAGCACTTCTGTTGAAAAAGTGTCTTCTAGTAACGTGGAAAGAACTTACACAGTCTTAGCCTCCAGCTGGGAAGGAAATTTAAGAATATTTCCTGAACAAAGGCTAGTAAGCATGAGGTGTGTCATGTCTGATCATTAGGTAGTTCGGCTGGAAAAAAATAACATACACCAAGACAGCAAGCACCGTCAGATACTCCGTGCAGTACTCCGTGCAGTGCTTGCAGAATTGGGGTCCTTTTATTTACTTTTTCCGATTCTCCCTCAAATTTCCTTCAGTTATCTGCAGAATGACCTCCGGGATGCCCAGCTGGATTTTATCTCTTTTTCCATTAGCTCTCCCATTCTGCCACCAGCTTTTCTTTACCTTAGTGATCAATAGTGAGATCTCTGTCTATGAAAAATAACAAAGCCCTCAGCATTGCCATTCTTTTAGTGACTGTGGCTGGCTCAGCCTCAGGCCAGGAAGTCAGCCTTGTGGCTATTGATTTGATTAAGCTTTGTGAAGGAGAGGGGGAGAAAAGCTTCTTGTGTTGCTGTTAGATGAGCTAGTTCCCATGACTAATCTGGAGCCTGAATACAAAACTGAATAATTGATACAGAAGCGAGAAACTGAGATACTTATGGGGAAAAAAAAGATCAGATTCATGTGTTGTGTCCAGTGGATCCTCTGATGGTAACTAAATTCATTAAGGTTTGACTTATGAAGTACGCCATGATTAATTTTCTTTGGAAATAAAAGTAAAACCAGGTACTTTTGACTGTCCTCTTAAGACCGCTGGTCTAGCCAGTAGAGAACATGGGTAGAGAGACCACTGTGTGCTGTTTGGATCACTAGGGTGCTTGAGGGAGAGAAGTTGTGTTCCCTTGAGCTGCTTACAGTTCTCAAGTCTGCTCCCCATCCACCTCCAGTAACTCCCCTCCCCCAAGGATATACTGTCACAGAAGCATCTCCACAAAGAGGCATGTCCAGCGGGGTGTGGGGGGGGAAGCAAATGCCATGACCAGGTGCCGAGGAGATTCAGGCAAAAACAATCTCTGAAGGTTTCATGGAACTGGTTTATGTGCAGCCGAGTTTTCAGAGAAGGAAGAGAAAAGTCCTATCATCCCTCTGGGCCTCCAGCTCACTGTCTGTACCTGAGGGGAATGTAGTGATTCTGAGGTTTTGACTAGTTCTAACATGATATGCATCCTGTTCTAATAACTACCTTTCACTGCATGATTTTTCTGTGCTAGGCAGTAGGCTAAGGGCTTTGCATACCTAATCTCATTTAATTCTTAAAGAACCCAAAGAAGGAGCCAATATAGCCATCCCTGTTTTAAAAATGAGGAAGCCGCAACCCAGAGAAGCAATTTACCTAAGATCACATAGCTGGTAGACGGCACGGTTGAGATTGGGCTCCGTCCTTCCTGACTTTAAGTTCCTGGCTTCATCACGTTCTCAGCCTAGTGCATGTAACTGGCAAAGCCATTAGATCCTCTCCTCATTTCTGGCTCGTGAGTCCTCACTGAATATCAAATGACACTGTGACAGACACGAGCCATCCTGAGCATTGGCTTCATCTGGATTTGCTTTCCTCTGAGAAAGCTCTCATCCAGTAAGTCATTAATGGCTAGTATCTGAGATTCTGTGTTACTTGATTAAAAATTCTGAGCTCACAGAGAACAGAGTCCCATTAGAAAGGAACTTGGAGCACAAATACTTCAATTAGGAGATGAGGGGGTCAGACTTGGGTGGAGATCTGTAGTGGAATGCCCTGTGCAATTAGGACAAAGTTTAAGTTTGAAGACATTGGGAAGGCATATAAATCAGCTTACCGTAAGTGCTAGAACCCAAAATTCCCACATCTCATTGGCATTACACCTTCAAAGTATATGTCTGTTACATGTCAGGGCATTACACCTTCAAAGTATATGTCTGTTACATGTCAGTGACCAGTGCAGGACTGCAGTAGAGCTCTGCTCCACTCACTCATCAGGGTCTCAGCCTCTTTCCATGTAGCGGCTCTTCCATCTTGTAGGGCCTGGGTATCTTCTGGCATCTAAAGGGGGGGACACAGAATGCATATCCACTTTTCAGCTCTTTGGCCCAGAGGTGACCAAAATCACTTCTGCTCGTTGCTGAAAATTAGTTCCATGGTCCCATGTAGATGCTGGGGGCTTGGAAAGTAGAGTCTAGTGGTGTACTCAGGAAGAGGAGGGCATCGATTTTAATGGGCACGCACCATCTTCTCTGCCACAAAGAAAACAGAACGCAGGGAGTAGGCAGCATGAAGAAAGTGACAGAGGACTGCCTATAGTAAGCATTACACGATTTCTTTCTGTTTTCAGATCAGGGTCTAGGAGGGCATGTGCAACTGTAGGGCCTCTGTGTTATCCGACTCCAGGCAGCACCATTGACATTATAGTCTATATAAATGACGTCTTCTGGAGTACAACCATATGTCTTTGTTTTTAAAAAATGATTTGGGGTTGGGTGGTTTTCTTCAGGAATATAGATTCTCAAAGCACAATCCTTGAACTTCTTCAAAGATGAAACCAGAAAGCAGAATACAGAGAGGCAGAGAACGCTAGTGTTACAGTGGCAGGATTTGATTTAAGACCAGTGAGACAGATGGTGGTGTGTTTTCTTAGAAGCAAACCAGGAAACAACAGATTTGCAGACAATTTTAACTGCCTTCATTCTTCTAATGCCCCATATGAGCAATGCAAAACACTGTGAAGCATGCTTCCTGAAGGCAGCTGTCCCTCAAATGTTTTCCTTCCCACCTGTTCAGAAGGAGGAAAGGCCTGCAGCAATAATTCCACCCCTAATATTATGAAATTCTGACCTTTATTCTGGCCTCTGAGCAACTAGAATTGATCATGTCTATAATAGAAGGCTATGAGCAGAACATAGGAAAATTTGTAAATCAGTCTGATTTACTTTCTGGGGGTGATGAGAATAGTTTCTGGCCTGGACCGCACTGTGAAAGGCAAGCTTGGGCAAGTTCAAACATACATGCAAATTATAGAAACACTTTCCCCTTTAGAACGGCTTTAATTCCATTGGAATATTTCAGTTGAATAATTCCTCACCTTAGGACAACAAGAGAATACAGAAGCATAACTCACAAATCATTTTCTTTTTCTTCCCAGTTGGCCTGTACTCTGGGGGATCATGTAAAGCCTGCCACAATTGGTGGATATGACCACTTATCATGAAGTTGAGGCACCAAAGTCTCACTTTGGTTCATGGTGATTGTACCTGTCCAGCCACGGGATTCCTACCAAGAATTCCTTCCTGGCTGTTGTAGTAAAGAAGGCTGTTTCCTTGGATATTTAGGTTTGTGACTTCAGTGATCAACTCATTCCACCTCGCTTCCTGTTCACTTAGCAGGCTTCTTGGGGAATAGGGCATATGTTGGGACAGCTGTTGGTGGGGGCAGGCAAAGGGAGTGAGGTGCTCTGTGGGTACTTGTGTAGGTACCCTAAAGATAGACTATCACAACCCTGCCCAGGCCTCCTCATGTCATTTTCCATCATAACAGCTTCCCAAGTAGTCTTAAGGCCTTAACCTCTCCTTTTCAATCCATTCTACACAATGAGGCCCCATTACCTTTCTTAAAGCACAGTTCTACTCCTGCCATTCCTCTGCTCAAAATTCTTAAATGATCCTAATTTCCAAAATCATAAAGCCAAATTCCTTAGTTCCACATGTAAGGCTCTCCATATTTGGGCCTCTTATTGCTTTTTCAGTTTTACCTTCCTACCACTCCTAATAACAAACTGGAGGCTTATCATAATATACCTGGATATTTCTCTTTTTTTGAAATGACAAGGTTACATGGATAACATTTATTTGAGGTTTTTAAAATAGGTTGTTACACTGTGATAAAGGTTAAACAATTTGGCTTGAATAAAGGAATCTCAGAACTAAAAAAAAAAATTCACATAGCAAATCAGAAAAAGATCTGGGGATCAGAAGCCAGTGCTCTTTATACATTTGTTACAGTTGATGAACCTACATGGACACATCGTAATTACCCAAAGTCCATAGTTTATACTAGGGTTTACTCTTGGTGTTGTGTAGTCTGTGGGTTTGGACAAATGAATAATGATTTGTGTCCATTATGGTGGCATCATACTGAGTATTTTCACTGCTTTAAAAATTCTCTGTGCTCTGCTATTTATGCCCTGCCACCCCACCACCACACACACCAAACACAGACCTCTGGCAGTCACAGAATGTTTTTATTATCTCTATTATTTTGCTTTTTTTTCTGATATTTTTATTCCTGAGCAGATAACATCATCCCTGTAAAATGAATATTTAATGGTTTGTGGACTAATATAGTTCAGATCCAAGGTTCAAAATCCAAGATTCTTTCCCTTGGAGTGTTAAAAGTAAGTAGACCTATTGGTAATATAGAATTGACCCCCATTCCTTAATGAAAGAAACATACAGTCTAATAAATAAAAATCTATGCCAATAGAAGCAGTTCTAAGCTTGGGCCTATAGGAATGAATGCAATTCTCTTCTAAATACAAATTTCCAGCATTGCTTGAATCAACCATGTTGTTGATCCTGGGTTCCTCCATAGTTACACAGCTTTGTTTTAACTAACTGAATAATTGTGGCAACAATTATGAGGATGATGATATTTTTAGGGAAAAAGATCAGTGAAATACAAACTTAAGAGTGTGGCAACTTAACTTGTCATTTATAAAGAAGAAGAAACCTATTCATTCTAGCATGGGAAAAGATAGTTATCACATAATGGAGTTTTTCAAGTAAATATGCAAAATGCCATTCACCATCATCATTGGGGTTTGCTTTTCAAATATGAAAATAAATATATGCATAAATATTTAGGGATTACATACTTTGTGCAATATACTTAGTGAGGTATCAATGAGGGAATATTTTGCATAAAATATACAGGAGTAAATGGTTCTTTAAAAAAATTTTTTTTAATTTAATTTTATTTATTTTTTTATACAGCATGTTCTTATTAGTCATCACTTTTATACACATCAGTGTATACATGTCAATGCCAATCACCTAATTCAGCACATCACCATCCCCACCCCCTCGCAGCTTTCCCCCCTTGGTGTCCATACGTTTGTTCTCTACATCGGTGTCTCAATTTCTGCCCTGCAAACCAGTTCATCTGTACCATTCTTGTAGGTTCCACATACGTGTGTTAATATACAATATTTGTTTTTCTCTTTCTGACTTACTTCACTCTGTATGACAGTCTCTAGATCCATCTACGTCTCAACAGATGACTTAATTTCGTTCCTTTTTATGGCCGAGTAATATTCCATTGTATATGTGTACCAAAACTTCTTTATCCATTCGTCTGTTGATGGGCATTTAGGTTGCTTCCATGACCTGGCTATTGGAAATAGTGCTTCAGTGAACATTGGGGTGCATGTGTCTTTTTGAATTATGATTTTCTCTGGGTATATGCCCAGCAGTGTGATTGCTGGATCATATGGTAATTCTATTTTTAGTTTTTTAAGGAACTTCCATACTGTTCTCCATAGTGGCTGTATCAATTTACATTCCCACCAACAGTGCAAGAGGGTTCCCTTTTCTCCACACCCTCTCCAGCATTTGTTGTTTGTAGATTTTCTGATGATGCCCATTCTAACTGGTGTGAGGTGATACCTCATTGTAGTTTTGATTTGCATTTCTCTAATAATTAGTGATGTTGAGCAGCTTTTCATGTGCTTCTTGGCCATCTGTATGTCTTCTTTGGAAAAATGTCTATTTAGGTCTTCTGCCCATTTTTGGATTGGGTTGTTCGTTTCTTTACTATTGAGCTGCATGAGCTGTTTATATATTTTGGAGATTAATCCTTTGTCCGTTGATTCGTTTGCAAATATTTTCTCCCATTCTGAGGGTTGTCTTTTCGTCTTGTTTATGGTTTCCTTTGCTGTGCAAAAGCTTTGAAGTTTCATTAGATCCCATTTGTTTATTTATGTTTTTATTTCCATTACTCTAGGAGGTGGATCAAGAAAGATCTTGCTGTGATTTATGTCAAAGAGTGTTCTTCCTATGTTTTCCTCTAAGAATTTTATAGGGTCCAGTCTTACATTTAGGTCTTGAATCCATTTTGAGTTTATTTTTGTGTATGGTGTTAGGGAGTGTTCTAATTTCATTTTTTATATGTAGCTGTCCAGTTTTCCCAGCACCACTTATTGAAGAGACTGTCTTTGCTCCATTGTACATCCTTGCCTCCTTTGTCATAGATTAGTTGACCATAGGTGCATGGGTTTATCTCTGGGCTTTCTATCTTTTTGAATTGAACTATGTTTCTGTTTTTGTGCCAGTACCATATTGTCTTGATTACTGTAGCTTTGTAGTATAGTCTGAAGTCAGGGAGTCTGATTCCTCCAGCTCCATTTTTTTCACTCAAGACTACTTTTGCTATTCGGGGTCTTCTGTGTCCCCATAAAAATTTTAAGATTTTTTTTCTAGTTCTGTAAAAAAATTCCATCTGGAATTTGATAGGGATTGCATTGAATCTGTAGATTGCTTTAGGTAGTATAGTCATTTTCACAATATTGATTCTTCCAATCCAAGAACATGGTATATCTCTCCATCTGTTGGTATCATCTTTAATTTCTTTCATCAGTGTCTTATAGTTTTCTGCATACAGGTCTTTGGTCTCCCTAGGTAGGTTTATTCCTAAGTATTCTTTATGTTGCAATGGTAAATGGGAGTGTTTCCTTAATTTCTCTTTCAGATTTTTCATCATTAGTGTATAGGAATGCAGGAGATTTCTGTGCATTAACTTTGTATCCTGCAACTTTACCAAATTCATTGATTAGCTCTAGTAGTTTTCTGGTGACATTTTTAGGATTCTCTATGTATAGTATCATGTCATCTGAAAACAGTGACAGTTTTACTTCTTCTTTTCCAATTTGTATTCTTTTTATTTCTTTTTCTTCTCTGATTTCTGTGGCTAGGACATCCAAAACTATGTTGAATAATAGTGGTGAGAGTGGACATCCTTGTCTCGTTCCTGATCTTAGAGGAAATGCTTTCAGTTTTTCACCATTGAGAATGGTGTTTGCTGTGGGTTTGTTATATATGGCCTTTATTATGTTGAGGTAGGTTCCCTCTGTGCCCACTTTCTGCAGAGTTTTTATCATAAATGGGTGTTGAATTTTATCAAAAGTTTTTCCTGCATCTATTGAGATGATCATATGGTTTTTATCCTTCAATTTGTTAATATGGTGTATCACATTGTTTGATTTGCATATATTGAAGAATTGTTGCATCCGTGGGATAAATCCCACTTGATCACGGTGTATGATCCTTTTAATGTGTTGTTGGATTCTGTTTGCTAGTATTTTGTTGAGGATTTTTGCATCTATATTCATCAGTGATATTGGTCTGTAATTTTCTTTTTTTGTAGTATATTTGTCTGGTTGTGGTATCAGGGTGATGGTGGTCTCATAGAATGAGTTTGGGAGTGTTCCTTCCTCTGCAATTTTTTGGAAGAGTTTGAGAAGGATGGGTGTTAGCTCTTCTCTAAATGTTTGATAGAATTCACCTGTGAAGCTATCTGGTACTGGACTTCTGTTTGTTGGAAGATTTTTAATCACAGTTTCAATTTCATTACTTGTGATTGGTCTCTTCATATTTTCTATTTCTTCTGGTTCAGTCTTGGAAGGTTACACCTTTCTAAGAATTTGTCCATTTCTTCCAGGTTGTCCATTTTATTGGAACAGAGTTGCTTGTAGTAGTCTCTTAGGATGCTTTGTATTTCTGCAGTGTCTGTTGTAACTTCTTCTTTTTCATTTCTAATTTTATTGATTTGAGTCCTCTCCCTCTTTTTCTTGATGAGTCTGGCTAATGGTTTATCAATTTTGTTTATCTTCTCAAAGAACCAGCTTTTAGTTTTATTGATCTTTGCTATTGTTTTCTTTGTTTCTATTTCATTTTATTCTGCTCTGATCTTTATGATTTCTTTCCTTCTTCTAACTTTGGGTTTTGTTTGTTCTTCTTTCTCTAGTTCCTTTAGGTGTAAGGTTAGATTGTTTATTTGAGACTTTTCTTGTTTCTTGAGGTAGGCTTGTATAGCTATAAACTTCCATCTTAGAACTGCTTTTGCTGCATCCCATAGGTGTTGGATCGTCGTATTTTCATTGTCATTTGTCTCTAGGTATTTTTTGATTTCCTCTTTGATTTCTTCAGTGATCTCTTGGTTTTTTAGTAACGTATTTTTTAGCCTCCATGTGTTTGTGTTTTTTACGTTTTTTTCCCTGTAATTCATTTCTAATCTCATAGCATTGTGGTCAGAAAAGATGCTTGATATGATTTCAATTTTCTTAAATTTACTGAGGCTTGATTTGTGTCCTAAGATGTCATCTATCCTGGAGAATGTTCCACGCGCACTTGAGAAGAAAATGTAATCTGCTGTTTTTGGATGGAATGTCCTATAAATATCAATTAAATCTATCTGGTCTATTGTGTCATTTAAAGCTTCTGTTTCCTTATTTATTTTCATTTTGGGTGATCTGTCCATTGGTGTAAGTGAGGTGTTAAAGTCCTCCACTATTATTGTGTTACTGTTGATTTCCTCTTTTATAGTTGTTAGCAGTTGCCTTATGTATTGAGGTACTCCTATGTTGGGTGCATATATATTTATAATTGTTATATCTTCTTCTTGGATTGATCCCTTGATCATTATGTAGTGTCCTTCCATGTCTCTTGTAACATTCTTTATTTTAAAGTCTATTTTATTTGATATGAATATTGCTACTCCAGCTTTCTTTTGATTTCCATTTGCATGTAATACCTTTTTCCATCCACTCACTTTCAGTCTGTATTTGTCCCTAGGTCTGAAGTGGGTCTCTTGTAGACAGCATATATATGGGTCTTGTTTTTGTATCCATTTAGCAAGCCTGTGTCTTTGGATGGAGCATTTAATCCATTCACGTTTAAAGTAATTATCGATATGTATGCTCCTATGAGCATTTTCTTAGTTGTTCTGGGGTTTTTTTTGTAGGTCCTTTTCTTCTCTTGTGTTTCCCAATTAGAGAAGTTCCTTTAGCATTTGTTGTAGAGCTGGTTTGGTGGTGCTGAATCCTCTTAGCTTTTGCTTGTCTGTAAAGCTTTTGATTTCTCCATCGAATCTGAATGCGATCCTTGCTGAGTAGAGTAATCTTGGTGGTAGGTTCTTCCCTTTCATCACTTTAAGTATATCATGCCCCTCCCTTCTGGCTTGTAAAGTTTCTGCTGAGAAATCAGCTGTTAACCTTATGGGAGTTCCCTTGTATGTTATTTGTCGTTTTTCCCTTGCTGCTTTCAATAAATTTTTCTTTGTCTTTAATTTTTGCCAATTTGATTTCTATGTGTCTCAGTGTGTTTCTCCTTGGGTTTATCCTGTATGGGACTCGCTGCGTTTCCTGGACTTAGGTGGCTATTTCCTTTCCCATGTTAGGGACATTTTCAACTATAATCTCTTCAAATATTTTCTCTGGTCCTTTCTCTCTCTCTTCTCCTTCTGCGACCCCTGTAATGCGAATGTTGTTGCATTTAATGTTGTCCCAGAGGTCTCTTAGGCTATCTTCATTTCTTTTCATTCTTTTTTCTTTATTCTGTTCCGCAGCAGTGAATTACAGCATTCTGTCTTCCAGGTTAGTTATCCATTCTTCTGCCTCAGTTATTCTGCTATTGATTCCTTCTAGTGCAGTTTTCATTTCAGTTATTGTATTGTTTTTCTCTGTTTGTTTGTTCTTTAATTCTTCTAGGTCTTTGTTAAATATTTCTTGCATCTTCTCAATCTTAGCCTCCATTCTTTTTCCAAGGTCCTGGATCATCTTCACTATCATTATTCTGAATTCTTTTTCTGGAAGCTTGCCTATCTCCACTTCATTTAGTTGTTTTTCTGGGGTTTTATCTTCTTCCTTCATCTGGTACATAGCCCTCTGCCTTTTCATCTTGTCTATCTTTCTGTGAATGTGGTTTTTGTTCCACAGGCTGCAGGATTGTAGTTCTTCTTGCTTCTGGTGTCTTCCCCCTGGTGGATGAGGCTATCTAAGAAGCTTGTGTAAGTTTCCTGATGGGAGGGACTGGTGGTGGGTAGAGCTGATTGTTGCTCTGGTGGGCAGAGCTCAGTGTACCTGGACATTTCTTACTTATACTGCTTAGTCTAGAATCATATTCTCCCTTGCCCCTCTCCCTAATCATTGCCTGTGAAATCTACTCATTTTTCAAGTTTTAGCTCAAATTTTACCTGATCTTTGAAGTTTCCCTGTCTCCAAGTAAAAGGAAGTATTTCTGTGTCCATAGTGCATTGCTGATACCCATATTAGACATTTATGTTATTATGCCTCAGGTACTAGTTTGTTATTTGCAAGTCTATCACCACTAATCTCTGAGAGACCCTCAATAACTAGGGCTGTGTCTTTTTCATCACTGGGTCTTCCACAGGACATGGCACCATGACGGGAGGTATGTCATAAATGCTTGGTGACTTGAATTGATGGAGTCCTTAGTTTTCCCCTGTGATACAAGTGATGGTAGCTTGCTTCGTGTGGGCACCAACCACATTTCTGCCAGTGCGGTCAAAGGTGGAGTATCAAGCTACTCCCTTCCTTTTTTGAAGCAATCAGGCTGAAAACCCAAGTTGTTGAATCCTTAACATTTCTCCATGAAACCAACAGGCACTACTTATTATAAAGTTATTATAAGAACAGCCTGGTGTATGAAAGAGGGAAGTTTGGGAAAAACTTGAATCAATGTACATGTCTGTCTCTACTAGGGAGAGGCCCAGCACAGGTGATAGATAGAGCCAATGTGGTTGTTATGATATAAATTCAGCTTGTCACCTGCCAAACTTCATTTTGTTTTTGTTTTCATTACTTCCTTTCTCAGGATCAAACATATATTCCATGCTTTCCATCTGTACCATATTTCAGATACAAGTGGTACTGTTACTTACATCAAGCTGGGGAAACAGAATATGCACCTAAGGAGATAGACACCAAAATACATTGCATAAGTGTTAAGAATAAAAGACTTTGGAGCCAGACTGTCAGGCTTTGAATCATGACTGCGCCTTACTTACTAGCTGGGTGGTACTGAAAAGCTCTTTTACTTTTCAGGGATTCAGATTGCTAATACATAAAAGGGGATGATAACAGCAGTTAACTGAAAGCGTTGTTGTAAGGGTAAAATGAGTTAATATAGAGAAAGCAATTAGTAAGTGCTTAAAATGTTAGCTATTATTATCACATAAGAGCACAACCTAAGATAATGTGTAATGAACAAAGGCGGAAACTCACAAGATGTGCGTTCTTGTCCTGACTTCCACTTACTTACCTTGGCCAACATATATATCCTCTCCTAATCTTGGTTTCATAACTATGAAATGAAGTGTAGAACTAAACAGTATCTACAGTTCCTTCCAGCTCTAAAATGCTAGTGTTCAATATTGAATGTAAGAGTCTTTCCTGGTAGAAGATGGTTTATTAAAAAAGAACAAAAAAGTAAAGAATGTATTTCACGTCTGCCAAGAGAAATTTTTCCTCTCCTCCTTTCATTGGCTTCTGATAATCAGAAAAACCATCAAATGCGTAGCAGTTCTCTTTGATGCCTCCTATCTTGATTTTTCCATCTGTCTTCCCATCACTGTTTCACCAGTGTTCAAGAAAATGAAAGCCCTCAAAAATAAGGCTCCTTAAAAGCCACAAACAGCAGAGGTGATGGTCTGGTGCAGAGATTCAGCTCAGTGCAGCTTTACTTGGAGATCATTTCATGTAATTAAAAATGCAGTTTATCCAAGGGGCTAGCAATCTCCTTTGTGGAGAGACAGCTTTTATTAACTAACCTGTTAACTGATATGAAGTTTTAAAATAACTGTCTTTGTGAGATGTGTGAAAACAAGATTGAAGTGAGCTTGAATGTAGTTGCCATTTACAAAAAATTAATAACATCCTGTTATCAGTCCTGATGAGAGGCATGCACATCTCAGTGATTCCTAGGTCCCATTTTCAATTTAGTTAGTCCTCTGCCAGCTCTCTCCTACCATCTCCACTCCCCGCAACAAAAATAAGGTCAAAAGAGGTGTACATATCCCTAGTGTTTACCGCCCCTTGGGTGTTTAAACTAGGCTGATCTACTTGTGAACCGTCTCCTCAGGGCTCACAAAGGTTGATCCACAGTCACTGCAGCTTGGCATAGGTCCACGTTTCCTGTGCAAGGTTGTAGGACTCAGAGTAACAAGGCTTGAAGGTAAGGAAGTGACCTTTGGCTAAGAACATATTTCACCTTAAATTTATTATGGTGGGAAGCTATTAGGATGCTGTTTTTGTAGGTGAAAAATGGTCAAACATCACAATTTCATGTGGGTTAACCTAATAACAGTTGGACCTGGATGCGGTTACATGCCATTGGCTAATTGTCAGGGAAATGTACATTCATGCCATTGGTCACTAGTCTTTGGCACCATGGAAGAGATTTAAAGGTAAGATTTAATGAAATCTTTTCTAGTGTTTGTGCATAACGTTATCCATTTATACAACCTGCCTCTCTTTCACCATTTTCTTCCTTAAATATTTTTCTTTCCGTTACTTTCCCATTTATTTCTCTCCTTTTTCTCTATTGTGTCACTCTCTTTTTTGTGCTCTTCCTGTCACACTTGCTTTCTCTAGGTAAGTAACTAAAAGTGGAGATCGGAATTGTGCTTTCACCACCCACTTCGTATCTGACCCCGGGCGAGGCAATCTCTTTCTGCTATAGGTTTTCCATCTGTAAACTTGCATTGTCATACTTATTTCATCTGGTTGTTGAAAGGATTAAGGATAATGAGATAATAGGTATAACACATTTAGGTCCCTGTCTGGTATATAGTAAACAATCGATTTTAGTGTTGTTATTTTCTCCTGTCCTTTTTCCTTTCATGTTTTATTTCTCCCTGAAATGTTCTCATTATTTTTCCCTGCCTCTCGTTCTCATAAGTATTGAACTCCACTCTTCAGCACTGCTAGTTTGTCTCAGCCACTGGACAGCTCCAGCGGGTACTTGAACACTTGGACTCTCTGATACATCCTTCCTTCTCTTTCCTCTAGCCCTGCCTCCATCTGGAAGTCAGAGTGATTTTTCTAAAATGCAAATATGACCATGTAATTCTCTGTCATAAACCTTCCTACAGTATATAATCCTAAATTCTCCTCCTGGGATACAAGGCCTTCCACAGTATGTCTCCTGTCATCATCAGACTTTATCTCTGGTTTTTCTGGACCACGGTGCATGCTCTCTGAGTCTTGTACCTAGCACTCTCTTGTGCAGCCATTGAGATACAGACACAAATCCTTGCCCAACTCCCTTATCCAGATTTGATGCTTCTTTCCTTTTTCCTCCCACAGAATTTTGGGCAAGTTACTATTACAATGCCTATCACAGTCTTATTATGGATCTTCCCACATAGACTGTGAACCCCTAGGAACCAAGCTCTGTTTCACTCCTCTTTATTATGTTTGAGCCCTATCACTGAGCCTGCCACTCAACAAATAAACATATCCTATTTCTAAAAATAGTCTTCCACCAGTCTGGATAAGATTTATGTTTAGAATTTATGTCCACATAGCTTATATTATTTGTCAACTTTGATGTATTTGCCCAGTTGCAGACCACCCCAGAGAAAAGTTGCATAATGGCCATTACTGAACAGCTTTGAAAATGGGCAAGTAATTCTAGTTTATACAGGACGGTACTCTGTGAATAGCAAAGGATAGACAAGGATGACCCTTCAAGTCTTGGTTCAGCCTTAGGGTTCTATTTAATAAGGCTTAGAGTTTGTAAGTCTTGGTAAGCACTTGAAAATGTTGACCAATTATTCTTTTGATTACTTTTCTATCTCAAGTTTTCTGATAGTATGATAAAGAGTAGGAATCTTGTCCTGTGTTTCTGATTGAGAGGAGGGCATGGATGAAGGAGAGTGTTTCGTTTTCCAGTTTTCCTCACATAGCGGCCTCCCTCCCAGATTTGAGAGTCTGCCCTCTTTGGTTTTTGCTTTCACCTCTGTACCATTACCTGGCAGGCTTGCAATCAATTTTCTGGTGGAAATTAAATAGAATCTCCACTCTATCAGGACTTAAGGAAACAACCCTAAGAAAAAGAAAGCTGCAAACCTTTGGATCAACAAATTTCATAGCTGATATACACAGAGATCCCTGGATTCTAAAGAAAGAGTAGAATCTAGATGTGGGATTGGTGGCTGTCACTGGTGTCAGTGGAAGGTGATAAATTGGAATTCATTGCTGCAGGAAATAATGAAGAAAAGAGCTGGGAACAGGGAAAAAGACTTATCCGTGTATCCAGGGAAGATTACACAATGGCCCCGGAAGCCTGAGCACTAAGGCAAACAGCTAAAGGCGGTATGAGACAAAATGAGAAAAAAGGAAATAGACATGCTTATCTGCTAACCAGGGAACAAGAAAAGGGGAGAAATGGGAAATAAGAAAATGGAAATATAGGGGTGGAAAAGGCCCACCAAATCTCCTGATTTCAAAGGAGGCTTCGAGGTTAATTCTTCTAATTCAGTTAGACTGTCTCCAAGAATCTTGGCCCATACAGTAACCCAGGCAACCTTAAGGATGCATTTGCCCCAAGAGGAAGCAGAGTATGACTGACTCACAGAGATAAACTACTAATTTTGAATGAGAGCCCATCTCATCTGAGCAACTGCTCCAAACAGGCGAGGCCAGTGTTTGCTGAAATGAGCTACATGAGGGAATCACAACACCCAGGCCAGTCTTTGCTCTATCAGTAAGTAGCTGTGTGAGCTTGGGCGAGTCACTTCTCTTTTTCTTTTTCTCGCCTCTAAAAATGAAGAACGTTAAACTCTGCTATATATGCCTCAAGACTGGTCGTGAGAATCAAATGAGCTGGCACTGAAAACTAGGATTACAGAAGGTTTTGTCAGGGTACTGAGTTCAGATCCTATGCATTTAAGCTCTGTTGGCACTATCCAGAGGTGATGCTTTTCTTCCAGAAAAATACCAGAGGATCATCACAGATATACAGATTGCCAACAAACACATGAAAGGATGCTCAACATCACTAATCATAAGAGAAATGCAAGTCAAAACCACAGTGAGGTATCATGTCACACTGGTCAGAATGGCCATCATCAAAAAATCTATAAACAGTAAACCCTGGAGAGGGCCTAGAGAAAAGGGAACCCTCTTGCACTGTTGGTGGGAATGTACATTGATACAGGCACTATGGAGAACAGTATGGAGGTTCCTTAAAAAACTAAAAATAGAATTACCATACGACCCAACAATCCCACTACTGGTCATATACCCTGAGAAAACCTTAATTCAAAAACAGACATGTACCACAGTGTTCATTGCAGCACTGTTTACAATAGCCAGGACACGGAAGCAACCTAGGTGTCCATCAACAGAAGAATGGATAAAGAAGATGTGGCATATATAAACAATGGAATATTACTCAGCCATAAAAAGAAACAAAATTGAGTTGTCTGTAGTGAGGTAGATGGACCTAGAGTATGTCACACAGAGTGAAGTAAGTCAGAAAGAGAAAAACAAATACCGTATGCTAACACATATATATGGAATCGAAAGAAAAAAAATGGTTCTGATGAACGTAGGAGCAGGACAGGAATAAAGACACAGACGTAGAGAATGGACTTGAGGACACGGGGAGGGGTAAGGGGAAGCTGTGACAAAGTGAGAGAGCAGCATTGACATATATATACTACCAAATGTAAACTAGATAGCTAGTGGGAAGCAGCCGCATAGCACAGGGAGATCAGCTCGGTGCTTTGTGACCACCTACAGGGGTGGGATAGGGAGGGTGGCAGGGAGACACAAGAGGCAGGGGATTTGGGGATATATGTATATGTATAGCTGATTCACTTTGTTATAAAGCAGAAACTAACACACAATTGTAAAGCAATTATATTCCAATGACGTTGTTAAAAAAATACAACAAATTAGTGAATAAAGAAAACAGAAGCAGAGTCATAGATATAGAGAACAAACTAGTGGTTACCAGTGGGGAGAGGGAAGGGGGGAGGGGCAACAGAGGACTGGCGGAGAAAAAAAGTTTCTTTTGTGATTATATGAAATCATGTGTGTGACACTTGTGAAAACTGTAAAGCGTTATAGAATTTAAAGAATCTTCCATTCAATAAAAAATTAAATTAAAAAAGCCAATGTGAGAAAATTTAAAAAAAGAGAGTTAGAGGCATGAGGGGTAGATACAGTTAAGATCGGTTTTGGTTTCGATTGGCAACTCGTCATTCAGAATTAGCAAGTACAGGGGACAGTAGTCATCTCTAAACCTTTAGAACATTGACCAATATATAGTAGGGTTTCTTTTAGCCTTGAAGGAGCTGTGATACTCCCATGTAATCTTGCCTTAGTGTTGAGTTATAAGTTCTAGAAAATCTCTAGAATTGCTGCGGTTTGATGCTAGGCCATGTCTCCTCTTACGCTACTCCACAGGAGCGCTCTGGACAGGAACATTCTGAAGTTAACATTTTCTTTCACCTGGCCATTATGGATTAAGATACATGCTACTCACTTTCATATCGTATCCCTTCCCTCCTTCAAGCTCTGTTTACCACATTATCTTCAGTAAACCTGTCTTGATTAGTTATACAGTTATTCTTTCCTCCCTCCCCCACTGGGTGTACTTTTTTCCCAGAAAATATAATTTAGTTGACTTTCTAATTATACATTTTCTAGTTCTTGAAGAGGGACAATTGACTTTTTCTTATATTTATGTGCTTGGACAAAAATTAGATTGTCAGGCTCTCAGGAACATGGACAAAGTAGTGAATAAAACAAAACAGAAGCAGTCTCATAGATATAGAGCACAAACTGGGCAGTGAAAGCCCAGAGTCCTAACTACTGGACCACCAGGGAATTCCCGAGATATGGTGCTTTTAACACGAGAAGAGAATTTGGCCTGCACAAAGTTGTGTGGTAAAAAGCAGTGTGTTTCTCTTCTGGGTTATGCAGTATTTCTCACCTAATAGATTGGCAAGTAGTCATCGTGTCTCTTTTCAGGCCATTGGAGCAGTGGCAAGGTTCTTGGAGGACTGTCATTGTTTCCTTTGTAAACTAAGTTGATGTTTCCTACCATTGTAACTGCAGTTCAGCAGACATTTACTGAGGAAGTGTTTACCTGGTACTACACTCTCTGTGAGGTGATAGGGATTCAACAGTGAAGGAAGGAGACATGGTTTCTGCCACCCAAAAAGCAGACACACAAATGACTGACCACACATATCACACTCTGAGATGTGTCTCCTGAAGGGGAAAGGATTTGCGGCAGTGACAGCTAATGTCTCTCTTGTGGTCATCAATAAACTTTCTACTTCGTAAAATAATATTTTTTTGTCTCTAAAATAAGACAGGATAAAATTTTGAAAAATATATAAAATGCAACAAAGGAAATCATTTGTAATCCTAAAAGCAGGGATAACCACTGTTAATATTTTTGTGTATTTCCTTCATTATTATTTGTATTACAGAGACATACATAAACATATAGAGTTGATGCACTGTATATAAAATTCCAATCCTGCCTTTTCCTAGTAAGTTAGAATTAATACTCTATGTCAATTAAAACACTGTAAGTATCATATTAAAGGCTGAATAGTACTACATTGTGGATGTATCATATTGTACTCAACTATTCTCTGACATTTCAAATAGTACATATTTTTCAAATGGTCGTGATGGATAAACAATTGAGTTTGGGTATATCATGATTGTGCTTTAAATGACCTAACTGACCGTAAGAAAAATTGAGAGGGAGAAGGGGAAGGAGGCAGGAGAGAGTGGAGGGGAGAGAGGGTGAAGAGTGAAAGAGAGAGAGTGTGTGTGTGAGAGGGAGGGAGGGAGAGATGGGTGTAATGAACGACATGACAGTGAAACCACATAAATCTGGCTAAACCAGCTTCTGTGACATAATGCCTGGGATACATGCCCTCAAGATCTCCTTTGATGACCACCTGTCAGTCAGAGACCTTGCATTACTATATCATGACCTGAACATCAGAAACTCATGGGTATTGATGGCTGACATCAGGGGTATAGTATTTCCCCTTGGAAGTGGTTCTGAGACTTCATAGTATTTGGGAGTTTGCCTTTTGGGGGTCAAGACCACAAAGTCAAAGTCATTAAAAAAGTCTGGGAAGTTTAGTATGAAGGTAAGAGGGCAGGGGAAGCTAAAGAAAGATCTTCCCCTTTCTCTGGCTAGATGAGTCTACTGTAGAGTTTGTGGTCACACAGTTGACAGGACTGCCCTCACTTCTGATACCAAATGCAAGTTTGGGGGTTCCCCAAACCACCCCCAAGGGTCAATGATTTGCTAAAAGGACTCTCAGAACTCACTGAAAGCTGTTATATTCACGATTAAGATATATTACAGAAAAAGGAAGATTAAATCATTTGAGGGAAGAGATGTATGGGGCAGAGTCCAGGAAAGTTGCAAAAGTGGAGTTTCCAGTTGTCCTTTTCCATGGCATCGTGGGGAGTATTATTTTACCAGCAACAGTGTGTGACAGTACACACGGTATTTTCAAGCAGGGAAGCTCATCTGACCCTGGGTGTCCAACGATTTTCTTAGGACTCTCTGGTTGACTGCCTGTATGACTGACCCTTACTTTCTAGGCACTCCAGAGGTAGAACTGATGCGACATGGCTCATCTTTAGTCTCCAGTCCTTCTTGAGGTAAAGTGGACACTGCATGGCCCAAAGTCCCTATTGTAAATCACACTGTTAGACTGTCTAGTGAACAAGGCCCTCAGGTAAACAGAGATGCTTTTATCAGGTATGATTTTCCAAAGGCTTAGAAATTACCTTCCAGAAACCAAGGGCAAAAACCAGACCTCTTTATGGGCAAGCTTAAATTCTTTACTATATAGGTACTGTGTTTAGCAGGGACCTCCCCCTTCGTGATTCTCTACCAGTGTGTGGTGTGCTATGATGGAAACCACTGAGGAAAATAATACTGTTTTTATCCTGTAGAAAGGCGGTAGTTGGGAGCCTTAAGCACGTAGAACACTTTTCACTGTTCTGGCATCCTGGCACTTTGCTTGGCTTACCCCGTTTTCTCTGCAGACCATCCAGGTCTAAGTACAAGCAGAACAGGTAGTTCTTATGTGGAAGATAAAAAAAAATCCCCTAAAAACAAACCTGTTCCTTCATACTCTGGAGCTACAGAACATCAGAACCAAGGGACCTCTTAAAAATCATCTAGTTCAGGTGTTGGCAAAGTATGACTTGAGCCCAAGTCTGGCTCTTTGCCTGTGTTCATAAATAAAGTTTGATTGCAACAGCCATGCCCATTGATTTATATATTGCCTATGGCTGCTTTCATACTACCGTGGCAAAATTGAGTAGTTGTGACAGAGACCATATGGCTGCAAAACCACTTAACTATCTGGATCTTTATAGAAAAAAAAATGTTCGCTGACCTCTGGACAAGTTCAGCCATATCATTATATACATGGAGAAACTGAAGTTCAAATTAGAGAAATATTATTAAATTAGGCGAATAACTATTGAGTCCCTACCCTGTGTCCCTACTCTGTGTCGGGCACTGTTGCAAGCACTTGAGATAGATCAGTGAACAGAACAGGTGAAAAATGTTACACTAATTATACTAATAATTTTTCTAACATTATACTAGTGTTACCAATTGATAATGCCATGGAAAACATCTCACAAAAGGACAGCAGGTTAAAGGGGAATCAGGAGTGTGGGGTTGTAGGAGTTGAAACTTTAAATAGGGTGATGAGAGTTGGCTTCACTGAGAAGTTAAGATTTTAGAAAAGACTTGAAGGAGGTGGGGGTGGGTGAGCCTTGCTGACATCCGGGAGAAAATCTTTCCAGGCCAAAGGAACTGTTCATCCAAGGCCCTGAAACAGACATGTTCCAGCAACAGCAAGAAGGCCACCTTGTCTGCAGAGAACTTAGTGATGGGGCGGATAGTAGGAGATGAAGGAAGAGAGGTGGTGGGGTACCAGCTGCCATTGGGTTTATAATACCACTGGGAAGTCTGAGTGAAATGAGAAACCACTGCAGAGTTTGAGCAGAGAAGTGATGTGGTCTGACTTGGATTTAAATTTTACCTCTACTGTTGAAGATAGACTGTGAGAGGGGTGAGGGTGAAAGGAAAAGATCGGTGTGTTGGTTTATTTCATGTATCAACTTGACTGGCCTAAGGGATGCCCAGATGGCTGGTAAAATATTATTTCTGGATGTATCTACGAAGGTGTCTCTGGAAGAGATTAGCATTTGAATCAGTAGACTAAAGAAAATCACCCTCATCAATGCAGGTTTGCATCATCCTCCAATCCACTGTGGACCAGAACAGAACAAAAAGGCAGAGGAAGGGCAAATTCACTCTCTGCTTGAGCTAAGACATCCATCTTCTTCTGACCTCAGCATTGACACTCCTGATTCTTAGGCCTTCAAATTTGGCCTGAGACATACACCATTTGCCCCAAGACATACACCATTTGCCCTCTGATTTTTGGGTCTTCAAGCTTGGACTTGAACTACACCACCAGCTTTCCCAGGCCTCCAGCTTACAGACAGCAAATAGTGGCCCTTTTCAGCTTCCGTAATTGTGTAAGCCATAATACATCTCTTTCTGTATATCTTATGTATTTCCTATTGGTTCTGTTTCTCTGGAGAACCCTGACTAATTCAACCAGTTAGGAAGCTATGATAGTAATCTAGGCTAGAGATGACATTGACTTGGGCCATCTTGGTAGCAGTGGAAGAAATGAGAAGTAATCAAATTCTAGATTTATTTTGAAGGTAGAACCAAGTAAGATTTGCTAAGGATTTGAACATAGGGTATAAGAGAAAGAGATGAATCAGGAATTTTGGTCTGAGCAACTGGAAGGATGGAGTTGTCAAAGTCATACAGGAAGCTGGTGGAACAGCGAGATCTTCCAACCCACCCTCCAACTCCCAATCCCGTGTTCTTTCCACTAATTTGATTGTGCCTTCCTGGGGATGCTTATATGTCTCTTTCAGACAAAGGAAGCTGGCCTGAAGCACATGCAGCAGCAGCAGTGTGCAAATAATAAATGACACATCTTGGAACTTTTATAGAGTATCACTATTTCCAGGTTTATCTCTCTGGATGCAGGGAAGGGAAACATTTCCTTAATGCTTAGCACAAGCTCATTAAAAAGTCTCCCTTTGACCAGCTTTGATAAGGAGAAGAAAACAAATATAATGGCCCTGCTTGAATCTCATAAGATAATAAATATTCCAAGTGAACATAATTGTTTTTAACCTTTATACCAGGTACAATAAATGTCAAATGGAAAGATAACCCAGCACTCTCCTGAAATGGCTTAAATAATAGGCCCCAGTTTGTTTTAATGGGAACTCACCCAGTAGACACGCTCATATAACAAATGAGAAATCCCTAATGAGAGTTGCATTATTTCTATTGGCTTTTATGCCATCCTTAATTGATTGCCATCATCCACGGCTAATTAAGAGCATGATAATCTGATGGAGGTACTTTCAGCCAGTACAATGGTGCCTGCTTTAAAACAATGACTTCTGGAAGCCCATGTCGTCAAGGTGGCTGGCAGGTTAGGCTATAGCTGGGGACTGCCCCATTAGAAATCAGGATCCTACACTGAGCAGTCTAACCTGGCATAGTCCTGGGGTTTGATTGCCTCAGTTGTGGAAGGGACCACTGAGATCTTCCCTCAGTGATGCCAAAAGCTCCCCAGGGCATGATCTTCTTGGCCCAAGTAATACTGGATGACCTCCTGTTCTTAAAGGCCTATTACTTTATTTCCCTTCCCTTCCCCATATCAAAGATTTCTATCTTGAATCTCTTTCACAGGCCTGTTCTCAGAATGTCAGGGGGCTGCACGGAAAAGATGACTGGATTTGCGTTCTATTCTCAGCTCAGCCTCAAACTGTCTATATGACCTTGAGTAAGTCACTTCTCCTCTGATATATTCTGTTTTTTTCTACTCAAAAGTGAAGTGTTGAAAGAGGTAACTTTCAAGGTTGCTTTTAGTTTTGCACTTTAATTATTTTGTGACCCCAGTTTTGTCAAAATCTGGTGATGTGATGGGGAAAGATTTATTAAGTCAGAGTTTCCATGGTCTTTTCTCTGATTTTGGGATAAGGAAACTTGCTTGACCCACCTCAAGTACTTCCTTTTGTGAAAATCAAAATGAGTGTGAAAATAACTTAAAATGCCCAAATGTAGACATAGGGTCAGTATCATTATTATGTAATTGAACTCACTTAGCCCTTGGTCAGCAAATACAGGACTCATTCCTTCCCACGTATGGATGTTTGTGAAGAGTGCCCTGAGGAGTTTAACAGGGAGTTAAACATTTGTGCCTCTGATGTCACATATGTCTGAATGAGGCATGAAGTTAGTTCCTTTGCAAACAAATTTGCATCATGGATTTACAAATTAAAACCACAGGGAAATAACATTGCATAACAATCAAATGGGAAAATATTAAAATCTGTCAATACCAAGTATTGGTGAAGATCTGGTGTAATGGAACTCTCATCTTGTTGTTATGTGTATTATACAACTTCTTTACCCAGTAGATACAAACATGTGCATGTACATGAATGTTCAGGGAAGCATCGTTTGTGAGGAGGAAAACTGGAAATAATAATGTACATATTATGTATATAAATATATTGGGGAAAATAATGCAATGAATGAAAATGAGTAAGCCATAGCTATACACATCAACATAGGTAAATCTAAAAATCATGGCATTTACCAAAAAATACTATGCCATAGGTAAATACAGATAGTGTAATTTTAGTTTTATATTGTTTTTAGAAAATAGCCAAAATTAATTAATGCATTGTTTGGGGATACAGGTATAGGTGATAAAACTACTTTTATACAGTGAGAAAAGGATTAACAAAATATTCAGGATAGTAATTATCTTTGGTGAAAGGATGGGGAGGAAATTTAGAAGGAACATAAAGGGGACTTCAAATAATGGCAGTGTGCTCTTTAGTTTTGGAAATTTAAAAAACATTATAAAAGCAATATATACCTATAATAAACATTCAAACAACAGAGAAGAATTTAAGATTAGGAGTAGAACTTTCCCTTGTCCTCTGCCCTAGAATTCCATTTAAGAGAGAAAAACAGCACCATTAATAATTTGGGATACATCGTTCTAGAGCAGTGATTCTCAGTTTGATCCCTGGACCAGCACCGTGGGTGTCACTTGTGAACTCCTTAGAACTGTGAATTATCAGGCCTCATCCCAGCCTTACTGATTCAGAAATTCTGGAGGTAAGGCTGTCCTATTTGTGTTTAACAAGCCCTCTGGATGGTTATCAACCATGGCTGAATAACAGTAGAATCACGAGAGGAACTTTGAAAAAAATACCAGAGTCCAGGTCATACCCCCAAGAGATTGTTTTTAAAACTCCTCTAGTAATTATAATGTGTAGACATGGTTGAGAGTCATTTGTCTAGACTTTGTACATTACATATACATGATATTATATATAATATATAGTAGATAATATATATTATTAGTGAAAAGTACAAGATAGATTTTATATATATATACACATATGTATTTTATATACGTATGTATATATATATGTGTCTTCTAAAGCACAAGATGCAGAAGGCTGTTTCATCCATTCATTTTACATATCTATACACATATATATATGTATCTATGTATGAATGTGAGAGAGTCTTCTGTATCTTTCAGTTTCCACTAATAATATGTCAGTGAATATAAATCTATTTCTTTATTGGAGCAGTGTTTCTTAGCCATGGATGGTTTTGCCCCCCAGGGAACATTGGGCAATACCTGAAGCCTTTATCAGTTGTGATGACTGCACGGGTGGTGGTGCTACTAGCATGAAGTAGGTAGGGGCTGGGAAGTGCTGCTAAATATCCTACAATGTATAGCACACCTCTCCACAACACTGAATTATCTGGACCCAAACACTAATAGTGCTGAGGTTGAGAAACCCTGTTTTAGAGGGATACACAGAGCTCCATTCTAAGGCAGTACTAGATTTTATCCAGCCTATCCAATGTGCTTTGGTGACTTCATTTAATACCCACAGGCTATGAAGGGCTTGAGAAGATGTGGGTTATATGGGTATGTCTTGTCTCCCTACATACTTTTCCAAAACTCAGTAGAGTAAGGGACATGATTTTTGCTTCTTTTATGTCCCCATAGTAATCAGCACATTGTTGGGCATGTTAAAAGTATTAAAGAAAAGCCTGTTGAATTGAATGGAATCATCCCTAATCCCCACAATATAGTGAGATTCTATTGTATTTGTCTCTGGTTTCTGTTAAACCCTAGAAATAAAGGCTGGGTGAAATTCCTTCTGTCAATAGCAAATGGAATTAACTGTAGAGTCTCGGGTGTATTGCACAGCGAATGATTAAAAATCATTGGCAAATAGTAAGCTGTCTGCTGTGACCTTTCAGCTCTTGGTATTTTGACTGACGGTCCCCTCTTTACAGTTTAGTGAAGTTGTAAACACAGAGACGTGAGACCCACTGATGGGCCAGGCAGTCAAATACCGAATATGAAAAGGTCAGCATCAAACTCTGCTTGCTGATATGACTCAAGACTGGTTTGGAATTGGGTGGGTCTGTGACACTGTGGCCCTGAGCTATTGACTTAAAAGGAAAATGACAAATGGTTCCGTAGCAAACAAGATGGAAAACTCTTCTGTTTGAATTCTTTTGGTAGATTGGAAACCATCTCTGGTTAAGGCCATGCCTATTTCAAGTAGAGAATGCCATGGGATTTACGCTTGCAGGCTTTGTCTAGGGTTGTGATATTGTTCTTGTTCTCCCCCTTTTCTTCTCCCTTTTTCTAAGAAGGTCTTCAGTATCTTGAGGATACTTACCTCTCTCTCACTCTGGTAACAGGGATCTCCTTGCCATGCTATTAAATATAGAACCCTTGGTCAACTTTTTCAAAACTAGCTCTATACTTTCTCCTTTATATGTGTCTCATTTTCTATTTGTCAACTTTGTGACCACTATTTTTTTTCTTCTTCCTAAATCCTTTGACACTCTCTTGCTCCTTGAAATACTTCCATTGCTTCCTTTCTCCAGCCTTGAGATGTAGTAAATAAGTCTCTCATACCAGTAGGTATGTGAGCATTTATTTATTCATTCACCAAACATTGTGAGTGCCTAATATGAGTCAGGCCCCGTGTAAGCCGCCAGGGAGCAATGTATGGTTTCTGCTCTCTGGTATAGGAGGAGGACTAATACCTAAGGAAATGTAACCAATTTATTAAACAGTGTGAATTCAGTGGGGTACAAACATGAAACAGTTTTACTTTTCCCCAATAACTGCCTTCAACCATGTGCTGTTAAATTTCTGTTCCTGTTTTTATGACATCTTGGACATATCCTACATCTTTCTACTTGCCATCTATTGTAATGCAGTCCACGTACCAGAATGGCTAAGAAAAAAAACCTGATTAAAAGAAACAGCTACCATATGATCCAGCAGTTCCACTTCTGGGTGTTTACCCAAAGGAAATGAAAACAGTATATTGAAGAGATACCTGCACTCCTATGTGTATTGCAGCGTTATTCACAATAGCCAAGATGTGTAAGCAACCTAAGTGCCCGTCCATGGATGAATGGATAAAGAAGGTGTGAGATATATCTATTATTCAGCCATGAGAAAAAAGGAAGTTTTGCCATTTGCCATAACATAGATGGACCTTGAGGACATTATGCTAAGTGAGATAAGTCAGTCAGAGAACGACAAATTCTGTATATCCCTTATATGTGGAATCTTAAAAAGCCAAACTCATAAAAACAGACAGTAAAATGGTGGTTACCAGGGTCTAGGGAGTTGGGGGAATAGGAGAGATGCTGTTTAAGGGTACAAACTTGCAACTAGTAGATAAATAAGTCCTGGAGATCAAATGCGCAGTATACGGAATATGGATGACAATATTGTATTATCAGCAGACTTGCTAAGAGACTATATCTTAATTATTCCCACCACAAAAATAAGTGCTAATTATGTGACACGATAGAGGAGCTATCACTACAATAGTCATCATATTACAATATATAAATGTATCAAATCAACATGTAAACTTTAAATTTATAGAATGTTATATCTCCAATATATTTCAATTTAAAAAAGCATACATGTAATTAAAATAAAGTCAAAATTAAAAAGAAAGGAATAGAACCATATAAGCAAATAAAGATATAGAAAGCAGAAAGAATTGGCAGATGGGATGGTCTAGTTGTATGAAACAGCATAAAGCATTTAGAAAACAGCATGAGGTAGGTGTTGGAAACATCCCTGTTTCAAACAAAGGGATCTGAGCCTTAGAGAGCATCTTTCCCAATGTCTCGCATGTGGTAAATGGAAGAGGTAGAATCTGGATCCAGGTCTACCTGTCCCCAGCGTCAGTGTTCTTAACCTCTAAGACGTACTACTACTTTGAAAGGTTTGGCAGTTGAGGTAAGCATAAAGTCAGTGTAAACATATACCTATATATAAAGGCAATTAGTTTGCTTCTGGAGGAGGAGCAGGATAACATGAAACAGGACAATCACATTCAGAAAAACGGGGAGGACACTTGAGCTGGGCCTTTGAGGTAGGGGCAGTCGCCAGGTTGACAAAAGAGCACAAGCAAAGACATGGGTACAAATTCCTGTTTTGTGGAACCTTAGAGTATCACCAACAATTTCCAAGACACGTACGAAATGCTCAAGAACTTCTTTCGCCCTGTGAACAGCTTCACAAAAATAAATAGCCTTAGCATGTTGCAATTCGCATGAAATTAGGAAATTCAATAACTGACCATTCTCTTGGCTTGATTTTTTTTTTTGTCAGACACACTTTTTGACAGTCGTCTTAATTCTCACAAATAGAATTGCTGGCAACATTCCAGCTAAAACATACATTTAGTGGCCCTGTTCTCAAAGGCAGCATGCTGTTTTGTTGCCCTTTGTATATATGCAAACATGCTGCCTCAGTCTTTGAATTCCCAATTGAAGTTCACCAGGCCTTTTGATTCCTGGTGAAAGTCAAGTTTAGCTATGTACCCAGCAGCCTTTATGGAATACTTTTCCACTGAGCTATATTACACAGTTGCCACAAAATGGTAACTTGTCTCAGTATCATATCCTTATTATCTTGATGTTTAGCTAAAATCTTACATTTTAAGATACAGAATGATTGGAAAATTATGAGAATTTCAGAATTTCAAATCTCTAATAGCATCAGCTCATGTTTCTTAAGTATATACATGCTGTATATACCTTTTCTCTTCGATTGTAAAGCTTAGCACTGTGGGTTAGGAAGCCTTGAGAGGCTATGTTCTGTTGTTTTGTGGTTTTTACTTTCATCCCACATTGAGAGAGGTAAATAAAATAAGAACTATTATCATCTTTTTTTCCTGTGAAGATAAATCATGCCTAATACTGTTAGTAGATATTTTTGCTGCCAGTGGTATTGCAATTTCTTTTTTCTTGCTATCATAGTAAGAATCTAAAGCATTTTGGGGCTCTGAGTTATCCCAGAAAAGCAGATCTTCCAGGCAACTGAGATTTACCCCTAGAAGATGCTGTTGACAGTAGGTGAAATTCTGGCTAATGACAATTGAGGACCAGTATATCTGTAGATGCCAGCTGGGCTGATCTGTTCTCCCTGATCTAATTGCATGTTTATTGAAGCAATAAATACCATGAGGGCTTTAGTCTTTAGTCAGGGATGTTAACATATTACTAAATTAACGATAAATTGTATCACTGCTAATTCTTTTGTTCCCAAATCTAAGATTTAACCCTAATTTAGAAACAGAAAAATGTGTATCATCCTAATGTTCTGCCTTTGTATTTCTGACTAGAGTTTAACTGTGTATAAAAATTCTAAAAGACACTTCAATGGACTGATATAGAGTCCTTTATAAGGTACTATATAATACAGACATTTTTTCTTTTCATATGAAATGAATATTTATGTCATATCAACTGGATTCTTACCAGTTACATAAGCGATTTTGAAGAGTTATACCCTCTGGAAAGAAAGTTATATTAACCAGTTTTGATTATCAGGTTAGCATATAATGTCCTAAAGCTAGTGTGTTGTAAGCTCTAGCGTCTATATTGGGTGTCCCTGTCCTATTCTTTCCTTCCCACAAGCCATTTTTCATACTGGAGCCTGCGTAATGTTTTTATAAATATAAAACTGGCCTTATCATACCCCTTCTTATAACTTCTTAAGGGTTTCCCATTGTAACCTACATAATATCCAAACATGTACCTACAGCTTCCAAGGCTCTGTGTGATCATGGCTCCTAATAATCTCTCCAGTCTCCTCCCGTCCCACTCTGCCCTTTGCACACCACACTCTAGTCACATTGACCATCTTTTTCTGATTGGCTCCCTGTAATGCTCCAAGCTTCTTCCTACCTCAGGGTCTTTACAGTTGCTGTTTCCTCTGTCAGAAACAACCTTAGCTTTTCTTCCAAATGTTTCACGTGGCTGATTCCTCCATACCATTTAGATCTCAGACAAATGTAGAGTAGCCCCCATTCACTCTCCATCCACAGTACAGCATTATCTATCTCCCATCACTAGAATGTAAATTTTATGAGGGCGGGATCTTTGTCTTATCACACCACCTCCAGAATGCAACACAGTGCCTGGCACATAGCTCGTGTTCCGTAAATATTTGTTGAATAAGTGAGTTAATGAATAGAATATTAGAGCTGAAAGGACTTGTGACTTTTGAGGTCAAGTTCAGCTTTCATTTAGAAGTACAGAAATTGGGGCACATAGAGGTAATGTGACTTTGCCAGTGAAGTACAGTAAATTAATGGCAAAACTAGGACTAGAAGTAGATCTTGCTACAACCAGTTTAGGGATTTTTACACTAAGAAGTTAAAATTTATTAAGCTATTATAAGTAACGGCTTCAACTAAAGTCCTTACATATAAAACACCCGGGCTTCCCTGGTGGCGCAGTGGTTGAGAATCTGCCTACTAATGCAGGGGACACGGGTTCGAGCCCTGGTCTGGGAAGATCCCACATGCCGTGGAGCAACTGGGCCTGTGAGCCACAACTACTGAGCCTGCGCATCTGGAACCTGTGCTCCGCAACAAGAGAGGCCGTGACAGTGAGAGGCCCATGCACCGTGATGAAGAGTGGCCCCCGCTTGCCACAACTAGAGAAAGCCGTTGCATAGAAACAAAGACCCAACACAGACAAAAATTTTAAAAAAATAAAAAAAAATAAATTAGTTAAAAGAAGGCTCAACATTAAAAAAAAACCACCCTATTTGGAGAGAGTTATGCCTAACGCAAGTGGTTGCCATTCTGTTAATAACAGAATTTTCATATTCTAGTACCTGCATGAAAAAGTTTCTGTAGGTACCTTTATTTAAATCATAACCCCAAACTGTGCCAAACAATTAAGTCATTCCTGTGGCTTCACCCTTCTTTTGTGTTATATCACATTGGTTCTTAATATAAACACTAGAACCAGACATATATGAGTTTGAATATCAACTCTTTTACTTGAAACTGTTGGTCTTATTTTTCCTTGTCTTTAAAAAAAATGATGTAAAATTGACTTACAGTATTATATTAGCTTCAGATGTACAATATAGTAATTTGACATTTTTATAGATTATACTCCATTAAAAGTTTTTACAAAATAATGGCTATAATTCCCTGTGCTGTACAATATATCCTTGTTGCTTAACTATTTTTATACATAGGGGTTTGTATCTCTTAATCCTATAAACAAGTGGGACCTGATGAAACTTAAAAGCTTTTACACAGCAAAGGAAACTATAAATAAGATGAAAAGACAACCCTCAGAATGGGAGAAAATATTTGCAAACGAATCAGTGGACAAAGGATTAATCTCCAAAATATATAAACAGTTCATGCAGCTCAATATTAAACAAACAACCCAATCAAAAAATGGGCAGAAGACCTAAATAGACATTTCTCCAAAAAAGATATACAGATTGCCAACAAACACATGAAAGAATGCTCAACATCATTAGTCATTAGAGAAATGCAAATCAAGACTACAATGACGTATCACCTCACACCAGTTAGAATGGCCATCATCAAAAAATCTACAAACAATAAATGCTGGAGAGGGTGTGGAGAAAAGGGAACCCTCTTGCACTGTTGGTGGGAATGTAAATTGATACAGCCACTATGGAGAACAGTATGGAGTTTCCTTAAAAAACTAAAAACAGAATTAATATATGATCCAGCAATCCCACTACTGGGCATATTCCCAGAGAAAATCATAATTCAAAAAGACACATGCACCCCAAAGATCATTGTAGCACTATTTGCAATAGCCAGGTCATGGAAGCAACCTAAATGCCCATCGACAGATGAATGGATAAAGAAGATGTGGAACATATATACAATGGAATATTACTCAGCCATAAAAGGGAACAAAACTGGGTCATTTGTAGAGACGTGGATGGACCTAGAGACTGTCATACAGAGTGATGTAAGTCAGAAAGAAAAAAACAAATATTGTATATTAACACATATATGTGGAATCTAGAAAAATGGTTCAGATGAACTGGTTTGCAAGGCAGAAATAGAGACACAGATGTAGAGAACAAATATATGGGCACCAAGGGGGAAAAGCGGAGAGTGGGTGGTGGTGAGATGAATTGGGAAATTGGGATTTATATATATATATATATATATATATATATATATATACACACTAATATGTATAAAATAAAATAGATAACTAATAAAAAACAATCCCATTCACCTAACATTACCCTCCCCCCTTCCCTCTCCTCACTGGTAACCACTAGTCTGTTTTCTATATCTCTGAGTCTATTTCTGTTTTGCTATATACATTTGTTTGTTTTATTTTTTTAGATTCCACATATAAGTCATCATACACAATTTTTCTTTAACTTATTTCACTAAGCATAATATTCTCTAGGTCCACCTACATGACTGCAAATCACAGAATTTTACTCTTTTTATGACTTTGTAATATTCCTCTGTGTGTGTGTATTATATATATATATGTATATTTATATATATAAATATATATATGCCACATCTTTATCAATTCTTCTGTTGGTAGACATTTGGGCTGCTTCTATATCTTGGCTCTTGTAAATGTAAATGTTTCTGCTATGAACATTGTAGTGCACATATCTTTTCAAATTAGTGTTCTCTCGTTTTCCACATATACACTGAGGAGTAGAATTGCTGAATCATAAGGGAGTTCTATTTTCAGTTTTTTGAGGAACCTCCATACTGTTTTCCACAGTGGCTACACCAATTTACATTTCTACCAACAGTGCATAAGTTTTCCCTTTTCTCCATACCCTCTTGAACATTTGTTATTTGTAGACTTTTGATCTGAGTTTGAGGTGATATCTAATTGTTGTTTTGATTTACTAATAATTAGCCAAGTTGAGCATCTTTTCATGTGCCCATTAGCCATCTGTAGGTCTTATTTAGAAAAATGTCTATTCAGGTCTTTTTGCCCATTTTTTGAATGGGTTGTTTTTTGACATTAAGTTGTATGAGCTGTCTATATATTTTGGATATTAACCCCTTGTGGGTCATATCATTTTGCAAATATTTTCTTCCATTCAGTAGGTTGTCATTTTTTATCCATGGTTTCCTTTCCAGTGCAAAAGCTTTTAAATTTAACGAGGTCCCATTTGTTTTGTTTTCCTTTTATTTCTTTTGCCTTGGGAGAAATATCTGAAAAATACTGCTATGATTTATGTCAAAGAGTGTTCTGCCCATGTTCTCTTCAAGGAGTTTTAAGGCTTCAGGTCTCAACATTTACGTCTTTAATCCATTTGAGAGGTTTTTTTTTTTTTTTTTTTTTTTTGGTATATGGTGTGAAGAAATGTTTTAATCTCATTCTTTTACATGTAGCTGTCCAGTTTTCCCAGGACAACTTACTAAAGAGACTGTCTTTCTCCATTTTATAGTTGCCTCCTTTGTCATGTCCTTTGGAGATTAAATGACTGTAGGTGCAATGGGTTTATTTCTGGGCCATCTGTTTTGTTCCACTGATCTATGAGTCTGTTTTTTTGCCAGTACCATGCTTTTTTGATTACTGTAGATTTGTAGTATAGTCTGAAGTTAGGGTGGGTGATACCTCCAGCTTGTTCTTTTTTGTCAAGATTGCTTTGGCAAAATGAGGTCTTTTGTAGTTCCATATGAATTTTAGGATTATTTTTTCTAGTTATGTGAAAAATGTCATGGGTATTTTTTTTATTTTTGCCATTTGTTCATTATTTTTTGGTTGTTTTTGCAATTCATTTTTGTTTTCTTTTTTTATGTTTATTTTTAATTTTTTCTTATTAGTCATCCATTTTATACACATCAGTGTATACATGTCAATCCCACTCTCCCAATTCATCCCACCACAACCCCCACCGCTTTCCCCCCTTGGTGTCCATATGTTTTTTCTCTACTTCTGTGTCTGAATTTCTGCTTGGCAAACCGGTTCACCTGTGCCATTTTCTAGGTTCCACATATATGCGTTAATATATGATATTTGTTTTTCTCTTTCTGACTTACTTCACTCTGTATGACAGTCTCTAAATCCATCCACGTCTCTACAAATGACCCAATTTTGTTCCTTTTTATGGCCGAGTAATATTCCATTGTATATATGTACCACATCTTCATTACCATTCGTCTGTCGATGGACACTTAGGTTGCTTCCATGACCTGGCTATTGTAAATAGTGCTGCAATGAACATTGGGGTGCATGTGTCTTTTTGAATTATGGTTTTCTCTGAATATATGCCCAGGAGTGGGATTGCTGGGTCATATGGTAATTCTATTTTTAGTTCTTTAAGGAACCTCCATACTGCTGTCCATAGTGACTGTATCAATTTACATTCCCACCAACAGTGCAAGAGGGTTCCCTTTTCTCCACACCCTTTCCAGCATTTGTTGTTTGTAGATTTTCTGATGATGTCCATTCTAACTGGTGTGAGGTGATACCTTATTGTAGTTTTGATCTGCATTTCTCTAATAATTAGTCATGGGTATTTTGATAGGGCTTACAATAAATCTGTATATTGTTTTGGGTAATATGGCTATTTTAAACAATATTCCCAATCTAAAAGCATAAGATATCTTTCTGTTTCTTTGTATCATCTTCAGTTTCCTTCATAAGTGTTTTATAGTTTTCAGAGTATAGGTCTTTCACCTCCTTGGTTAATTTTATTCATAGGTATTATATTGTTTTTGATGTAATTTATAATGGGGTTGTCTTTTTGCTTTCTCTTTATGATATTTCATTATTAATGTGCAGAAAAGCAACAGATTTCTGTATTTTAATCTTGTATCCTGCAAGTATACTGCATTAATTTATTAGTTCTAATAGATTTTGGCACAGATTTTAGTGTTTTCTATATATACTATCATGTCATCTGCAAACAATGACAGTTTTACCTTTTCCCTTCCAATCTGGATACTTTTTATTTCTTTTTCTTATCTGATTGCTGTGACTAGAACTTGCAATACTACGTTAAATAAAAGTGGTGAAAGTGGGAATCCTTGTCTGGTTTCTTAATTTGGAAGTTTTCACCATTGAGTATGATGTTAGATGTGGGTTTGTAATAAATGGCTTTTATTATGTTGAGATATATTTTCTCTATACCAACTTTGATTATAATTTTTATCATTAATGGAAGTTGAATTTTGTCAAATGCTGTTTTATGCTTCAAGATGATCATGTGATTGTGTTTTTGTTGTTGTTAACTCTGTGCATACTTTATTCCATTATTTGTGACAGACTTCAAAAGGCAATAGAAGCGGTTGTGTCTGGGGGGCTTGAGACATAATTTCTCAAGCCTTCCCCGCTAAATTCTTGAGATTGGCTCTTCCCTCAGTTACCTGAGCAAGTTTTAACTCTTTGGTGATAGAGAGAGCAGAGTCCCTATTTTTAATTTCTCCTCTTGAGAATCTATGACCCTTTTTCCCTTGGAGTCCAGGGACATCTATTTACTTTGAAGCCTGTTATTTTTTTGAAAAGTCAGTCTGGCATATACTCAGAATAACATTTATGGGGAATTGGTTTTGTTTTTCTAAAACTGTTCTTTTTAAGAAAATTTTTACTGGAGTATAGTTGATTTATAATTATGTGTTAGTTTCAGGTGTAGAGCAAAGTGAATCAGTTATAATACATATATCCCTGATGTGGTACATATATACAATGGAATATTACTTAGCAATTAAAAAAACCCAAATAATGCCATTTGCAACAACATGGATGGACCTAAAGATTATCATACTAAGTGAAGTACGTCAGAGAAACACAAATATATGATATCACTTATATGTGGAATCTAAAAAATTGATACAAATGAACTAATTTACAAAATAGAAACAGACTAACAGATCTCGAAATCAAACCTATGGTTACCAGAGGGGAAATGTGGGGGGAAATGACAAATTAGTAGATTGGGATTAACGTATACACCCTATTATATATAAAATAAATAACTAATAAGGACCTACCGTATAGCACAGGGAACTGTACTCAATATTCTGTAATAACCTATATGGGGAAATAATCTGATCACGTGATTTTTATCCTTTGTTTTTTTAATATGGTGTATCACATTGATTGATTTGTGTATATTTTACCATTCTTGTGACCTTGGTATAAATCCAACTTGATCATATTGTATAATCCTTTTTATATATTGTTGGATTCAGTTTGGTAACATTTTACTGATGGTTTTGCATCTATACTCATCAAAGATATTGGTCTGTAATTTTCTTTTTTTTTTTTGTAGAGTCTTTGTCTGGTTTTATGTTAGGGCAATGTTGGCCTTGTAGATGGAATTTAGGAGTGTTCCATCCTCTTCAGTTTTTTGGAAAAGATTGAGATGGATAGGTATCAGCTCTTCTTTATATGTTTGGTAGAATTCCCATGTCATGTTCTCTGGTCCTGGAATATTGTTTGCTGGGAGTCTTTTTGTTTGTTTGTTTTTAGAAATTCAGTTTCACTACTAGTAATTAGTTTGTGCAAATTTTTCTTCTTGATTCAGTCTTGAAGAGTTATAAACAAAATATATTTATACTGTCTTTTATATTTATATATGTATGTACTTTCATCAGTGCTTTTTATTTCCTCATGTGGATTTGAATTACTGTCCAGTATCCTTTCATTTCAGTCAGTTGGACTCTGTGTTGTCTGATGAGAAATCAATTGTTAATCTTACTCGGGATCTCTTGCATATGAGGAGCGCATCTCTCTTGTAGCTTTCAAGATTGTCTCATTGTCTTTGGTTTTCATCAGTTTGATTATGATTTGTGTAGGTGAGGATCCCTTTGCATTTTTACTACATAGATTTTGTTGTGCTTTTTTTAACATCTTTATTGGAGTATAATTGCTTTACAATGGTGTGTCAGTTTCTGCTTTATAACAAAGTGAATCAGCTATACATATACATACATCCCCATATCTCCTCCCTCTTGCGTCTCCCTCCCACCCTCCCTATCCCACCCCTCTAGGTGGTCACAAAGCACCCATCTGATCTCCCTGTGCTATGTGGCTGCTTCCCACTAGCTATCTATTTTACATTTGGTAGTACATATTACTCCATGCCACTCTCTCGCTTCATCCCAGCTTACCCTTCCCCCTCCCCGTGTCCTCAAGTCCATTCTCTACATCTGTGTCATCATTCCTGTCCTGCCCCTAGGTTCTTCATAACCTTTTTTTTTTTTAGATTCCATATATATGTGTTAACATACTGTATTTGTTTTTCTCTTTCTGACTTACTTCACTCTGTATGACAGACTCTAGGTCCATCCATCTCACTACAAATAACTCAATTACGTTCCTTTTTATGGCTGAGTAATATTCTATGTGTCACATCAAGGACCATGAGAGATTACTACAAGCAACTATATGCCTATAAAATGGACAACCTGGAAGAAATGGACACATTCTTAGAAAAGCACAACCTTCCGAGACTGAACCAGGAAGAAATAGAAAATATAAACAGACCAATCAGAAGCACTGAAATTGAGACTGTGATTAAAAATCTTCCAACAAACCAAAGCCCAGGACCAGATGGCTTCACAGGCGAATTCTATCAAACATTTAGAGAAGAGCTAACACCTATCCTTCTAAAACTCTTCCAACATATAGCAGAGGGGGGAACACTCCCAAACTCATTCTACGAGTCCACCATCACCCTGATACCCAAACCAGACAAAGATGTCACAAAGAAAGAAAACTACAGGCCAATATCACTGATGAACATAGATGCAAAAATCCTCAACAAAATACTAGCAAAGAGAATCCAACAGCACCTTAAAAGGATCATACACCATGATCAAGTGGGGTTTATCCCAGGAATGCAAGGATTCTTCAGTATATGCAAATCAATGTGATACACCATGTTAACAAACTGAAGGAGAAAAACCATATGATCATCTCAATAGATGCAGGAAAAAGCTTTCGACAGAATTCAACACCCATTTATGTTGAGCTTCTTGAAAGTGTTGATTAATAGTTTACATCAAATTTGGGAAGTTCTCAGTCATTATATCTTTAAAATATTCTTTCTGCCTTTTTTCTCCTCTCCTTATGAAACTTCAGTTATGTGTATGTTGGTATGCTTGATGATGTCCCACAGGTCTTCAAGACTCAGTACATTTTTCCTCATTCTCTTTACTTTCTGTTTCTCAGACTGAACAATCTGTGTGGATGTATCTTCAAATTCCCTATTCTTTCCTCTGCCTTCTCAAGGGAACTTGAAGCTTTACAAGTGGGTTTTTTATTTCAATTATTTACGTCTCAGCTCCAGAATTCTTATATACTTTTTAATAATTTTTATTTCTTTGTTAATATCTTCTATTTGGTGAAAGGTTGTCCTCGTCCTTTATAAAAATTTCTTATGCATAATTTCCTTTCATTTTTGAACATATTGATAGCACCTGGTTTAAAGTTTTTGTCTAGTAAATTTAATGTCTGGATTTTCTCAAGGACAGTTTCTTTTTACTTTTCATGTCCTATATATTTGCCATACTTCCTTATTTGTTTGCATGTTCTTTTGTTGTTGTTGAAAACTATACATTTTAAATAATGTGTAAAATCAGGAAATTAGATATTCCCCCTTTCCAAGGTTTTTGTTTCTGAGTGTTTTGGCGTGATATAGTTACTTTTCTGAAGTAATTCTGTAAACTCTGTTTTCTTTGTTGTGTATGGCCCTTGAAGTCTTTGCTCAGTTATCTTAGTGAGCTAATGATTAGACAGAGATTTTCTTACATTCCTGGAACCTGTGAGACTCCCATTCTTTACTGGGTGGCTATTTGTGCATTTTGGGACACATCTTCAACACTCAGCCAGTTGATACTTATCAACTTGGTAATATTTGCCTTGGTGTTTATTTTATGCAGAGCCTCTGAATCAGGTACAAGTCATGACTTAGGGCCTTTGCATGAGCCTTAGGTCTTTCATGAATATGTGTATAGCCTTGGGCATATGCAGAGACTAATGCATGAGCATGGTCTTCTAGATTTATGGGAAAATGTAAGAGCTTTTCAAAGACTCCTAGGGATATCTAATTCCCCACCTTTTCCTTTTAAGGTATTTGGTTATCCTACCATTTGTCCAACTGATATCCATTGCATTAGGCAGCCTTAATGTTAAACAATTGCTAAGAATGATTTTTAACAAATCCCCCTTAGGAAAATGCTGTTCATACTGAGGGATCTCTTAGGTCAGTTAAAGAGAAGACTTCCAGTAGGATATTCCAGAAAATCACTGGGTCGGTCAAATAATGACACTTCATTGGAAATGGGGCTGTGAAGGAGGTTCAACCCCATTCTACCCTCTGCAGTGGCTGTCAGGCTGCTGATTATCATTATGATTAAAAATTGCTGGTTTTCAAGGCTGCTGTCGAGGTGGGGAAAGGGAATGGGACTTGGCAAAGTTAAAATGGCACAAAGGTCACTGCTTTTATCAATATTCAGTTTTCTCAAATAAATATTCATAAGGTTATTGCAGCCATTTCATTAATTTCCAGAGTTTTGAAAAAGTTGATTCTTATAATTTTTGCCAATGTTCTCATTGTTTTTGTAGAGGAGAGGCTTTTTGAAGGTACTTTTTTTTTCTCCATTCCTGCTGATGTAAGCATTTTTACAAAGTCATCACTAAACTCCACTTATATGGTCCAGCCTATACAGTTTCTTGTTCTTATAGCATGGTCACTATTCAAAATGTTAATAAAAATGGATGACTGAAAACATTAATTGTAAGTGGAAGCTGCATGTTGTAAAGTGTCAGGAGATATTATGTGATAGGTAAAAATCAAATTATGAAAGGAAAAGTCTCATATATTATTTTCCCAAATGACTTTCTCAGAAAGAAAAGTCAAGTATGCCAAGGCAAGTGAATAAAGGATAAGGAAGAAAGAAAATTTAAAGAAATGTAGCCACTTCCATAAAAGCTAGCTTCATTCAAATATATAGTTTCTCATAACTGTAAAAAGCTAGAGATCAGTGAATACAGAAGTTAGAACATTACAAGATGAAATGGAAAACATGATCAAAGGGGATGGTTAAATTGTTGAAGGATTTACAAAGATTTAAAAGGAAGGATACCAGCCAAATGCCAGCTGTCATTTGCTATATATATATATATATCATCTTACTGGATTTCAGAATCAGCATTGCAGGGGGCTTTAGCAAGCCATGGAGATTCAAAACCAACAATCTCCTTAAGCAGATGGTGTTATTCTTAGGTACCTGTCTCAAACCAGAGCCACCTTCCTCAGTGACCATGGGCAGTAATTGGAGGGGAAATACTATGCCAGCCTCAGCTTCTGCTGGAACAGTTTGAAATAACATGGTGCCACAGTTCTGTGCCTTGTTTTGAGATCAGCTTCTGGAAATGAGCTATTCCTTTGAATGGAATTTTAAAACAATGGAAACAAATCTCTGCATTGCTGCGGAGCCTTCTGTGTAACAGATTTAAAGCTGTGTCAAAGGTTAAAGCAAGAATACTAATATTTTTGAAATCAGTGCCCTAACGTAATTCATAATTTAAGAGTTAAACTGTAGCAATGTTGTATCTCCTCCTAAAGGAACATACATGACATTTTTCCTTTATCTATTTCTTCCATTTTACCTTTAAAGCTATTGTGCAGTAGATCTGATACTGAGAAGTGCACAAAACATGAATGTACAGCTCAATAAACTATCACAGAGGACACACCCATTCCACCACTACCCAGCTCAAAAAATAGAACATTGTCAATACCCCAGAGGTCTTATTTGACTTTTCTTTTTAAAGAGTGTATTGCATTTAATTTTGTTAAATGATTTTGTGACAATTTTAGAAATAAATACATGTTGGTAGGTAAGAAAGGGAGATGTTGTGAAATCAGATTAACACAATAGTGTGGCATAGAAGTAGGAGTCAGGATCTAACCCTGGAGACTTAAATCTGGTGGCAGAAGAAAATAGATCAGTATGCTGGTAAAAGTGGCATAAAACCAGAGGAAAATATTATATGTGATTGAGTACTGAACTTGCCCACACCCTCAGGGAATAACAAAGACTCAGTTTCAAACTGGGGAAAGCCCAGTAGAAATGAGATAGGCCCAAGAAAGTAATACTTTCTTAGTCTGAGACATGAGCTAATTAGATTTTACTGATACCTGCTGAAGTACAAGACATACACTTGGCCTTCATAAACTCCCATCATGTGTTTCTAACAATGCTGTGTTTGGTACTCACCCATGATCTCAGTTTCAAACAATTCACAGATTAACTCATAGCACTTACTACGTGCCAGGCACGGGTCTAGGCATTTTGCACATATGAACTCATTTAATCCTCTCAGCTCTTTAAGTAAAATGGAGAAACTGGAGCACAGGGGGTAGCAAAGCTGGGACTCAAGATTCAACCTGCCTGGTAGCAGAGTCTGTTCTGGGATTATTAAGTTCTTTTTGAGATCCCATGTAAGGAATTGAAAATGGCTGTTCCCTTGTAAAAACATTGGACTTTCTTTGGTCGTTGTCCATATCATATATGCATGTTAAGAGCTTAGTTATGAAGACTAGCTCTTCTAGCATAACTATAACTATGTATTATATGTATTTTAATATATACTAGCTATCAGTATAGAGAAGAGTATATCTTAGATTCCTCTTGTGACATGAAAGACATACGGAATTTAAACATTTTTGACAGTCAGAAACATTTTCTCATGGGCATCAAAATTTAATAAAGGCAGAACGTCTTCTTTTTCAAGATTTTTTTAAAAAGGAAAGTATATTGATGAACTTGTATAATCAGTTTTTTTTTTTTCTGTATGTGGACCTTTCACTGTTGTGGCCTCTCCCGTTGCGGAGCACAGGCTCCAGATGCGCAGGATCAGCGGCCATGGCTCACGGGCCCAGCTGCTCCACGGCATGTGGGATCTTCCCAGACCGGGGCACAAACCCATGTCCCCTGCATCGGCAGGCGGACTCTCAACCACTGCGCCACCAGGGAAGCCCTATAAGCAGTTTTTATTAGTAGTATTGTAGAAAGCCCTTACTCAGTATGGTACTAATCACAGTTTGGTGTCACTGCTTTGACTAATGTTAAGGCGGTTAGTAATTTTACCACCATTGCTTTTGCACCCTCCGTGAAAATGCCAACCCTCGGGAATAGGCAAGGAATATCTCAATATTACTACGAAAATAATGTTGACCTTGCAGACCCCATGAAAAGATCTCTGGGAGAACACCAGGAATACACAGACCATACTTTTAAAATTACTGCAAATAAAATCCTTTTTTTTTTTTTTTTTTTTTTTTTTTTCATTACGTGGGCTTCTCACTGCTGTGGTCTCTCCCGTTGCGGAGCACAGGCTCCGGACGCGCAGGCCCAGCAGCCATGGCTCACGGGCCTAGCCGCTCCGCGGCATGTGGGATCCTCCCAGACCGGGGCACGAACCCGTGTCCCCTGCATCGGCAGGCGGACTCTCAACCACTGCGCCACCAGGGAAGCCCAAATCCATTTATTTTTGTCCTATTTGGGGGACAGTTACTCTTTCTGAAAGCCTTGCTCTCCCTTCTGTCTCAGGATCATGATTGACTTGCAGACACTTCACTCTGTTGCTTACAAATTTGGTTTTCCAGGCTGCCCATGCTCACACGCAGATGCTGTTTGCATTTCTTGGGAGGAAAAAAAAAGAAAAACCTGTGTGCCCAATGCCCAGAAGAACTGGCTGACTCAAGGTTAAGTTCCTCCCTTGACTTCTTACAACATGAATTGCTTCTAGGGACCCTGAATTCCTTACAGCCTGGCCCCACATCTAGTTATCTGCTTATTTTACTCTCTTCTTCCCTTGAAGTTTGCCAAGCAAATTGTCTGAATGGTGGGAGACAGCTGGTAGGAAGAAATAAGAATTAAGGTTGATAAAACAGAGGATAGAAAAGGAGTCTCCTTCGTCACTTTTGTAAGGAAGCAAATCCTTCAGTCAGGCTGCTCTCCCACGATTGTGTCAGGCTGAGTTGAATCATTACTAAATACTTGGCCACGAGTGGTCATCTCCTGTGACTTTTAGGGATTGGAAGTGTTTAGTCATTCTTAGCAGCTTGTACCAATAATAGGAAAAAACAAATGAAAGAGACAGCCCAGTCTTTCGTCCTCCTCCAGGCAGGTTTCATGGTAGATAGCTTACTTTGACAGATATATTCGAGGCTGACATTTCTGTTCCATTCCTTATGGCTCCTCACTGTGTCTGCACAGTTTCCCTGAGAGCAGTCCCCTATTATGTATCACTGAAGAACTATATTTTGTAGACAATTTGACCCAGTTCTGACAACATTAGGGGGCATGCTAGGACCTTAAGTTACAGCAAGCAAAGGGTCTAGGTGGGAAGGTACTCTGACCCGGGCAAATGATAACCTTCACCCCTACTGTTCTTTTACCATCATCATCATTAGGATCTTTTGTCCGTAGAATTTAAAATTTATTTTTAAAAGCTTTTTGTCTTCCTCTTTCTCTTTATATAAAAGAAACAGCAAAAGATTTCAAAGCTGGCTGAAATTTATTTTTAGATGATAAGATAATTTGATTCATCCAAGCATATTCAATTATAGCAAAGGCACTAAGAATTATTTTACCTAATTCTTAATATTTACTATAGTGACAGTTTAATTAACTATTAATTAAGCACTTGATAGGTGCAAAAATCTGTAAGGACTGTGGGAAGCCAAAGTAATAAATAATACGTGCACCCTCCCCCCCAAAATCTCAAACTGTGGTGAGAGGTAGAAAATAGAGAGGGAGGCAGATAGGTGTCAATTCCTTATAACAGAAACTTGTGAATGCAGAAGGAGAAATGATACAGACCCAGTATGATACCAGCCTACCTCCTGGTTCTGTGTATGATACTGTTGGCGGATGGGGCTGTCCCAGGTGTGTGGTATTCTCCAAATGAGCCCTCCCCAGGCATTCAGACACAGGGACTGGTAGTTGATGAAGAGCCTGCTTTTTAACTGCTGACCCAGGTGGTGTGTGCCCACTGTCAATGAAGAGCAGGCATTTGGATGTAGTCTGAGTCAGTCTTTGGAGATGAATTTTAGTCTTTCCCTAACCCTCATTAAAGCACTGCACTTACAAGTAGGAAGTCCTATCCAAGAAGGAGCTATTTATGTTCTCTTGGGCAACAGCATTGAAAAATCATTGCAAAAGGATTGGTTACTGTTTGTTAGTTTTAAGAGAAGATCCCCAACTCTAAACAGTAATTAGGCTGTGATCTTTAATACTGAACTACTTGCTAAAACATTAAAAAAAATTTTCTAGTTAGGTAATTAATATCATAAAGTGAGATGGAGATCAAAGTGTTGCCTGAAGTGTCTCCTGCCTCTAGGAGATAAATAGCAAGGGCAGAAATCAAACAGAACTTTGTCACTCAGCTTTGATTTGGAAAGGAGGTAGTTAAGTTACATGAAGAAAGTGGCAGTTAGAAAGCCTGCCTTCTATTGCATGCTTTTGCAGCAGCAATTACCTCAGCTACAAATCTCATTTACAGAACTCTTTGAAAGTGCTATCTGGACGATGGCAGAATACACTGCAAATCAATGGAGGGTGATTTCATTCCCAAATTGAAGTTGCCATTTAATAGGGAAAAAAACATACACTTGCACACCCCAACCTCCTTCTTACTCATTAATAGATTCCTCAGTAGCAGTTATGAGGCTCAAGTTTCACAAATTCAATTACTTCTTGAAAAATATGAATTATAAACACTCTTTACCAATTGAAATGCAATCACATCCTAGCTTCCAGAAGGAAAATAGACAGGAGCTGTTGGAAATGATCCTAATCATGATGCTAATAAGTAACGGCCCAGTACATAGTCTGCAATAAACAGGCCAGCGCCTGCCTCTCTGCACCTACTGTTACATGATGTTTTCTTTCCCGATTTATAGTATCCTAGCAACCATCATGCACGTTAGTCCTAATGGATCTGAAAATGATGCACTGGGAAATTTGTCTTTAAGGATCTCATGCTCCAGGGAGGGACACTTTCTCCTCGGGGGGCATGTCAATAGCCAAATAGATGGGTGGGGATTAGAGTAATTTTCTTTGCTCTGAGATTTCATTGCCCTTCCTGATCCCGTGTAGTCAGAGGGCCTGTAATCCAGGTTTAATCTAAATAGATGGCAGTGCTGCCAAGAGATCCTAATTCCACATGAATATTCAGTAGTACAGCAGAGGAGCCTGGGGATAATGCCTGCTGGAGATGACCTTAAGTGTAGCAAAAGTGGACACTGACAATGGCTCTAAATTTCCACCTTATTTACTATTCATTGATTTGAGTTAAGTCAGGAAGGATGCTGTCAAAATTTTCATGTAGCCTGGCATTGGTAAGGCTTTAAGTCATCCTTAGCCATTCTCGTCTTACCGTAAATTAGATTAGGTATCAGCTCCATTAGGGCCCTCTGACCAAGGTTGGATCTTTTTTGATATAGAAACAGAAAGATTTAGAACTAGGGATAGGGCCAAAGAGGTGGAGAAAATGCAGATGAAAGAAAGCTAGAGAGAAGTCCCCTTATACTTAATTCTACCCCAGGTTTTCCGAAGTCAGGGATCAGTTTGTATCAGGGACTTTTCTAGATAGGCCCTGAATGATGAGGTAGACTGTACCTGAAGGAGTAGGGAGTCTACTGTAAATCTGTTAATTTTCACAGTGTTGTTGGGGGAGACATGTTATAACTAAGTAAGACAGTACTAAATGATTGAGGGGGTCTTTTCATCCTGGCCTTGAACTTACTTCCCCAACTCCATACTCCCTTCATTTCAGCCATAAGTACCTTCCATCATCACTGAGAAGAGCCCTGATCAATGATCCTGAATTCCGATCCTTCTCTCTAACCACAATCTCCTGTGCTTCTATGGCTCTTTGCCACTTAGTTCCCACTGAGTGTTCTCTTTTTAGTCCCATCATCACCTTCAAGCCCTTAATTAGTTCCAGTTCTTCCAGCTCTGTACCTCTCACTGTGGTTTGTCTGCATACTCACCTGGGCTCTGTGGGCAGCTGCTTCGATGATGTGCTCACACTAACATCCTGGGATTCCTTAGCCCCTCAACAGTCTGTCAAAGTTCTTGCCTTGCCAATCCAAACGGGGGATAACCTCCACCATCCAATTTTTTTTTCTTCTGACGTGCTGAGGATTTCTAAGGAAAGTCACAAAAGCATGATGATTTGATTCACTATGGCCAAACTAGCTCGTTTCAGCTGTGCCTGCTTGGCCTACTCATCTACACTTCTTTTCATGACTCGCTGGCTCCTTTTGCCATTTATTCATTCTTTTGACAAAGCTTTATTAGGTGATTATTATATTTCAGCTATGGCCCAAGCACTGAGGATGCAATAAAGATCAAGATTGACAAGGACCCTTCCCTCATGGAGTTTATCACTTAGTGAAGGAGTGTGGAAAATAAATATGTTTTTTAAAGCAATTTCATAAAAGCAAGTTCTGTGCAGAAGGGTAAGTGCAAGATGACCTGAGATAAAAACAGGCTTAGAGTGTTCCAAGGACTGAATGAAAGTCAGTGTAGGTGGACTTTAAAGGGAAAGAAAGATAGAGAGGATGTAAGGTCACAGAGATAGGCAAGAGACCATGAAAAAGACTTAGGATTTCATTCCACTTTCAATGGGAATCCATTGGAGAGTTTTAACCCGGGGAGTCACATTTTCTGATTTATGCTTTGAAACAATCATTCTAGCCGCTGTATGGTAGGTGTAAGAGGCACGTGTGGAAACAATGAGACCAGTTAAAGAGGCTGATGATAAAACGAATGAATATAACAAGACAGAACAGATTCACAGATATAGAGAACAGGCTAGTGGTTACCAGTGGGGAGAAGGTTGGGGGGAAGCACACGACTGGGGAAAGGGATTGAGAGTTACAAACTACCAGCTGTAAAATAAATAAGATACAAGGATGTAATGTACAGCACAGGGAATACAGCCAGTATTTTAAAATAACTTTAAGAGGAGAGTAATCTCTAAAAATATTGAATTACTATGTTGTACACCTGAAATAATATAATACTGTAAATCAACTATGATTTAAAAAAATCCAGGTGAGGGGTGATGTTGGTTTGGATTACCGTTGTAGCAGAAGAGATGGTGAAAGTGTATGGATTCCATTGAGGAAGTCAAAGGCTGAATGGCTGAATGATATACTCAGGGTCTAATAAAATGACAACTGTTACCTTTATACGTCATATTTAAGTTGCTATTTTGCTTCATCTGAAGGAGAGAAAGTGTATTTTCTGTTCTGGCTACCCCTCCCCACTTTGGTTCTAGTCCTGGAGCAATTGTGGGGAAAAGAAGAAAAGAAATGCTATAGCGTAACATCTCTTATCTCCTTGAGTGCCCTTTTCCTGTGCCTTTCCTGGGTTTACTCTCCTTCAGTCACCTGCACATATTTCTTGTCCTTCTTCCCATTATCCAAACTATGAATGTCTTGCCTCTTCTGTCCACAGAGGTGACTCCCAGGTGAGAATCTCAGTAACTATAAACAGCCATAAGGAGAGAGGCTGTTGAGCAGAGTTGGGGACAGAGAACGTCTCTGGAATCCCTCACAGCAAACCATATCTGACTGATCTCGGTGCCCACTACTGAGGTAGGTCTCCGAGAAAGTCTTTTTTTAACTACCATTTTATGGTGAGACAGAGAATTACCAGACTTCTTAAAAAAAAATAGGTTTTCAAGAGAGCCAGCAGACCCCATCTCATGTTATTCCCTATTTGCTGAGCAGTGGAAAAGTTTGGAAGGAAATAGAAAATTGATCCTGATCTGTGCATTTACTCTGAACTTACACCATCCCTTATTTAGCCAGCTCAAAGCAGTGCCAATGTTAACATATATTACCCTGCTAATCTCGACATTACAGCTGTGAGGCCACATCAGTAGTCAGATTTCTCATTTTCCAGATCAGTCAGTCAACACAGATATTTTTAAAAGCCCAGACTACTTTGAGCAGCCATGGCCTAGGTTTTGGCCTAAAATACAGATGTGGGAGTTGTGATTCCTGTATCTGGGATACAAGCTAAATGTATGAGAAACAATTCAAGACCAAAGCAGCAATCGATCACGTGCTAACCTGGATATATAGATTCTAATTTTAGCCTGAGTTCTGAGATAGAAACATCTATGTTGATTTAATGTTCAACTTTAGACTGTTAGACCTGGGAAGACATTTAGAGTCTCATCTACTCATTTCATGACGATCTAGATTCTGAGACCCTGACAGATGAAGTAAATTAGATGTGGTCACAGAAATGTCACTGGTAGTATCAGCACAGAAACCCAGGTGGTCTCTGAATTCCAGCCCAGTGTTGTATATGTTCCAAGAAAGTTCCCCACCGGTCATGTTCTTAGTGTGCTTCCCTATAGATGCATTTTATCAGCCATTTGACTGTGATTCTATTAATGCAAGGTGAACATCTGTAGTTTCTTTAGCCATTTAAGCACCTCACCCAGGAATGACTTCATTATGGACGTCCTAAATCTAGGGCCCAGTGTTGTGTGACACAGGTCTCTGAGATACATATTCAGCTGCTCTCAGGATCTATAAGTAATCTCCAAGCTCTGCTCTATGCTCACATAATTAATCAAGAAGGGATTGACAGCCAGCAACATTTGTGGGTCAGACTTTGAGCTGGGTTGCAGGAGACTTGGCCCTTGTTAGGCAGGAAAGCTCAGTCTAATGGGGAAGACGTACGCTATTCATGTTGTGGGTTTCCTATAACAGAGATACCATCCCTGATTTCAAAAGGTTTCTAGCTTGATTTAAGAGAAAAGGAAAACAGAAAACATAAGCATCTTTATAAAACACACACAAAAGCACAAGTATAAATATGTCACAGTCACATATGCACACACACAGCAAGTTGTCACATATCCAGAACAAGTAACTGCAATGAGTAAATCCATGAATTGGTGTTTTATCTTTATTTTTTAAAGTATTATGTGTTTAAGCAAACCTGTATACTCTAGTTAAGTGAGGAGGCTAGCTGAACTTGAGTTTCTCCCACATAATGTAGAGAGTGTTAAAATTCAGATATTCCTCTCATTTCATGTAGTCTCTGATAATTTTGATGAAGGCATATTGTTTTACTTAAAAGAAATGTTCACGTGACAGCAGGGATGAAATTTGAATCTTATTCTTGAATTTCCTCTGTATAGATAATATTCAGTGTTTGGCCTTGACACAGGGATGAGACTAGGTATAAGTGGTAAAGCAACTGGTCTTTATTGAGCACCTACTATAATATATACTATTCACTTTATAGAAATTATCCTAACAACAACCTTGTGAGACCTGTATTATCCTAATATTAACAGTGAGATGACTGAGGCTGAGATGGGATTAGAAAGCAGATCTCTCTGACTTAACCTCATGCTCCTGCCATACATCGGTATATGGACACTTTGAAATATTCTATTTAGGTTCTGACAGTTGGGAGTATGGTGGGAGAAGTGGAGCTTTCTAAAAACCTTGGGCAGAAATTCTAAACAATTATTTTTAAAGATGACATATTATAGATAGATGAATAAAGTTTGAAGAGAGCAACATGTTTAATCCAAACCAGAATTTGCTTTTAATGAATTTGTCCAAGGTCTTTAGTTGTCTCTGATCAAAGAGTGGAATTTTTGCCTGATTGGTGTTCATCAGAGGGAAGTTATTTGGCAGATTTAAACCTCCTTTGGTTGAGTACGTGTAATTTACTAGACTTTTATCCAAACCAAGATTTTGGAGAAAGATAAGAGTAAAGGGAGGCCAGGGACTTCCCTGGTGGCACAGTGGTTAGGAATCCACCTGCCAGTGCAGGGGACACGGGTTCAAGCCCTGGTCCAGGAAGATCCCACATGTCGTGGAGCAGCTAAGCCCGTGCGCCACAACTACTGAGCCTGTGCACTAGAGCCCGCGAGCCACAACTACTGAGCCCACGTGCCACAACTACTGAAGCCCGTGCGCCTAGAGCCCGTGCTCTGCAACAAGAGAAGCCACTGCAATGAGAAAAGCCTGCGCACCGCAACAAAGACTAGACCCCACTCGCCGCAACTAGAGAAAGCCTGCATGCGGGAACGAAGACCTAACACAGCCAACAATAAATTAAAAGAAGAAAAAAAGTAAAGGGAGGCCATAAAATATGAACTAAGATTCAGAGAAATTTCTGATTAGTTTCAGGCAATGAGAGTTTTAGTAAAACGGTGAAAATTTAGATTTAAAGGCAAGTGGGGGAGGGGTGTGCATTAGAGCTTTTGTGAAACGTGGCTATAGAGTGTTGACATACTCACCATGAATTCTTTGGTAATACACTCTCTTGAGTGGTAATGTGGGAGATGTCAAATCTCCATGAAGAATACTTGCATTATAACAGTTTAAATCTTTTCTGAATAGATGAATGTTTTTTAGTAAACCCTCACTCACCTGTATTATTGCTGCAGACATAAACTACAGTTAGCCTTTTCGAAAGCTCTGATGTTGAGGGACTGAGGAGGCGAGATCAAAGAGCAAAGTTAACCCACTCTTCTGCTTCCAAGGGTAGCAGACATTAGCTTCCGATGGAACTTTTTTGACCCGATATCTTTTTTGTTAGTGAGTCGATAATATTCTCAGTCGAAATTCAAATGTTACATAGTTAGTTAGTAACTTGGTTAAGTTACATTCCAATAAAGTCCCAATTAAATTCAATCCAATTAACTTGGACCCTTAGTTACACAGATTTATGGTTTATTGCCATTACCTCTCCCTCTCTGAAAAAAGAAGAAAAATAAATAAAATGATGCCATATCAGGAATTTAGTGAAACAAAACTATCTCTGTATGATGTCCTGTGCTCAATAAAATTGCAGCACAGTGTTCTTATTTCCTGTATCATCATCTTCATTCCTAAGGTCCTGGGCAGTGAATACTGATGTTCACACTGATGACTCTTTAAGAACCTGAGGCAGCAAGGACTGATTCAGTTGTATCCTTAGGTTCTAGGTTCTAAAGCAGAGAAGTGTGCTGAGATCCTATGGAAAGATTTTCCAGCAAAAATGAAGAGTGACGTTACAAAGAATTTTCACAGGGTATGACAGAATCTTGGCAGGATAGAACAGTGGACTGAAGCTAACAAGATGAAGTATAATAAGAGCAAATGAAAAGTTCTGTACGTAACGCCCTCTTCCTCCAAGAAAGAAAAAAAATAAAAGACTAAGGTTGAAGTGACTGCTTGTGAAAAAGCCTATGGGCTTAGCTGACTGAAGTGGCAAAACCAGTCAATGCTGGTGTTTTGACCAAAAAGCTAATGTAATCTGAGAGTACATTGTATCTTTTCTAGAAGGTTATGGTCCTGCTATCACCTGTGCTGGTCAGGTGACTTACATAGTATGGTGTTTGCAGGGGATATATAGAGAGAATATTGACAAACTGGAGTATGATAAACAAAGATGACCTTGATGGCTAATGGTTTCAATAAGCAATGGCTGAAGAAACTGAGAGGGTCAAATCTGACTTGCAGGTAGAGGGCATATAGCCCTTTTGTAGCTTAGGAAGTGCTGACATGTAGAAGACAATAGACTTATTGATATTTTGTGTGGCTCTAGAGGCTGTCACTCTGACCAATGGACTTTAAAAGGTAGGAACATTTCTAGGTTCCATGACTTGATTCCTGCACTCTGCAGGGAGTTGTGTTAGATGACCTTGCAGATCCCTTCCCATTACAACATTCAAGCTTCTGAAATGTATCCAGCTGATTGTTAATCCTCCCCTCACCTTAAGTCTTACTATACAAAATTCAGTTGGCTGGAAGAAAACAAGATCATACCAAGGCAAGTTGAGCTAAACCCATTCACACCAGATGTAGGCATTTCTGCACGGAAAAGGTAACCATTGCTTCGTATTCATCTCTCTGATTTTTCTCTATATCTTTTGTTGCTTTTTCTTTCTCTCCTAATTTTTAAATTATTTTTTGGAGATTCCATTGTTCAAACTCAGTAAAACCTAAATTGCAACACAGTTATACAGTATTAAGACCATCTCCATTGCCCTGGGCTGATTATGGGGACATAAATCTATGTATGAACAGTGAATTTCAAAAGTTGATTCCCCTTTTTTCCTTTCTGGAAACTTAAGAGTTTAAGTCCTGGATGGAAGAACACTAACTTTTGGGTTGGTTTATAAGCTAATTGAAAAAATAGAACTATAATTCTGATACTTGAGAAAGTAATTGCTCAAGCAAAAAGACCACTATTTTACAGTTTCAAAGGCAGCAGTGGCAGCGGCAGCAGTAGTAGCAGGGTCTTTGCTTGGGGTAGACATGGCAAGAGGTTGCTTGACGGAGGGGTATTATGCCATCTCATAACCTCCATTAGCCCTGCCATTCTCAATCCAAAAGTACATCAGGCTAATAGTGGCAGAGGATATGTATAGTCTACCACTACAAAAATAGTCCAGCCTGATTAAGCATCTGAAAAGATGTTCAATTTCACTAGTCAGCAGGGAAATGTGAATTGAAACGATAGGGAGGTACAACTACACACCCACTAGAGTGGCTAAAATTAAATAGATTGACAACAGCAAAGCTTTATTAGTATGTGAAGTAACCAAGGCTCCTGTACTTTGCTGGTAAGAGTATAAAATGTTACAATCACTTTGGAAAACTATTTTGCACTTGCTTATGATTAAACATACATCTACCCTGTGACCCAGCATTTTGACTCCTAGGCACTTTTTCCAGGAGAAATATACGTCTACAAAAGAGACTTTGTACAGAATATTTATAACAGCTTTTTAAAAAATACCCTCAAGATAGAAACAACCCACATATTCCTCAACAGGAGAATGGATGAACAAATTATGCCGTATGCGTTCATCGGAATACTACTCTACAAAAAGAATGAATTACTGATACATGGTGAAACATAGATCCGACTTTTTTTAAAGTTAATTTTAGAATATTTACTTATCTATTTCTTGGCTACACCGCACGGCATGCAGGATCTTAGTTCCCCGACCAGGGATCGAATCCAGGCCCCCTGCAGTGGAAGTGCAGAATCCTAACCACTGGACTGCCAGGGAAGTCTAGATCGTCTTTTTTAAAACCACTTTATTGAGGTATGGTTGACATACAAAACACTGTAAATAGTTAATGTATACAGTGTGATGAGTTTAGAGATAAGTATACATCCATGACGCCATCACCACAGTCAATGCCATAAACATATCCATTACCTATAAAGTTTCTTCCCACTTTTTGTTTGTTTAGATAAAAGCATAGCATAAGATCTACTCTTTTAGTAGATTTTTACGTGTAAAATTCAGTGTTGTTAACTGTATGCCATATCAAGTACAACATATCTCTAGGACTTAATCACCCTATATAACTGAAACTTTGCACCCTTTGACCAAGGCCTTCTCCTTTCCCCCTCCCCCAGTTCTTTTTCACCACCATTCTGTGCTCTGCTTCTATGAGTTTGACTATCTTATATTCCTCATATAGGTGTAATTTAGTATTTGTTCCTTTGTGTTTCATTCATTTCACCTAGCATAATGTCCTACAGATTGATCCATGTTGTTGCAAATGACAGGATTTACTTTATTTTGTTAATGCTGGCCAGAAAAATATGATGGGGAAAGAATGTTCTCATCAATTAATAGATCAATGTTATATACACAAGGTTGAATGAAAGAAACCAGAGACAAAAGAGTATATACTTATAATTCCATTTCAGTGAATTTCAGGAACGGACAAAACAATGAGAACAGTGGTTACCTGGGCTAGGGGTTGCCGTGAGGGATTGACTGGGAAGAGGTAACAAGGGAACTTTCTTCTGGGAGGATAGAAATATTCCATATCCTGACTTGGGTTTTGTTACAGGAGTGTATACTTTTGTCAAAACTCATTACATTTGTACCCTTAAGACATGTGGATTTCTCTATACATAAATTTTACTTCAATAAAAATAAAATGTAAAAAGTAGGCCGGTAATTAGAAAGTAGAACCTTTCATGTAAATCAAAGCAAGAAGCATGTGCTTAAAAGCTTGATATGGAGATGCATCTTCGAGAGAGATTCCCTAGGTAGATCTCCAAGCAGATCACCATACCTACATTTCCTTACCATATAGAAGTTCTGGAGTTACCACTGGGTTGACTCCTATGGAAATTAATAGCTGAGAAGAAGATATAATATTCATAGGCCAAGAAACCCTGTATGGTCTGGACATTTGGCCATTGAAACATGTACTCAACCTAAAAGAAGATCTAAATAATAGGAAGAAGTCTCAGAAGAGATCATTTGAAGGGCAGGGAAAGATCCAAGCCTTCCATATTGCTTTTCATGGAAGCCATTTGTTCAGGAAGCAAGAAGCATGAGTTTAGAACCAGTTAGGCCTGGGTTATAATCCATGCCTTTTCATATGCTCAAGCCTTTGTCTATAAAATGGAGTTCATACTATTTCCCATAAATAATTTAAGTGAGAATTATAAATGTTAGCTAGAAATCCTCTAGTTCTCTGGGAAACATCTAGTTCAGTGGCTTGTACATGGGTAAATGGGAGCTAATATTAACAATGTTCCATCCTCTGCTATTGCCTCCAGTATAGCCCCTCCACTTCTCTATCCTTGCTCAGACTATCAGGCACTCCCCCAATGATAACTCTCTATCCCTCTCTGATATACCAATGTATGCCCAGCATGCAGCCTCTGACTCTCTCTCTTTTTTTTTTTAATTATTGAAGTATGGTTGAATTCCAATAATATACTAGTTTCAGGTGTACAACACAGTGATTAGATATTTTTATACATTACACACCATAGAAAGTTATTATAAAATATTGAATGTATTCCCTGTGCTATACATTACATCCCTCTAGCTTATTTTATAACTGGTAGTTTGTACTTTTAAATTCCCTTCACGTATTTTACCTTTCCCCTACTCCACTCCCCTCTGGTAACCATTAGTTTGTTCTTTGTATCTCTGAGTCTGTTTTTGGTTTATTATATTTGTTTGTTTTCTTTTTTAGATTCCACATATAAATGAAAACATAGTATTTGTCTTTCTCTACCTGACATTTCGCTAAGCAGAATACCCTCCAGGTCCATCCATGTTGTCTCACATGGGAAAATTTCATTCTTTTTTATGGCTGAGTAATATTCTATTGCATATATGTACTACATCTTATTTATCCATTCATGTGTAAATGAACATTTAGGTTGCTTCCATTTCTTGGCTATTGTAAATAATGTTGCTGTGAACAAAGGAATGCATATATCCTATTGAATTAGTGTTTTCATTTTCGTTGGATAAGTATGCAAAAGTGGAATTGCTGGATCATATGGTAGTTCTAGTCTTAGATTTTGAGGAACCTCCATACTGTTTTCCATAGTGGCCGCACCAATTTATATTCCCACCAACAGTGCACAAGTCTTGCCTTTTCTCCACACCCTCCACAACATTGTTATTTGTAGACTTTTTGATGATAACCATTAGGACAGGTGTGAGGTGATATCTTATTGTGATTTTAATTTGCATTTCCCTGGTGATTAACGATGTTGAACATCTGTTCATGTGCCTGTTGGCCATCTGTATGTCTTCGGAAAAAGCCTCCTCAGGTCTTCTGCCCATTTTCTAATCAGATTGGGTTTTTTTAATATTAATGTATGAATTCTTTATATATTTTGGATGTTAACACCTTATCAGACATATCATTTCAGGCTCTGACTCTTTTCAACTTCTCTTTGAAGAGGGCTCCTTTTCCCTGTTTGGTCTGGCAAATTCCCCTCAAAGAAACTTTCCCTCTATGCCTAAAGATATCTACTTTATAGTTATAGAGTAGTGCAAATTAGATGGACTTTGAAATTGGACAGACTTTGATTCAAATCCTGGTTCTACCCCCAAACAGCTGTGTGATTCTTGGAAGATAAGCTCACTGAGGTTCAGTTTTCTCATCTATAAAATGAAGATAATAATAATACTTTCCTTATAAGATTAAATATATTATGTATGTATAAAGCATGTAGAATGGTGTCAGGCTCACAGTAGGTGCCTACGAGGCAGTAACTGTTATTATTCGGGTCAAAGGTCTGAAAGGATCTGGTCCACCTGTAGGTCCATCTGTAGGGTGGACCCACTTGCTTGCACTTTTCTTTTAAAATGTATCATCTGCTTTCCTATTTCAATTTCATTCTTTGTTGTGTGATGCCTAGTGTGAGTTAATTACCGTATATACACTCAGTCTGTACTATGCCTGAGCCCCTTTGCCTTATTGAGACTTCTGACTCGCCTCAGCTTTTATACCACAGCTGATCTGCTCCTTGTTGTTTAAGTTAACATCCAAAAGTATGATGTATGCTTTTTCTCTTGTTCAATCTGTACCCTCTTGATCTTGTCCCCTAGCTCTCTGGCTGTAACCTTGTACCTGTTTGCCATGAACCAAACATGACGTATCTGTGAATTGGTTCAGAGTCATGACTTCTTTTGGCCTGCCTTGTCCTAGTATCACTCTTAATTCAACATCAACATTGCATTGCTATGTACTTTTCCCTGTGTCTTAAATCCCCAATTATGCCCTATTATATTGGGAAGAAAAGGCCATGCTCATCCATTTGTTTTCTTTTCAGTGGCAAATATGTGCTTAGTCAACATCCATTTTCTGATTACTACAGAAAAGCCAGAAGATGTGGCACATGTATACAATGGAATATTATTCAGCCATAAAAAGAAACAAAATTGAGTTATTTGTAGTGAGGTGGATGGACCTAGAGACTGTCATACAGAGTGAAGTAAGTCAGAAAGAGAAAAACAAATACCGTATGCTAACACATATATATGGAATCTAAAAAAAATGGTTATGAAGAACCCAGGGGAAAGACAGGAATAAAGATGCAGACGTAGAGAATGGACTTGAGGATACGGGGAGGGGGAAGGGTAAGCTGGGACAAAGGGAGAGAGTATATATACCACCAAATGTAAAATAGATAGCTAGTGGGAAGTAGCCACATAGCACAGGGAGATCAGATGGGTGCTTTGTGACCACCTAGAGGGGTGGGATAGGGAGGGTGGGAGGGAGACACAAGAGGGAGGAGATCTGGGGATATATGTATATGTATGGCTGATTCACTTTGTTATAAAGCAGAAACTAACAGACCATTGTAAAGCAATTATACTCCAATAAAGATGTTAAAAAAAAAAAAGCTTTACAGACAAGCAAAAGCTAAGAAAATTCAGCATCACCAAACCAGGAAAAAAAAAAAAAAGCCAATGATACTGCACTGTCCAAGATAGTAGTCACTGGTACATGTGGCTATTTAAATTTAAATTAAAAGTAATTAAATAAAATTAAAAATTCAGTTGGTCAGTTGCACTAGCCATATTTTAAGGGCTCAGTAGCCACCTGTGGCTGGTGGCTACTGTATTGGATATTTCAAATGTGGGGTTTAGATTAAGATATTATAAGATGTGTCTTTAATTATAGCATCTTGAAAGTCTGTTAGGGAGAGAATGTGAAATGTCAGATGAATTTTACCTCTGGCCTGATAATCAAAAGGGGACAAGAATAACATTAATAGTTAAGGAGTATGGACTTGAGAGCCAGATGACCTAGTTTAAAAGTATGCCTCTAACATTTAATAGCTGTGTAACCTTTGGTAATCTCTTAGTTTCTCTCTGCCTATTTCTCTATCAGTAAAGTTTGGGTAATAGTAGTGCCTGTCTCATAGTCAATTTAGAACAGTGCTCAATACAGAATAAATCCTATATACATGTTTTTTGTTGTTCTTGTTATGAAATTGAGAGATAGTGTTTTGGAAACCGGATTTTAGGGCAATTGTTTACCAGCAATGAATGCATTTGTAACGTTGCCAGTAAATAATTTAAGAAACAAAGATTTGATGGTGGTTTGAATACCTGTGATTTCTTATAGTCAAGACCCCCAAATTAGATTGTATCTCTTATAGTTGGGACTGGGTCTGGTTTTAGGGGCAGGAGGAAATGGATGTATTTTATTTTATTATTTTTATTTATTTATTTATTTTTTTGTGGTACACGGGCCTCTCACTGTTGTGGCTTCTCCCGTTGCAGAGCACAGGCTCCGGACGCTCAGGCTCAGCGGCCATGGCTCACGGGCCCAGCCGCTCCGCGGCATGTGGGATCCTCCCAGACCGGGGCACGAACCCGTGTCCCCTGCATTGGCAGGTGGACTCTCAACCACTGCGCCACCAGGGAAGCCCGAAATGGATGTATTTTATTTCCATGCTGCGTTTCAAATCCTAGGGAGATTTCTCAAGTCAGAGTCAAACAAACCAGCCAGAGAGTCAAGAATGGTCAGAGGGGAGTATTAGGCTGGAAAATTAGATTGAAAAATAATCTGTGCAAAGATAGCATTTGCAGCAGGTGGGAACACTCACTGAAGGATATATTGAGAAAACAAGTTGAATTTTAGTAAAGGGGATGATCTCGTTAGGTAACGAGAAGCTTAAAGAAATACAAAAAAAAAGGACAAAGAGATGTTAGCATTCCTTACTGTTCTCTTTCCCTATTTCAATGGTAGCAGAATACCCATAAAGACATGGGGCCCATCCCCTTGTTGAGAAGAGGGTAAAAAATCTTTGAGTCTCAGCATTTTTTCTCTTGCAGGTTTAACTCAGGGTTTAGATTCTATACCAAAGAATTTCTTTGGGTTAAAGTATTGAATAAGTGTACTCCAAAAGTATTTGGGTAACTTCAGCCCAATCTAGTCCAGCTTTCCTTGACTGGGCTGGAAGACTTCCTAAGCAGACCTGTGACCCTTGGTTCTCTTCCTCACCTCAAGTCCATCTAACCCACATTTCCTACCTCCAGAAAAACCTCCTCAGGCCAGTTCACTCCTTTCCTTGTAGTAGCAATGGGTCTGACCAATGACAATGCAGAAGGACTGCCAGGAAGAAAATCAAATAACATATCTGGCACAAGTAGTATAGAGTAACTTGGTATTTAATTATTTTCAATTAATACCTAAACTGAATCTTTAAAAAATCCCTCAGTTACAACAAATAGTCTGTACACAGGTAGAGAAGCAACAGAGCAGTGTGTATTTAGTGAGACATAAGTAAATTGTTATGATTCAAGCAAGGAAAGTGGCAAGGAGGTTGGATGGGCAGAAGAGATGACACTACAGAGGTAGCCACGGACTTACACACGAAAAGCATGTTTCACCATGCTTAGAACAGAGTTGGCGACACAATAAACATCAGTTAAATAGTAGATGAGCATTGGATGGTTGTGATAAATATTTTGGAATTCATACTGTTGGGGATAAACTATTAGTGGGGAAAGAAAGATAAGAGTTGAAGTGATAATTAGGAGTGTTGACAAGACTTGATTGTGTTTGATGGGTTGAGAGACATGGAGGAACCAAGATTGACTTCTGCACTCCTGACATGAACAGCCGATGAGTGGTGATGCTCTTCACTAAGAACGCTAGAGGAGGAATAGGTTTGAAGTGGGGTAGATGATAAATCTAGCTTGGAAAATGTTGCCTATGAGTTATCTGTGGGTCATCTAAGTGGAGGTTTTCAGTAGAAAGCCAAATAAGGAACCTGGACTCAGGAAACATAATGGGTAGAAGACACCAATTTGGAAAATGATCAGAAAAACCAGAAGAGTAGATGATTTTAAGAAAGAGAGCCAAGGAAGAAGCTTGGAATATATCAATATTTAAGTGATGGATAGAGTAAAGTGAAGGAAAATGAGGATAAACGTATAAGACATTTGATGAGAGCCAAGACAAACTAAGCGGTACTATAAACATAACCAGAATAATTACTAAAAAAAAAGTGATTGTCATTAGAAATATATGGCACATAGCATTCAAAGATTTTTGCATTTAGAGGGAAGTGCTGAGCTTAGTGAATAATTTCAATAGCAAGTTTATTTTATTTTATTTTTTATCTCTAGCTGCGTTGGGTCTTTGTTGCTGTGTGTGGGCTTTCTCTGGTTGCAGAGAGCGGAGGCTACTCTTCATTGCAGTGCATGGGCTTCTCATTGCAGTGGCTTCTCTTGTTGTGGAGCATGGGCTCTATGTGCGCGGGCTTCGGTAGTTGTGGCTCGTGGGCTCAGTAGTTGTGGCTCGTGGGCTCAGTAGTTGTGGCTCATGGGCTCAATAGTTGTGGCTCATGGGCTTAGTTGCTCCACGGCATGCGGGATCTTCCCAGACCCGGGTCCCCTGCATTGGCAGGTGGATTCTCAACCACTGTGCCACCAGTGAAGCCTGCAAGTGTGTTTTAGTAACCAGATTTTACTCGGTTAAAAGGGAAGTAGGGACAGTGAGTGTAGATTACTCATGGAAGGTGCTTGCTGTGGATGTGAAGAGTGGAGGTAATAGCTAGAGAGAGATAGTTGAAGAACCGTGGTGCCTTTTTATTGCCATTGAACTTAAAAAATATATATGTGTGTGTGTATATATATGTATATATACATGGAGAAGACTTGAAAATGTTTACTGACTGATGGAAAGGGTCTGTTGTCTGTTGCTTGGGAGAAGTTGAGAAAGTGAGATTGTGGCACCCTTCCCCTTACAGAAAGGACATAGAAACAGAATTTAGGCTGAGGTCACAAAAGCTACAGCGCTACTGGAGTGAGCCGTGCCTGAAAATCTCATCTGGTGCATGAGTGATCATTAATTGCCTCCTGTATTGAGCATTAATGAGAAGGCGGTGGTGACCATTAATTAGGAGATGTTTGCAAGATGAAAAAAAAGTGTTCACTCCTGGGAAATTCAATGGATGACATTAAAGGACACTGGCTCCTAACAGGATTAAAGAGGGGAAATTAATGACATGAAAACTTGAATAAAGAGGTATCATGAAGTGGCATCCAGGCAGGTGAAAATTATCAGAAAATTCCCATCTTGAAGTGGCCACAAAATCTGTGTCTAAACAAGCAGGGAAAATGAAGATGGAAGTAATTGTTACAAAATCTCAAGGTCCCCAACCCCATTATGGAGAAAAGGTAAATTTATATCAGAACTTCTCAGGAGTGTGCATGGCTCAGGGTCCATAGCTGGGGTTTGTGGAACCCAGAAACAATCACAATCCTCTCTACCTATCGTATTCTACTCATCTCCCTCCCCTTATTTATCCAGAAGGAACCACATGATAAGGAACATAAAATAAAAACCTAGAAGGAAAACAAAACAAAGTCTTTACAAAAGACCTTCCTGTGGGTGTAGCTCCAGGGACTGGTAGCAGTGCTTTCACTCTACTTGAGGCCTAAGCTTGAACGGCCCATTTTTGCATGTGAGCTTCTGACCTGGTGTCTTTTATTTTAGCCTCAGGTGGAATCCATCTTTCCCATCAATTACAACCTTAAGGACGGGTTCCCCTTGGGTATTCCCCTCTTTCCTTAATTGTTGCCTTGCATGATAATTTGGATATTGAGGGAGCCAAATTGAGACCATGGGGTACTCATTTAGCATCAGACAGGTGGATCTGCAAAAGGTTTACTGGTGGAAGTAGCTTTGAGAGGCGTCCCTTTTTTTTTTTTTTTTTTTACGGTACGCGGGCCTCTCACTGTTGTGGCCTCTCCCCTTGCGGAGCACAGGCTCCGGACGCACAGGCTCAGCGGCCATGGCTCACGGGCCCAGCCACTCCACGGCATGTGGGATCCTCCCGGACCGGGGCACGAACCCGTGTCCCCTGCATCGGCAGGCGGACTCTCAACCACTGCGCCACCAGGGAAGCCCCTGAGAGGCGTCCCTTTAAGACCTGGAGAAGAAGCTCAACTCCCATTTTGAATATATGTATTCTGTCAGTAAATATTTAAGTAGCAACTATGTTCCAGGCACTGTGCTAAGCGCTAGGGATAGAGCAATGAATGAGATAAGCCCTGCCTTCCTAGGAATCATGTACTATTGGGAATTTTGGCTGCAGAAATTTTTTAGACCTTCACCCCTTGGCTCAGCATCTGATATCACCAGACCCTACGTTGGACAAAACACTTGACGGCTTTGTCGTGCCCTGTGTCGTGACTTGATGCTGATACACTCAGCCTGCCTGCCCACTGCCTTGCATGATTCTTGCATTTAGCCTCTTGGGTCCCAGACATGGGCCTTGAGACCTGGGCCCCTTTGCTGCTGCTGCTTTGTAGACCTGAGGGAGGCGCCAGCACAAGAAAGCTATTTTTTCTTTTTCTTTTTTTTTTTAATTGAAGTATACTAGATTCACAGTGTTATGTTAATTTCTGTTGTACAGCAAAATGATTCAGTTATACATATGTATACATTCTTTTCTATATTCTTTTCTATTATGGTTTATCACAGGAGATTGACTATAGTTCCCTGTGCTGTACAGTAGGAACCTGTTGTTTATCCATTCTATGTATAATAGTTTACATCTGATAATCCCAAACTCCCAATCCAACACTTCCCCACCTCCCTCCACTCCCCCTTGGCAACCAGATATCTGTTCTCTATGCAGGAAAGCTATTTTACATCAATCTTGTTTTCACAGGCTGCATTGCGAAATTTAGGGGTTGAGGGGGAGAAACAACAGGGAATTAGAAAAGTCAGGCAAGGACTGAGGTCCAGGTGCTGGCTGTTGGCCCTATTGCCCTTGATAAAGTTTGAGCCATTGCGCAAGTGAATGTAATCCCTCTGTACCGTCATTTGTACAATAAAAGTTAAACTACATACGTAATTCTCAATATTTTCAATTTTGAAGGACCCTTTTTATTAGCAAAGAATTTCACAGACTGCCATGATAGTAATGCATACTTAATATATCTGTGAGTTGAATACTTAAGGACAGTAAGACTATAAAACAAATATGTCTTTTAAATAACTGCAGCATCATATGCAGTTTGAATATAGTACTTTGTTCATGCAGTCGGTTGTTCACCCACAGTTTACTAGCACCTAAGATGGGGCAGGAGCCTTGCTAGGTGGTAGGGAAGACAAAGATGAATGAGCCAGGCTTTCTACTTTCAAAGACTCATTCTCCATAGGGGAGAGAGGTAAATTATTGGGAGATAGGTAGCGTGGTACAGGTACAGGGTGCTCTGGCAGCTCAGAAAAGGAGCACCTGAGGCAGCCTGCGAAGGCTTTCCTGTGAAGGTCATGTCTAAGCTAAGGCCCAAAGTGTCTGTAGGAGTTGAACAGGTAAGGAGAAGGGGCAAGTAAAAGCCCTCAGGCTGAGGGGACAATTAGTCCCATTATTTATCCTGTCTACAGAGGATCCTGGCGCACATAGCTTCCTGTGCTAGCACCTTCCTTCAGGGGTCTTTAACACATAGAATGAGAATTGCTGGACTAAGTGCCCATTGAAGATTCCTCCTAACTTGTATAAAGGATGGTGCTGCTTCTCTTAACTTTTCACATGATTAATGTATGCCCATCATAAAAAGTAAAGAAATGCAAACAAACCAAAGGGCCACAACCAATAATTCCAGATAATGGACTTTCAGTGAAGTCATGTTTTCTTTGTTTAATTAAATTATAGAGACTTTGAGATCTCCATCTGCCTGGGTCCTCTTGCACGTCTTCCCACTTTATGAGAGTCTTCAAGGGAGCTTGTGAGTTGTCCTTGTCAAAGCGCTCTGCCCCTGCTGCCAGCAGTCCTCAGGATCAGTGGCTTTGCTCGGTACAGGGACTTTCTGTTTATGTCCACTGTGGTTATCACAACCTCAGCCATGCACTCAAGACCCTGTGACATGTCCCAGGTGCCTTACAGCTGATAAAAGGCTGAAACCTTTGAGCAAGACTGGCTATTCAATTTGTGGGGTTCAGTGGCAAAAAATATGAGCTGCTTGTTCAGAAATTTATTATGAATTTCAAGATGGCAACCGTACAGCATTAAAAGCATGGCAGGACCCATCTCAGTGTGTTGTCCTGGGCACCTGCACATGTGGTACACCCATGAAGTTAGCCCTACTTTTCAGAACATTTCGCTGAAAGATTGGAGATCACAGAAGGGAAATGCAGCATAGAGGATACTTCACCACCCCCACTAGTAGTATACGTGGCTGCTCTCACAGCCCATAAGGATTTCATAAAGGGCATCTCTCTGCCTAGGTCTTGGCTTGCTTCTTTGTGGCCAGCAGCTAGCTAACTGCCACTCCCTGCACCAAGCAACAAAGAATGTGATTGTATTTACACGATAGCTTCTAGGTCAAGCTCCAGCTCCTTCTATGCCCAGGGAGAGAAAATGTTTCCCCTTATCTCCAAATGAGGACCAATTCCCACGCTCTAATTTCCTTCCCCAAGTCCTGTCATTTTAATGACTGCTAATGGGAACGTCAACTCTGAAAGTACAATTCCCACTCTCTTGTTTGAGGCCTTGTGGAATTGTACCCTTACTCTTTAAGCATAAAGACAGTGACATCAGAAGATGATGTATTCAGCATCAGTGCATTCCCAAACTTCGGATCATTTGGTTTCAAATTAAAAGTACAATACATAAGGCTTCCCTGGTGGCGCAGTGGTTGAGAGTCTGCCTGCCGATGCAGGGGACACGGGTTCTTGCCCCGGTCTGGGAAGATCCCACGTGCCACGGAGCGGCTGGGCCCGTGAGCCATGGCCACTAAGCCTGCACGTCTGGAGCCTGTGCTCCGCAACAGGAGAGGCCGCAACAGTAAGAGGCCCGCGTACAGCAAAAAAAAAAAAAAAAAAAAAAAAGTACAATACATAGAATGCTACCAATCTAGTCTAATTTAAGTCACATAAACCTTGTGGTTCCCCTTTCATTAGAATTACATGTATGTAGTAGGTCAGGATCATGTCTGCGCATCTCTCCTGTAGTTTTCTAGGTCTCAACTAAAGCTTTCTAGTGGGAAATTGCTAAACATTTCCACATCTCCAAGTGCACAAGCAACCATCCAAGCACAGAGTGGTCTAAATTCATCGAAAGCCACCACCCTGCCAACCCCATACCAATAAAATCTTCAGAAACAGCCCTGACTCCATCATATATAAGAATTTACATTATGGAAGAGAACAGCTACTTTTGACTCTAAAACCTTTACATTCAAATTACTTTATAGTTTTCTCCTAGAAAAACTGACGTGTTTTATTTATACAACCAGGGGCTGTTCAGGGGAATTTCACCAAAATGAAAGAGCAGTCTGCCCCCAAGTTGATTTGAGTTCTTATTATTTCCGATAAAGAAAATGACTTGCGGTTTTTATGTGATAGATTTTCCCTCTAGTGTCCATCAAGATTTCTAAAAACTTAGAGTCAATTTTCTTTCTTTTTTTTCTTTTTTTTTTTTTTTTTTTTTGCGGTATGCGGGCCTCTCACTGTTGTGGCCTCTCCCCCTGCAGAGCACAGGCTCTGGACACACAGGCTCATGGGCTCAGCCGCTCCGCAGCATGTGGGATCTTCCTGGACCGGGGCATGAACCCGTGTCCCCTGCATTGGCAGGTGGACTCTCAAACACTGCACCACCAGGGAAGCCCTAAATTTTCAGTTAAGGTAAGGGTACCCTGTTTGAAGAGACAAAATAAATAAGGTATTCATAATCCTGCCATCACCAAAGACTTTTGGAGCGTGTTTAGCTTGTCTTTATTTTTTAAAAATACTAATTTAAAGAACATAAGAAAATCAGAAATACATCCTAGCCATAAATCTTTCATGAAGAATTCAGTAAAAAGTAAAAGTCCCTATTGACCCCTCCTGCCCCACTCTCACTCTCTTCCGTAGAAGTAACCACCAAAAATATTTTTTTGCAAACTCTCTGATCTTCTTTTATATATTTACATACATAGATGAGAGTACGTGGACATGTAACTAGGATAAGACCTAGAATATGAACGGTCACGCAGAGGACGCATATTTTCAAATGGTCATAAACACAGCCAAATCTCTCTCCAAAACGCCATGACCAATTCACACTATGATGCATAAAGTGCCCATTTTTCTGCATGCTTCCCAACATTGGATGTTATCATTTTTAATTTTTTCCAATTTGTGTTTATACTCCTTGCACTAATTCCATAATTCTTTTAATACGAGACAGCTAGTTTTGATATATAGTAGTTTACGTTCTCCTTATCTAGGCTTCATTTTTTCTCACCTGTTGAATGGGACTAATAATGCTGTCCTCTGCATAGGGCTGTTGTGAAATGTAGAGGGATACGCAGGGGTCAGACCTTTACAGAGTTTGGTAAGGAGTTTGGATTTTTATTGTGGATATGATAGAAATTAAGGAGAGGGTTTTAAGCATGAGAATGATGTGATTTGATATGTGCTTTAAAAGATCACTCTGGTTAAGAATATTGGTGCTGATAAAATTAAAAAGAGGCCCACATACTGGTTTGCTCCCCTCCCTCCCAGAGATATCTGTGCTGGGAATACCACAAAGAGAGATAATAGGGAGTAGAGTTGTGAGATTTAATGAATAAAAATAAGGGATGCCTGGTTAAATCTATTTACTTATTTATTTAATCTTTAATGGAATATAGTTCCTTTAAAATGTTGTGTTAGTTTCTGCTGTACAGCAAAGTGAATCAACTATACATACATATATATATATATATATATATATATATATATATATATATATATATCCCCTCTTTTTTGGATTTCCTTCCCATTTAGGTCACCAGAGAGCATTGAGTAGAGTTCCCTGTGCTATATAGTAGGTTCTCATTAGTTATTTATTTTATACATAGTAGTGTATATATGTCAATCCCAGTCTCCCAATTCATCCCACCCCCCTCCCCCCTTGCTATCCATATGTTTGTTCTCTATGTCTGTGTCTCTCTACTTCTGCTTTGCAAACATGTTCATCTGTATCATTTTTCTAGATTCGACATATAAGCAATATTATATATTTGTTTTTCTCTTTCTGACTTACTTAACTCTGTATGACAGTCTCTAGGTCCATCCACGTCTCTACAAATGACCCAGTTTTGTTCCTTTTTATGGCTGAGTAATATTCCATTGTATGTATGTACCACTTCTTCTTTATCCATTCATCTGTCGATGGGCATTTAGGTTGCTTCCATAATCTGGCTATTGTAAATAGTGCTGCAGTGATCTTTGGGGTGCATGTGTCTTTTTGAATTATGGTTTTCTCAGGGTATATGCCCAGAAGTGGGATTGCTGGGTCATATATTAATTCTATTTTTAGTGTTTTAAGGAACCTCCATACTGTTATCCATAGTGGCTGTATCAGTTTACATTCCCACCAACAGTGCAAGAGGGTTCCCTTTTCTCCACACCCTCTCCAGCATTTGTTGTTTGTAGATTTTCTGATGATGCCTATTCTAACCAGTGTGAGGTGATACCTCACTGTAGTTTTGATTTGCATTTCGCTAATAATTAGTGATGTTGAGCATCTTTTCATGGGTTTGTTGGCTCTCTGTATGTCTTCTTTGGAGAAATGTCTGTTTAGGTCTTCTGCCATTATTTGACTAGGGTTTTTTTTTTTTACATCTTTATTGGAGTATAATTGCTTTACAATAGTGTGTTAGTTTCTGCTTTATAACAAAGTGAATCAGTTATACATATACATATGTTCCCATATCTCCTCCCTTTTGTGTCTCCATCCCTCCCATCCTCCCTATCCCACCCATCCAAGTGGTCACAAAGCACCGAGCTGATCTCCCTGTGCTGTGCGGGTACTTCCCACTAGCTATCTATTTTACGTTTGGTAGTGTATATATGTCCATGCCACTCTCTAACTTTGTCACAGCTTACCCTTCCCCCTCCCAATATCCTCAAGTCCATTCTCTAGTAGATCTGTGTCTTTATTCCTGTCTTACACCTAGGTTCTTCATGACATTTGTTTTTTCTTAGATTCCATATACATGTCTTAGCATACGGTATTTGTCTTTCTCTTTCTGACTTACTTCACTCTGTATGACAGACTCTAGGTCCATCCACCTCACTACAAATAACTCGATTTCGTTTCTCTTTATGGCTGAGTAATATTCCATTGTATATATGTGCCACATCTTCTTTATCCATTCATCTGATGATGGACATTTAGGTTGTTTCCATCTCCTGGCTATTGTAAATAGAGCTTCAATGAACATTTTGGTACATGACTCTTTTTGGATTATGGGTTTCTCAGGGTATATGCCCAGTAGTGGGATTGCTGGGTCATATGGTAGTTCTATTTGTAGTTTTTTAAGGAACCTCCATACTGTTCTCCATAGTGGCTGTACCACTTCACATTCCCACAGCAGTGCAAGAGGGTTCCCTTTTCTCCACACCCTCTCCAGCATTTATTGTTTCTAGATTTTTTTGATGATGGCCATTCTGACTGGTGTGAGATGATATCTCATTGTAGTTTTGTTTGCATTTCTCTAATGATTAATGATGTTGAGCATTTTTTCATGTGTTTGTTGGCAATCTGTATATCTTCATTGGAGAAATGTCTATTTAGGTCTTCTGCCCATTTTTGGATTGGGTTGTTTGTTTTTTTGTTATTGAGCTGCATGGCCTGCTTATAAATTTTGGAGGTTAATCCTTTGTCAGTTGCTTCATTTGCAAATATTTTCTCCCATTCTGAGGGTTGTCTTTTTGTCTTGTTTATGGTTTCCTTTGCTGTGCAAAAGCTTTGAAGTTTCATTAGGTCCCATTTGTTTATTTTTGTTTTTATTTCCATTTCTCTAGGAGGTGGGTCAAAAAGGATCTTGCTGTGCAAAATCTTTGAAGTTTCATTAGGTCCCATTTGTTTATTTTTGTTTTTATTTCCATTTCTCTAGGAGGTGGGTCAAAAAGGATCTTGCTGTGATTTATGTCATAGAGTGTTCTGCCTATGTTTTCCTCTAAGAGTTTGATAGTTTCTGGCCTTACATTTAGGTCCTTAATCCATTTTGAGCTTATTTTTGTGTATGGTGTCAGGGAGTGTTCTAATCTCATTCTTTTACATGTACCTGTCTAGTTTTCCCAGCACCACTTATTGAAGAGGCTGTCCTTTCTCCACTGTACATTCCTGCCTCCTTTTTCAAAGATAAGGTGACCATATGTGCGTGGGTTTATCTCTGGGATTTCTATCCTGTTCCATTGATCTATCTTTCTGTTTTTGTGCCAGTACCATACTGTCTCGATTACTGTAGCATTGTAGTGTAGTCTGAAGTCAGGGAGCCTGATTCCTCCAGCTCCGTTTTTCATTCTCAAGATTGCTTTTGCTATTTGGGGTCTTTTGTGTTTCCATACAAATTGTGAAATTTTATGTTCTAGTTCTGTGAAAAACATTGTGAAAATGAATATACTACCCAAAGCAATCTACAAATTAAATGCAATCCCTATCAAACTACCACTGGCATTTTTCACAGCTTGTTTGTTTTTTTGATATTGAGCTGTATTAGCTGTTTGTATATTTTGGAGATTAATCCTTTGTCAGTTGCTTTGTTTGCAAATATTTTCTCCCATTCTGTGGGTTGTCTTTTTGTCCTCTTTATGGTTTCCTTTGCTGTGCAAAAGCTTTTAAGTTTCATTAGGTCCCATTTGTTTATTTTGTTTTTAGTTTCATTACTCTAGGAGGTGGGTCAAAAAAGATCTTGTGATTTATGTCAAAGAGTATTCTTCCTATGTTTTCCTCTAGGAGTTTTATCGTGTCTGGCCTTACATTTAGGTCTTTAATCCATTTTGAGTTTATTTTTATATATGGTGTTAGGGAGTGTTCTTTTTTTTAACATCTTTATTGGAGTATAATTGCTCTACATTGGAGTGTTAGTTTCACTTTATAACAAAGTGAATCAGCTATACATATACATATTCCCCCACATCTCCTCCCTCTTGCGTCTCCCTCCCACCTTCCCTATCCCACCCCTCTAGGTGGTCACAAAGCACCAAGCTGGTCTTCCTGTGCTATGCGGCTGCCTCCCACTAGATATCTGCTTTACATTTGGTAGTGTATATATGTCCATGCCACTCTCTCACTTCATCCCAGCCTACCCTTCCCCCTCCCTGTGTCCTGAAGTCCACTCTCTATGTCTGTGTCTTTATTCCTGTCCTGCCCCTAGTTTCTTCAGAACCATTTTTTTTTTAGATTCCATATATATGTGTTAGCATACAGTGTTTGTTTTTCTCCTTCTGACTTACTTCACTCTGTATGCCAGATTCTAGGTCCATATACCTCACTACAAATAACTCAATTTCATTTCTTTTTATGGCTGAGTAGTATTCCATTGTATATATGTGCCATATCTTCTTTATCCATTCATCTGTTGATGGACACTTAGGTTGTTTCCATGTCCTGACTATTGTAAATCATGCTGCAATGAACATTGTGGTGCATGTCGCTTTTTGAATTATGGTTTTCTCAGGTTATATGCCCACTAGTGGGATTGCTGGGTCGTATGGTAGTTCTACTTTTAGTTTTTTAAGGAACCTCCATACTGTTCTCCATAGTGGCTCTGTCAATTTATATTCCCACTAACAGTGCAAGAGGGTTCCCTTTTCTCCACACCCTCTCCAGCATTGATTGTTCGTAGATATTTTGATGATGGTCATTCTGACCAGTGTGAGGTGATACCTCATTGTAGTTTTGATTTGCATTTCTCTAATGATTAGTGATGTTGAGCATCCTTTCATGTGTTTGTTGGCAATCTGTATATCTTCTTTGGAGAAATGTCTATTTAGGTCTTCTGCCCATTTTTGGATTGGGTTGTTTGGTTTTTTTGATATTGAGCTGCATGAGCTGCTTGTATATTTTGGAGATTAATCCTTTGTCAGTTGCTTCATTTGCAAATATTTTCTTCCATTCTGAGGGTTGTCTTTTTGTCTTGTTTATGGTTTCCTTTGCTGCAGAAAAGTTTTTAAGTTTCATTAGGTCCCGTTTGTTTATTTTTGTTTTTCTTTGCAATTCTCTAGGAGGTGGGTCAGAAAGGATCTTGCTGTGATTTATGTCATAGAGTGTTCTGCCTATGTTTTCCTTTAAGAGTTTGATCATGTCTGGCCTTACATTTAGGTCTTTAATCCATTTTGAGTTTATTTTTGTGTATGGTGTTAGGGAGTGTTCTAATTTCATTCTTTTACATGTAGCTGTCCAGTTTTCCCAGCACCAGTCACTGAAGAGGCTGTCTTTTCTCCATTATATATTCTTGCCACCTTTATCAAAGATAAGGTGACCATATGTGTTTGGGTTTATCTCTGGGCTTTCGATCCTGTTCCATTGATCTACATTTCTGTTTTTGTGCCAGTACCATACTGTCTTGCTTACTGTAGCTTTGTAGTATATTCTGAAATCAAATTTCACATACACAGTGAATAATTTTTTATTAGAGGTTTTCCCAAGTAATACAGGTGGTATATGCCTACTAAAATAATTATTTCTTATTTATCTGCAATTCAAATTTGACCAAGTACCCTGTTTTTCACCTGGCAACCATTATAGCAAGGAAATGCTTACTATGAAAACTATCATGCCTTCTGTTTCTTCCCTTGTATAAACAGATTTCCTGATATCTTTCTTGTCTGAATTCTTGCAGCCTTTTATCTGTCCCTTTCTTGGCAAACTCCTTGATGGCAGGACTCATGTCTTTCTTAGTAAACTCCGTTAGGGCCGAGCTCATTCACTGCTACACTAAACACAATGCCTGCAAGTAGTAGTTACTCAGTAAATATTTGTTGTGTGAAAAATAAATAGATCTACAGAAATGAGAGGCAGGGATGACCTCAACCACCACAATCTCATTATTTTTGGTTTCCCTTCTGTATTTCTGGGGCAGTGTAATATGGCAAGTGTCCTGAGAGATGATTCTAATTAGGACTGTTGGTGATTTATAGAACTAGGGACATTAGCAGGAGCTGGTACACACTGATTAATCTGCCAGCCTTAGGATGACACACATTAGCTTAATAGTCTATGAGTGATGCGTCTCAGGCTGTGTGGGCTGTTCCCTTCTCTTCACCTGCACCATTTAGTCCCTGGCTGCCTCATTCTATTCTTATTTTCCAGAGGGAGACAAGGTCAAGTGTTTTGAATTTTGGACAGTCCAGCCTCCTAGTCCTTCATAGTTATTTGTCAAAGCTTTTTTTTTTTCTTCTTCTTCTTTTTCTGAGAAGGGTAAAAGGAAACTTGCAACTGTCACATGCATTTTGTGAGGTGCTAAATGCTTCACCAATGGGTTCTTTTTATCAAGTTGAGTCAGAAAGCAAATTCTAATAACAGTGGCTGAACTATATTAGGAGGGGGCTGAACGACTGTCATTTTTTCCCCAGGAAATGTAGTTAATGTTAAATTTATTGCTTTTAAATTTGGTGTCATCGAAGGATGAGCCTGGGACATACGGTATCTGTGCCACTCCTACCCATCAAGTCATTTATGCATATATATGTATTTATGCTTATATATATTTACCTGTCATGTATTATGCATTATATATATTACATTTAATCTATCTATCTATCTATCTATATCTATATCTATGTATCTCAATCTGTCAATCCAGGTGAAATCAAATCTAGTGGAAATAATAAACACTAAAACCTGTCTTGTAGGAGGAAAAATGACACATGGATCCTGAGAGATGTATATAGAGAGGGGGAAGGAAAGTTAAAGTTGAGAAAGGTGGAGCAAAGATGTATGGGTCAATCTAATATATATACCAGCATCAACAGCAGCCAGAGTTCCTTCTCTGCCTTCCTAGTTCCTCCATGAATTTCAGAACTTGCCCTTTAAAATTGAATGTCTTTTTTAGGGATGAACAGCTTGTAATTAATTTGAGACTGCCAGTAGCTAAATGTATCCTCAAAACTGGGGTGCCTGATGTTTGAGCTGATGTCTTGACATACACGTGCATAAGGCATTCTGTCTTTACTTTACGGAAATAACCAATCACCCTGGTTATTTTGGTCTTGATTTATTTTTAGATTTCTATATCTGTGTCACCTTGGGTTTTTTGGTTTAGTTTTGCTCTATTTTTATCTCTTGGACTGTTTATAGCACATGAAAAAGAGGAGAATTTCCTTCTTTGAAACACCACTGACTAAATACTGTGGTGTTTACTTTGTGTTTGGGTCCTGAATGGAATCAGAGATAGGGATGAAGATGGAGAGGTAATTCTTTCCATGCTTTGCAAGGAACTGCTAAAATACCTTGATTGCTCAATTTCAACACCGGATTCCAATATGGGCTTTGACATCCCACCGGCATGTGTAAATTTCAAATGATGCTGTTACTAGGCAAAGAGCCATTCCAGATATGGATCCCAGGTGTGAATGTCCTGGATTCTGTGCTTTAGAGGTCCGTTTCTGGATCGCCTGAGTGGACAGCAACTTGAAAGGGAGCTGATAGGGAAAGAGAAATAAACATGGAATCAGGAAAAATTGACCACTCCACCATCATAAGAGAATTTTGTATACCTCTCCAAGTAATTGATAGATCAAGCAAATAAGACTTGGTAAAGATATAGATAGAAGACTAACAAAAGAATAAAAAATAAATAACAAAATTAACAAGTTGGATCTAGTGGACATATACAATTAGAATACTTTTTCCAACTATTAGAGAATAGAAATTCTTTTCAAGCATATAAAAAAGTGATCATGTACAATTGCTACAAAACACATTTGTATATATATCTTTGAGAGGATAAACAAAATTGATAAACCATTAGCCAGACTCATGAAGAAAAAAAGGGAGAAGACTCCAATCAAAATAACTAGAAATGAAAAAGGAGAAGTAACAGCTGACATTGCAGAAATACAAAGGATCATGAGAGATTACTACAAGCAACTGTATACCAATAAAATGGACAACCAGGAAGAAATGGACAGATTCTGAGAAATGCACAACCTTCTGAGACTGAACCAGGAAGAAATAGAACATATGAACAGACCAATCACAAGCACTGAATTTGAAAATGTGATTAAAAATCTTCCAAGAAACAAAAGGCCAGGACCAAATGGCTTCACAGGTGAATTCTATCAAACATTTAGAGAAGAGCTAACACCTATCCTTCTCAAACTCTTCCAAAATATAGCAGAGGGAGAAACACTCCCAAGCTCATTCTATGAGGCCACCATCACCCTGACACCAAAACCAGACAAAGATGTCACAAAGAAAGAAAATTACAGGCCAATATCATTGATGAACATAGATGCAAAAATCCTCAACAAAATACTAGCAAACAGGATCCAACAGCACATTAAAAGGGTCATACACCATGATGAAGTGGGGTTCATCCCAGGAATGCAAGGAGTCTTCAGTGTACGCAAATCAATCAACGTGATACACCATATTAACAAACTGAAGGAGAAATACCATATGATCATCTCAATAGATGCAGAGAAAGCTTTCAACAAAATTCAACACCCATTTATGATAAAACCCTCCAGAAAGTAGGCATAGAGGGAAGTTTCCTCAGCATAATAAAGGGCATGTATGATAAACCCACAGCCATCATCATCCTCAATGGTGAAAAACTGAAACAATTTCCACTAAGATCAGGAACAAGACAAGGTTGCCCACTCTCACCACTCTTATTCAACATAGTTTTGGAAGTTTTACCCACAGCAATCAGAGAAGAAAAAGAAATAAAAGGAGTCCAAACCGGAAAAGAGGAAGTAAAGCTGTCACTGTTTGCAGATGACATGATACTATACATAGAGAATGCTAAAGATCCTACCAGGAAACTACTAGAGCTAATCAATGAATTTGGTAAAGTAGCAGGATACAAAATTAATGCACAGAAGTCTCTTGCATTCCTATACACTCATGATGAAAAATTTGAATGTGAATTTAAGAAAACACTCCCATTTACCATTGCAACAAAAAGAATAAAATATCTAGGAATAAACCTACTTAAGGAGACAAAAGACCTGTATGCAGAAAATTATAAGACACTGATGAAAGAAATTAAAGATGGTACAAATAGATGGAGAGATATACCATGTTCTTGGATTTGAAGCATCAACATTGTGAAAATGACTCTACTACCCAAAGCAATCTACCGATTCAATGCAATCCCTATCAAATTACCACTGACATTTTTCCCAGAAGTAGAACAAAAAATTTCACAATTTGTATGGAAAGACAAAAGACCCCGAATAACCAAAACAATCTTGAGAATGAAAAACGGAGCTGGAGGAATCAGGCTCCCTGACTTCAGACTCTGCTACAAAGCTACAGTAATCAAGACAGTATGGTAATGGCACAAAAACAGAAAAATAGATCAATGGAACAGGATAGAAAGCCCAGACATAAATCCAGGCACCTGTGGTCACTTTATCTTTGATAAAGGAGGCAAGAATATACAGTGGAGAAAAGACAGCCTCTTCAATAAGTGATGCTGGAAAAACTGGACAACTACATGTAAAAGAATGAAGTTAGAACTCTCCATAACACCATACACAAAAATAAACTCAAAATGGATTAAAGCCCTAAATGTAAGGCTAGACACCATCAAACTCTTAGAGGAAAACATAGGCAGAACACTCTATGACATACATCACAGCAAGATCCTTTTTGACCCACCTCCTAGAGAAATGGAAAGAAAAACAAAAATAAACAAATGAGATGTAATAAGACTTAAAAGCTGTTTCACAGCAAAGGAAACCATAAAGAAGACAAAAAGACGACCCTCAGAATGGGAGAAAATATTTGCAAATGAAGCAAGTGACAAAGGATTAGTCTCTAAAACATACAAACATCTCATGCAGCTCAATATGAAAAAAACAAACAACAAAATCCAAAAATGGGCAGAAGACCTAAATAGACACTTCTCCAAAGAAGATATACACATTGCCAACAAACACATGAAAGAATGCTCAACATCATTAATCATTAGAGAAATGCAAATCAAAACTACAATGAGATATCATTTCACACTGGTCAGAATGGCCATCTTCAAAACTACAAATAATAAATGCTGGAGAGGGTGTGGAAAAAAGGGAACCCTCTTGTACTGTTGGTGGGAATGTAAATTGATACAGCCACTATGGAGAACAGTATGCAGGTTCCTTAAAAAACTAAAAATAGAACTACTATATGACCCAGCAATCCCACTCCTGGGCATATACCCTGAGAAAACCATAATTCAAAAAGAGTCATGTACCAAAATGTTCATTGCATCTCTGTTTACAATAGCCAGGAGATGGAAGCAACCTAAGTGTCCATCAACAAATGAATGGATAAAGAACATGTGGCACATATGTATAATGGAATATTACTCAGCCATAATAAGGAAAGAAACTGAGTTATTTTGTAGTGAGGTGGATGGACCTTGAGACTGTCAAACAGAGTCAAGTAAGTCGGAAAGAGAAAAAGAAATACCATATGCTAACACATATATATGGAACCTAAAAAAAAATGGTTCTGAAGAACCTAGGGGCAGGACACAGACCTAATAGAGAATGGACTTGAGGATATGGGGAGAGGGAAGGTTAAGCTGGGACGAAGTGAGAGAGTGGCATGGACATATATACACTACCAAACATAAGGTAGATAGCTAGTGGGAAGCAGCAGCATAGCACAGGGAGATCAGCTCGGTGCTTTGTGACTACCTAGATGGGTGGGATAGGGAGGGTGGGAGTGAGGGAGATGTAACAGGGAAGAGGTATGCGGACATATGTATATGTATAACTGATTCACTCTGTTATAAAGCAGAAACTAACACACCATTGTAAAGCAATTATACTCTAATAAAGATGTTAAAAAAAATTTGGTCACAGTAAAATAAACTTGTCATTAAAAGACAGCTTCATGAAAGTAAAATGCCCAAAATAGGAGTTAGATATATGCAACACATATAACCGACAAGGTATCAGTTGCCAGGAAATGTAAATATCCTGACTTGAAAAGACAAACATCTCAATAGAAATATGGGCTTGGAGGCACATTTTACAGAAAAGGAAACACAAGCTTCCAATAAAAATATGAATAGGCTACAATGAGATACTACTTCACGATTAGACACCACCCAGTATAATGGCTAAAATGAAAAAGTCTGACAGTTTAAAATGTTTTCAAAGTTTTGGAGCAACTGGAGCTCATACATTGCTGGTAGAAATGTGAAATGATAAAACCACTTGAGAAAACAGATTCTTCTTTGTGACCCAGTAATTATTCTCCTAGGTATTTATCGAAGAGATGTGAAAACATTGTATAAAATGGGCATTATTGAAGAATATTCATAGCAGATTAATTAATAAAAATATCAAAGTAGAAATAATCCAAATGTCCATCAATAGGAGAATGGGCAAACTGTTCATTCATACAATGGAATATTTATCAGTATTTAAAAAGGTGGTACTGATAATATGCAACAATATGGATGAGTCTCAAAAACACACTGGGTGAAAAGAGCATACATACTATATGCTCATATTTATATTAAATTCTATAATAGGCAAAACTGTTCTACTGTGATAGAGCTCAAATCAGTACTTCTGGTCTGGGGTGAGGGGATTGTGGTGGGAACAAAAAAAGGGACAAAAGGAAGCTTTCTGAGGCAGTGGAATATTTTATACTGTATAGAGTTCTGGTTACACAAGCTATGTGCATTTGCCAAAAAATGACTTAAGGGCTGTGCATTTTTACTGCCGGTAAATTACTCCACCATTTTAAAATGTCTTGTAAATGCTGAAAGTGATTACTTTGTGGAAATAAAAAAAAATCAAAAGGTAACTTTAGTGTTAGGATAAAATTTAACAGCAAAACCCTCATTCTCAGGTTAAAAAAAAACACTATATTTTAAACAACTTAAATAAAAGAAAATAGAATGTGATTTTAAAAGTGGCTCTTGATTTGGTAAAAAGAAAGCACTTATGTTGACAATGGATGTGAAGAGTTAGAGTAAAATTATTTTATGGAAAAAATAAATAGAGGTTCAGTCTCATCAGCCATCATGGGAAATAAAAATTATAACCCCAGTGAGGTATCATTTTAAGTCCATCAGACTGGCAAAAATGTTTAAGTCCTCAGAGTATCAAATGTTGGTTAAATGTGGAGCTATGGGGATTCTTCGAATACTGCTAGTGGGAGTGTATTGATGTGGTTGTATTTGAAAATAATGTGTCATTTATTAGTAAGTTGAAGATATGCCTACCCTGTGACTAGACATTCTACCACTGTATACTCTAGGGATGCATGTTGACTAATTTTTCATGTCTCCTAGAATAAAAGCCCAAAGTCTAACAATTGCCTAGAAGAGTCTATAGAATTCGTGCTGCCACATCTTATTACCCATCTGACTTCATGTCCTTTTACTCTCTTCCTTCCTCACTTACCTCCAACCCCGTGAAGTTCCTTGCTGTTTGCTTCCCACTCCAAAAATGCCCCTATCTTAGGACACTCTTTTCCCAGAAGAGAACGGCTTGCTGCCTCACCTTCTTTAGAACTTTACTTAAATATCACTTCCTCAGTGAACCTTAAAATTACACCTTGCCAACACTCCCTAAGCCCTTTTCCTCCCCTGATTTTTATCCATAGAACTTAGCATCATCTTATATGCTGAGTATTTTACTTACCTGTTTATTGTCTGTCTCCCTCCACTGCAGTATAAACTCCATGAAGCCAGACATTTTTGACTGCTTTTTACTATTGAAATCCACAGACCTAGATTAGTTCCTGGTTCATAGTAAGTACTCAATAACTCTTTGTTGAATAAATGCATAGATGTTCATAACAGCGTTACTTTTTAAATAGACTATTTTTCAGAGCAGGTTTAGACTCACAGAAAAATTGAGCAGAAAGTACAGTAGTTCCCATAAATGTCGCCACCCAAGTAAAGCCTCCTCCATCAACATCCCCTACCATAGTGGTATGTTTGTCACAGTCGATGAACCTGCATTGACACGTCATTATCACCTAAAGTCCATAATTTACATTAGGGTTCACTCTTGGTGTTGTTTATTCTGTGTGTTTTGATAAATGTATCATGACATGTATCCATCATTATAGGATTATACAGAATATTTTCATGTCCTTAAAAATCCTCTGTGCAACAGCATTGTTTTTAATAGCAAACATCTGAAAACAACCCCAATATCCATTGACAGTAGAATGGTAAAGAAAGCATGTTGTATTCATTCAAGGAAAGACTATACAGTTTTGAGAAAGAATCAACTATGATTGCACATATCAGTGTGCATGAATCTCTCTAATATGTTGTATACTAAAAAAGAAAGGCATATAAAAATGCATGTGCTATGATTCCATTTATATAAATTAAAACATGTAAGGCTAGAAATGTACATTTTAGGGCCCCATATAAATTTAGTAAAGCTATAAAGGAGAGAAAAAACATATAATCGTTATGATTTAGGATAGTGGTTACTTACCTTAATGCAGGAGGAGATGGGCTCAGAGAGATCTTCAGAATTATTGGCAATATCTTTTATCTTAAAGTGAATGATGGTGACATGCATTTTTGTTTTATTTCATGTATTTATGTCTTACATATAGGTTGTATACGTTACTTTGTATGCATACATATTTAAAAAATTTTTTTTAAGTCACAAAATATAACTCAGAAGGTGCTACTCTAGATGTAGTGGTCAGAGACAGTTGCTATGAGAAGATGACATTTGAACTGAAACCTGAACAATGTGAAGAAGTAAACCAGGCAAAGATCTAGGAAAACATGCATTATAGGCAAAGAGAGAGCAATTCTAAGGAGTCTGAGCAATGACTTAAGGAAGCCCAGAAAAGAAAAGTGTTGGAGAAAAGAAAGAGGAAATGTGACCCAAGTATCTGATGCATTGGGGTAGAAGAGGAAGGTTTATTCTGGATAGCCACAAAAGGGTTGAAGTAGACTGGTGGGCTACAGGTATAATGAGAAAACTCAGTACAAGGTAAGGAAAAATTTTTAAGAATCATAAGAGCCTTACAAGAGACTATTTCAAGAAATAGGAAGTTCTTAGTCACTGAAGTGATTCTTAGTAATGTAGGTTTTTCATGTGTCTGTTTATGTGTATATTTTAATTTTATTTTATTGCCCCTCTGTATTCATTTCCTCCCCTTTGGAAAATAGCTATGAGTCTCCTTCAGATTTCCTTCCCCCCACATTCCCAGTCTTGGGACTTTCTCATCCCCATTAGCACAAGATAGAGGCAGAAAATCCATTCCAAAGAGCTGTCCAGTGACTACTGTCTGTCCTGGGGGGGTTTATAAGTGGTCATGAGGTTTGATGACAACAGTTTCAATCTGTGTTTGCGTAACATTTCATTTCACATATGATCGACATGACATAAATTGTCCATGTAAATGGAGAGGGCAGCTAATCTGCTCTTTGATTGCATCCATTGGTCCACTCTGAAAAGACTGTTGGTTAGCTTCTGTTATCTTCATTCCTGAAACTCACTTAGTTCCTCACCCATTTGGTTCCTGTTGACTCTTCCTTCCATTTCATGATACACCATTCCAAGCAGTTCCTTTTTTGTTGTTGGTTTCAACTCAGTCCTCCAACCCAGCATATGAATTCTTCTTTCTTTACATTCATTACACAGTCAGTATGGTGCAATATTATCTGCTTCTAATTGTAAGATCTCAGAAGGGATGGAAATACTCACTAAATCTTAGAACCTTTCATTTGGCCTTTAGTGACCATTATGAATGGTGAAGTTAATTGAAGTGAGATGGTTTGATCATATTCTCCCTTTATTTTGGTCACTGAAATCATCCTACATCACTGCTTGACTCCCTTCAGGCAGTGCTAATAATTTGAGATAGTCTTCTAGTTAATTTAGTTTAATTTTGCATTTGTTGTTAGGAAAAACCATCTGGCTTGAATAAAATTGCCCTCTAGATGCCAGATAGCCATGATATTATTGGCTTTTTGAGGGTCTTCAGAATAACAGATGAAATAATAGTAGGTTTTAAAAATCCCAGTTTAGATCCGATTTTGCTGCATTTAACTCCAGTGATTTTGCAGAAGCAGTTATTATTCAGTTCTGTCCTTAATGAATCCCCCCTTCTTCTCCTCTTCCTCCATTTTCTCAGCAAATGAAATCTCTCCCTCTCCCTCTCTCTCTCCCTTCCTTTGTCTCTCTCTTACACACAGAAGCACACAAGCTAAAACATAGTCATATAGGTAGTGAACAGTCCTCAAGCCATCCTTGGTGCAACAGGAGAGCTCAATTTTCAACCTATTAATTGCAGATTGTAGAAATGCATGATGGGCCTCTGTGACAAAAGTTATTTAGGGCAAGCCAACACAGTAATTACTTAGTCATGTAAGTGTCACATTCATTAAAAATTCTGACTAATGTTGCCAAAGTAGCTCAAATATTTGAGAAAATGTTTACCAGTGTCTTCTGCTTCTAAGATCTTTAGCAAAATAAGCCGAAGTATATCCATGCATCTTTGTTGAAATAAACCCCTATTTCCTTTGCCATGTTTCCTGAAATCTCTACAGTTATTCCTTTGGGTTAAATTCTTCCTTAATGTGAAGATAGGGTACCTTGGGAAATTTGGGTTTAGGGGAAAATATATGTGAAAGAGATTCATAACCTGCAAAGAATTAGGAGATGGATTATTTTTATCATGAAGCTATTATCCATCATTCAACCCCTTATTGGGATAGGGGATTTTTAAAACTATGGATGAGAATCAAGAGTTTGGGAATGGTCAGTAATTTGGATTGATAATAGGAAAAGCAGGACTTCAGGTTTCCTTCAACGGCTTCAAATAGACTAACTCCATTTTCATCTCATGCATTTAGGGCTTCTGTAGAAGACTTTGTTAAACAAAAGATTTAACCGAATGCTGAAAAATGTTTGACGATCACTACTGTGACAGGAAGGTCATATAATTTTGGCAATGGAAAGGGTCCTAGAGATCATTTCATTTCACAGATAAGGAAACTGAGCCATAAACAGATTTTGTAGTTTACCCAAGGTCGTATGGCTAGCCAGTGGCCATAACCTCATGATCTTGGCTTTGTGCATGTTGTCCCCATTTCCCGGAAATACTCTTTCTGTGCTTCCCTTCTTGGCACCCATAGATGAATTCATCTAGAGCAAAGATGGTTCAAACTATGACCCCTGGTCCAAATCTAGCCTGCATGCAGTGTTTGTAAATAAAGCTTTATTGGAAAACAGTCAGAGCCATTCTTTCCCTATTGTCTGTGGCTCTTTTTGTGCCTCAATAGCAAAGTTGATTAGCTGATACAGAGAGCATATGGTCTGAAAAGCATAAAATATTTCCAATGTGGCTTTTTACAGGTAAAGTTTGCCAACCCCTGACCTGGAGCCTAAAGTATGTTCTAACCTCTAGCATCCCCATGAGTGGAATGAGAAGGAACAAAAAAACCCCAAACAAACAAACAAAAAGAGGTAGATGACATGTTTTGTGGCTTCATGCCAGCAGAGTGAATCCTTGAAACGGCCCTTTTCTAATTAGCCCTTTCCTTGCCTGCCAGCTTCCAAGTCACGGCAGGCTGCTAACGCCTCCCCCTCCCCCCACCATTTGCCAAGCCATCTGCATGCAATTGGTCTCCCTAGTAATAACTCTAGCACTATTTCTGTTCATTCTCAGCCTAGCTTCTGATTTTTTAAAGACCCCACATCTATTTTTTATCAGAAGACATTTTACAAAGCACATATATTCAAAATATATCAAGATATGTATTTTTTAATGGAGGAGAGAAGCTGCTGCTTCACAGGGAACCAAACTCCAGATAGTGAGCTGCCTCGTTTGCCTTGTGGCCTGTGGGATATTTTGCATTGAACGTAGAGGTAGGCCTGGTGATACAGATCAGAGTGTCCCAAAGCCTCTGAAAGCTTAAAGGAATATTCTTGTCCATTTGCAGGCAGTTGTCTAATCTCAGCCCCTGACTAGGGAAGGGCTTTGGGAGAAGAGTGAGTGGGGAGTTAAAGGGCTACACTTAAGCTATAACTGTGCTTCATTCAGGGCCTGGGACATTTGGGGAGGGGGAAGGATATATACTGAACCTTGATTATACTTTTCAATATTGTTGGCTAATGCTAATTGATCACTTACTACCTGTCCGTTTCCTTATCACATATTTAATGTGGAGAATTGGTATTTATTTTTCTCCACATTTTATAGGTGAGGAAATTGAGACTCAGATCAGGTAACTTGCCCAAGATCACACAAGTAATAAGTAACAGTCAGAATTTAGACCCAGATTTATCTTATTCCAGTGCCTTTTCTTTTTTTAAAAATAAATTTATTTATTTATTTTCGGCTGCGTTGGGTCTTTGTTGCTGCGCGCGGGCTTTCTCTAGTTGCGGCAAGCTGGGGCTACTCTTTGTTGCGGTGCGCGGGCTTCTCATTGCGGTGGCTTCTCTTGTTGCAGAGCACAGGCTCTAGACATGTGGGCTTCAGTAGTTGTGGCTCACGGGCTCTAGAGCGCAGGCTCAGTAGTTGTGGCTTGTGGGCTCAGTAGTTGTGGCACACAGGCTTAGTTGCTCCGTGGCATGTGGGATCTTCCCAGACCAGGGCTCGAACCCATGTCCCCTGCATTGGCAGGTGGATTCTTAACCACTACGCCACCAGGGAAGCCCCCAGTACCTTTTCTTTTAATCATTTCACTAGCCTGGTGTTTCAGCGAACAACAAACAATACACAGCTTTTTAAATGTTAAGTTGCAGAAACAGAAAATAACCTCTCTGAGGAAAGAAGAAGGCTCCGGGACGGAGTAATGTCTTTGCCTAAAGACGATTCCAAAATCTTTATACTGGCCGGTCTTTTTACACATAAGACATTCAGGTTATAGTCAGAGGTTGGCAGTGTTTTATAATTGCTGTGTTAATTTAACCAACACATTCTGAGCACCCCATATGTGCGAGGGGGTGTACTGTGTTCTAGTCATCTAGTGGTGTCAGTAATACAGTCATTGCTATCCAGGAGTTCACAGACTGGGTAACAAGATAGACATAGATGATTAATAAATATTTGTTGACTGAATGAAAGAAATGTTGGGAATACTATGAGGGCTGAGAAAGACATAGGATCTATCTTTCTAAATCTCACAGTTCAGTTGGTGAAGCAAACATATATACAGATAATGAATGTGCTGGATGATAAATAAAATAATGGAAGTGGGCATAAGATGAGGATTTAGGAATTTGGCAGGCAGGCAGGACATTTCTGGCAGGAATACCTAAAATGTGCAAAGTCCCAGAGATTTGAAATAGCACAGTATGGTAAGGGATTTATAGGTAGTTCATTACTCACGGAGGGTGAAAGGACATGTACCTGGACAAATAGACAGGGAGAACCAAGGAGTGATTTTTTTCATTTAACCATCATTTACTGAGCATCATTGGTGGGGGGCACTGGAATGTGATTTGTAGGAGCCATGAGAAATAGAAGATATTTCTGTAGAACCCTCTTCTCAAGATGATAGTCTGCTTCTGGAGATAAAAACAACTAGGGCACATAAGCAGGTACGTGCATGTGTGGTCCACACTGGATGTTTGAGTTCTGAGTTTTGGAAGGAGCTTTCCTGACTTGGCTAGAAAATTTACCCTCACCTTATTTTTTCCCTCTTTTCCTAGTCTTCTACTTATCTTTATGCCATATCTCTTCGTTTTCTGTTTTTTTATTCCTACCTTTTCTCCTCCATTACTCTTGTTTCTACTTCACCCTTCTCTCCCTTTTCTCCACTTTTTTTTCTGGGAGTGTTAAGGAAGTACCCATAGTCAGTCTCTCTGTTTCTGTCTCTTTGTCTGTCTCTGTCTCTCTCTCGAAGGGCTGACAACTTGGAGAATTAGGGCAAGAGAGTAATCTTTTATTTTTCATTCCATACTCAGAGAAAAATCAGAGTCCCATCCTGTGCCAAATAGGTGTTTGGACCTAAATCTAAGTTGTGCTCTTTGAAATTTAGATAAAATTATGTGAGGGCACTGTCCCACTTTCTGTTGGAAGTTCCTTGCCCTCTCTGTTTTATTTTTTTTTTCTATAAATTAAAACGGCTCACATTTTATTTTTGCTTGCACTGAATTGTCATTGTTACTGGTCTCTTTTTACCTCTACTCTCTTTCTCTTTCCTTTGTCCCATGACAATCCAGAATTGGGAGCTCAGTTCTTTGATTTCCACAACAAATACCCACTTATACAGGTCTCCCTTGTCTTACAATGGCCTTTACGTCCTGATAAACCCATCAGGAGTTGAAACTATCGTAAGTTGAAAATGCATCTAATACACCTACGGACCATCATAGCTTAGCCTAGCCTACTTTCAACATGCTCAGAACATTTACAGTAGCCTACAGTTGAGCAAAATCATTTAATACCAAGCCTATTTTATAGTAAAGTATGGAATATCTGATGGAATTCACTGAATACTGTACTGAAAGTGAAAAACAGAATGGTTGTATGGATACAGAACTGTGTTTCAGTTGTTTATGCTCGTGATCACGGGGCTGACTGGGAAAGGATCAAAATTCAAAATTCGAAGTATGGCTTCTATGGAAGGTATATTGCTTTCGCACGAAGGTGAAGTTGAAAAATCAAGGTGAACCATCGTAAGTCAGGGACCATCTGTATAAGCTTGTGTGTTTGGGGAAATTTTGCAGCATCACAAATATCACAAAGTTTTACAAATATTCTTTTTCCTTTCTCCCCACCATAAACTCTTATTTAATTCTTATGCGGGGAAGTTTAACTTGCTCTATTTTTAAACTTTTTCTTTCCGATCCAGGCTCTCCTGATCTAGCCTTTTACACCCAGTTGAACATCAAGATATTTTGTTAAAAATATTATCATTCCTTTTCTGAGGGATTCTGCCTAGTTATTAAAATCACATTTTGACTCTGATATAATAATAATTCAAAGGCTACCTTTTTCTTGGGGATTCTGCAAAGCCCCCTCAGGAGACACTGAGGGGACTGGGGAGAAGATGGAGGCTCGGGCAGCAGGGTTCCGCACATCCACAGCCCTGCTTCAACTGTACCTTCTTCACTTTGATCTCTTTTTCATATTTGATTTCTGGACCACTTAGGGTCAAAAAAAAGTTCCATTCCTGAAGTAAAATTTGAAAGCCACTACTTTAACAGTTGAAACTTATTAACCCCCAAAGAGAGTATGAATTGGAGATACATAAATTTGTTCCCAAAGAAGCCAGAGGCTTAATTCTTGGTAGAACCGACTCTGGAAACATGATGGCTTTTCTGGGAAGAGAAGCCCTTTCTGTTTATGGCAGACTCTGGAGTCCTGTTGTATCCTGTGTTAGCGTGGGACAGGAAGACATGCCAAAGGGGCTGTTAGAGCTATACTTGAGAAGCCCAGCTCTAAGTTCCCTACCTTTATTTTCCCTCAGATGTGAATGGCAAACAGTTTGGCACTTGAGTTTAGGATGATGCCATCGATTGTTTGGGATGACTCATTGTTTAGGGTGACTCATCGATGCCATCCTAAAATCTTTCTTTGTTTCATATACTCCCCTGACTGTGTGACACAGGACCCCAGCTCTCTCTCAGATGGATTGGTTTGATACACTGCTAGCAATTAAGAAAAATAAAATTCTATTAATTATGCACTTCTTCTTCTGATTAACTCTTGTGTGTAATTAAAAATAACCTCTGGGTTCCCTGGGATTTAATAGAAGTCTATGGCATTTTGGCTTGTTCTTCGAATTGAGGTCATTCGTGCACATCTTGTTTCACTTATGAATTATTATCTCCTTTAAGGTAGGAGTTGCATTTGATTTATATTTGTGTCCTTCGTAGTACTGGGCAGATATTAGGTGTGCAGAAATAATTTGTTGAATTGAACTTTTGCCAAAGTAGTCCTTGGCCCGCCACAGTATTATTCCATGTTTACAGAAAGGGGTTCTGGGGACTTCCCTGGTGGTCTGGTGGTTAAGACTTTGCGCTTCCACTTCAGGGGGCACGGGTTTGATCCCTGGTTGGGGAACTAAGATCCCACAAGCCATGCGGTATGGGCAAAAAAAAAAAAAAAGGGAGGTAGGGGTCCTGTCTGTTGGAAATAAGTTGAGATTGGTAGGGAATGAAGAGGAAGGGAACAGACAATTTTATAAATTTACTATGTGCTACACATTATCATTGGAATCTTTTCTATGTCATCTCATTTATTGTGCTTACAAAGCAACTTCATGAGTTTCATGATAGAGATTTGGAACTTCCTTGCTAAAGTGTTCGCTTCTTGTTTGATCTAATATATAGACTGTATGATTCAAAAAGTCCCATCTTTGCTGCTATGACTTAATCATCATGGCTTCCTTCCAGGCTGTGGCCTGAGAGATAATAACATCCATTCAGTCCCCAGTGGTTAGTTTTGACACCACCCTTTTTGGCTATTTTCATTAAGTTTAACAAATCTACTGTATGTCTGAGGCTATCACAGGGCACAGAGAAACAATAAGACATACAAATAACCTTGCACTATTGACTTGATATATCCTCCAAATATAGCCCCTTTCTGACCTACATCCTCCCCTTCTTGGTTCTCTAACTAGTCTTCACTTCCTAGTTCCTCTGTGGTCACACCCTAGATCAGGTTAGAGATTTCCCTAAGCTTACCTTGCTATTGAAGGAACTAGTGACTGTCTTGTCCCCTAATTCCTTCTACAGCTTGGAAAAAACATCTCAAGCCTAGGGCTCTTGAGCCTCATAGCTACATCCCTTCACAGTTACGGAATGCTTCTCTTGGTTTTAACCTCTTCCCTTTTATTTTGTTTTCCTTCCATACAGAGGCCCATGCTCCTTTTGTCTTTTGTCCTACAGGCTCCTGGCAGCCCTTCAATCCAATCACTCTAGTTAACATGCAACTCTACTTGTTTGTTTTTCTAAATAGTTCCATGTAAATCAGAGAATTGTGAGGTCACATCTTGAACAGCAAGCTAGCCAAGAGGACCTAGACAATGGGGAGAACGTTTCTTCCCAGCAGGTGAACTCAGTTATGAAAATCTGAATTTATGCAACAAATAAATCAAGGAATAACTTTTTCACTTTACAGAAGGATTCACAATGGGGTTCCATTTTTTTTTTTTTTTTTTTGCGGTACACGGGCCTCCCACCGCTGCGGCCTCTCCCGTTGCGGAGCACAGGCTCCAGACGTGCAGGCTCAGCAGCCACGGCCCACGGGCCCAGCCGCTCCATGGCACGCCGGATCCTCCCAGACTGGGGCACGAACCCGCATCCCCTGCATCGGCAGGCTGACCCCCCCAACCACTGCACCACCAGGGAAGCCCCAATGGGGTTCCTTTAAATAGCTGGTTCCCTTAATGCATGTTACAATGGTATTCTGTTGCAAAATAATTAAATCCAAGTGCAGGTGCCAGAAAAGAGGCAATTATTATGACAGCTGGTAAATTTTATGGAATTTTTTTTTTACCTTGAAAATAATTTTTTTTTTTTTTTTTTGCGGTACACGGGCCTCTCACTGTTGTGGCCTCTCCCGTTGCAGAGCACAGGCTCCAGACGCACAGGCTCAGCGGCCATGGGTCACGGGCCCAGCCGCTCTGCGGCATGTGGGATCTTCCGGACGGGGGCACGAACCCGTGTCCCCTGCATCGGCAGGCGGACTCTCAACCACTGCGCCACCAGGGAAGCCCGAAAATAAAATTTTAAAAATTAGGCCCAGAGTATGCATATATATGGCATGATAACAATAATTCTAAGGAATGTACAGTGTTGAGCGAGATCAGTATCTCTCCCCATAAACCACCTGCAGCAGAATCTCCTATGGTAATTTTCAAATGTAAACTCTCTAGGGGGAAGGCCTGTGATTGTGCGTTAACAAACTCCTCCAGGTGATTGTAATTCACACTGATGGCTTTGAGAACCATTAGACTAACTCATTTTCTGCCTGAATCTTTCCTGCTTGTATTTCGTTGGCTTTAAGGAAAAGCTCATGACCTTAACTGTTTTAACTGTTTTGTCAGTGGGGAAACAAAGACACTAACATTGGGATTGTAAAGGAGGGGATATTACGAGCAGGGATGGTGAAGGTGTTGAACATCCATTAGTTTGTGTTTGGGTGTATAAAGAAACAGGTTTTAAGGGCCTCCCTGGTGGCGCAGTGGTTGAGAGTCCGCCTGCCGATGCAGGGGATACGGGTTCGTGCCCCGGTCTGGGAGGATCCCATATGCCGCGGAGCGGCTGGGCCCGTGAGCCATGGCTGCTGAGCCTGCGCATCCGGAGCCTGTGCTCCGCAACGGGAGAGGCCACAACAGTGAGAGGCCCGCATACCACAAAAAAAAAAAAAAAAAAAAAAAAAAAAAAAAGAAACAGGTTTTAAAATATATAAAGAAAAATCTGGAGAATGTTCTTATGTACATCTTTCTCATTTCTTTTGTATCTGACCCTGTGTGATAGGTGAGTAGACATTATGCAGTAGATCCTGCTTTTCCATGTTTTGGTTTACTGTGCTTTTTATAATGTATTCCCAAGTAGTCTTGTATTGAAGGATGCATTCTGTCCTTCATAGATTCCTACATTTTTTCCTTATTTGCTCTATTACTTTCTTTCTCTCACTCACATCAATAAAAAGTCAGTTCCCCCTTTGAATGCTAAGCTTTGTGCTGGTCATCATGTCAAGCTCATAATAGAGAGATGGCCATGATAGTGAGGGGACTCCGTCAACCAAGGAACTAGTAGGAGGTCCAATGTGAAATGAAGTGATTCTCTGACCCAGACAATGAAAATGATAGTGAATGAGCCCAGAGTGAAAATATCTGTTATAACCATTACACAGGTCAATATAAATAGCATTACAAGCTCCCAGAAACTTCCTTTATTTCCTATATTCATCATCACCACCCACCTCCCCAAAGGTAAATGCTATCTTGATTTCTAATTCTGATTGATTAGATTAACTGCCTATTTTGAATTTTATGAAATGTGAATTATATAGTTTGTACTCTTTGGAATATGGATTATTTCATTCAACATTGTGTTGATAATATTTTTTTTTTATTCTGGATATGTACCCTTTGTCAGTTATATGTTGCAAAAGCCATTTGGTGCCTTGTGTATTCTTTTTCTTACTGGTATCTCCTTTAAATAGAACTTACTAATTCAATAAATACCCATTCATTGTATTTTCCTTCAGGTTAGAATTCTTTCTCTATTTCAAGGTTTTGAAGATATTGACCTATGTTATTTTTTTGAATTTTTGTTGTTTCATCTTTCACACGTTGATCTATAATCCATGTTGAAATTATTTTTGTGCATGGTGTGTAGTAAGGGTCAAGGTTCACTTTTTCCCTATTGATATCTAAGTTATCCAATACTTCATCTTCCCACTGCTTTCCAGTGCCACACTGGTCATTCATCAAGTATCTATATATGTATTGGTCTATATATGGACTTCATATTATGTGCCATTGATCTCTTTCTACCATACCGTATCGTCTTCATTCTTGTAGCTTCATAATAATACTGGTTATCTGGTAGTATAAGTGCTTCAACACTGTTTTCCTTTTAAAGATTGACACTTGACCATTCTTGGCTCTTTTCATTTCCATTTAAATCTTAGAATTATGTTGCTAATTTCCACCAAAACTGTAAGATTTTAATTGGAATTGTAATAAATCTATAGGTAGATCAATTTGGGAGAGTCAGCCTCTTTAAAATATTGAGTGTCCCAATCTATGAACTTGGTGTATTTCTCCATTTATTTCAGCCTTCTTTACTTTCTACCAATAATGCCACATAGTTTTTCTCCTTCTTCTTTTTAAGGATTTATTTATTTATTTGTTTGTGTGTTTGGTTGGTTCCTCTGGGTCTTAGTTGCAGCTCCAGGGCTCCTTAGTTGTGGCTTGCCAGCTCCTTAGTTGAGGCACATGGTCTCCTTAGCTGCGGCAGGCGGGCTCCTTAGTTGTGGCATGCATGTGGGATCTAGTTCCTGGACCAGGGATCGAACCCGGGCCCCCTGAATTGGGAGCTCAGAGTCTTATCCACTGCACCACCAGGGAAGTCCCAGTTTTTCTGTATAGAACATATCTTTCATTAGATTTATTCCTACGGATTTAGTTTTTCTTTTTTTTTGGTTGCTATTGTAAATGATATCTTTAAAAATATATATTATTATTATTTGTTGATATTATGTAGAAATACAACTGCTCTGTGTATATGGACTATGATTTTAGTCATGGTACTAAGTATTATCATAGTTTACTTTTCGATTCCTTTATATGTTCTATATATACAATTCTGTCATCTGAAAATACAGAGGGGTTTATTTCTTCCTTTCCAGTCCTTAAAATTATAGTTCTTTTTCCTTGCCCTCTTGCTCCAGTAAGTATCTTGAGTGTAATGCTGAATACTAGCAGTGATGGTGGACATTCTTGTCTTATTCCTGATGTCAGGGAAGAAAGCTTTCAGCATTTCACTTTCAAGCACTATGTTTGCTGTAGGTTTTATGTTAAGTCCTTTTCTATACTAAAGATATTCCTTTTAGTATTAGTTTGCTAAGAGTTATTTTTTAAAATCATGAATGGATTCTGAATTTTATCAAATGCTTTATCTACGTTATTGAGAATATCTTTTTTTTTCTTGATTTTGTTCATGTATTGAATTGCTATGATTTGTTTTTGAAAGTCAAACCAGCCTTACATTCCTGGAATAAATCTAACTTGATTTCTATTTCTCTTTTTGTTCTATCAATTTTTGTTTCACATACGGCATTTTGATGCCGTATTCATTGGTGCATACAAGTTAAACATAGGTGCATACAAGATATAAACATTTTTATATCTTCTTGATGGAATGTTTCATCAAAATATGTCTCTTTTTATCATCAGTCATGTATCTTACAATAAAGTCTACTTTTTCTGCTTTACTAGAAGAATACCAGCTCTTTCTTTCTACTGGAAGCATAATATATCTTTTGTATCCTTTTACTTTAAGTTATTCTGTCCTGTAACTTTCAGCCTTTCTGTGTCCTTGTATGTAAGGTATATCTCTTGAAAGCAGCATATATTTGTTGTTTTTAATCAAGTTTGATGATCTGTGTATTTTTATTGGAGTATTTATGCCATTCATATGTAATGAAACTGTTTATCTATTCGGGTTTAAGTATACAGTCATCCCTCGATATCTGCAGGGGATTGGTTCTAGGACCCTTGTTGTTACCAAAATCTGTGGATACTCATGTCCATTATATAAAATGGTGTGGTATATAGTTGGCCCTCCATGTCCACAGGTTCTGCATCCGTGGACATGGAGGGCTGAGCATAACTTCTAACTAGTTGTTTTTATCTTTTATTTGTCCCACATATTCTATGTTCACTTATACTTTATTTCCTTATTGTAGATTAAGTATATTTTGAACATTTCTTTCCTCCTTTCTATTAGTTTATTGGTTATATATTTTTTCTTATTATTCTTTTAGTGGTTATGAGAGAAGTTATAACATGCATTCTTGACTTATTAGAGAATAAAGTTATTAACATTTTTCTGACTTTCTAGGCAAAGCAATGCCATTGATGATTCTTTAACTGTATCTACCACCCCCACCTTTGGCTTATTATTACTGCATATTTTAATAACATGTAATATGTAAACCCCAGAAGATATTATTATTGTTTTGCATAGTCAGTACTTATTTAGATTTGCCCATATATTTAATCTTTCCTTTGCTCCTCACTCTTAAGTGCATCTCTTTTATTGTGTGTCGGTAATTATTTCTCTCAAATCATTAGTATTAAAATGTTTACTCTGCCATCTTTTTTCTTTTTTTTTTTTTTTTTTTTTTTTTGCGGTACACGGGCCTCTCACTGTTGTGGCCTCTCCCGTTGCGGAGCACAGGCTCTGGACGCGCAGGCTCAGCAGCCATGGCTCATGGGCCCAGCTGCTCCGCGGCACGTGGGATCTTCCTGGACCGGGACACAAACCCGTGTCCATTGCATTGGCAGGTGGACTCTCAACCACTGCGCCACCAGGGAAGCCACATCTTTTTTCTTTTGATGATTATTTTCTTTAATTTTAAAAGTGTTTTAGATTTACAGAAAAAGTAAGATAGTACAGAAAATACGCATTTACCTCATATCTACATTTAAATAAGAGCCACAAGGTGAGTATGACCTCAGTGGTCCACACATTGTCCATGCAGAGAACCTGAGAAACACTGTCTTAAACTTGCATATAGCATGGGGTATCAAGGAAAATGGACCATGTTGTTTAAGGTTCTCTTTAGCCCAGAGTCTTTGGGAATCCATAACCAAGCTGCAAAAGTCTGTGAGTCCATAGTCCTCAAATAAATGGTGCTGAGTAAGGTCAAACTTCAGATCAGTGGTTTTTCTCTGGCTCTGTGGCCATTGTCCCATCACAGTGTACCCAACAGCCCCCTGAACCTTAGTATCGCCATTGCTTCTTTTATAGGCTCACACAGTAATTCAGAAACAGGTAGTCTATGGACCATAGTGGGTGAAACACTAGTTGAAATAGCAAAAGAAAACAACTATCCCATATGAAATAATTTCAGAAGATTTCAAACGCTAAGATCATTGTTACATAAGTTACCAAGATATCATGTATTGAAAAAAGAAAAAAAACAACAAGATTTGTAGAAAGGAAGTCATTTATGACATTTGAGGGAGTAACTGAAGCAGAAAAGTAAGAAAAGAAGCTGTATTTTAGGGACAGTGGGTGTTCTTTGCCCACAAAAAAATGAAGCTTTCAAAGTTAGGGTGTACAGATCCCAGACACTTTCCTCCACTCTCCTCTTGTAGGAAATAAGATTCGTGGACTAATGTGTTCTGATTCACCTTACTCTTGAAGCTTGTATAGGACCTGCCCCATGCCGCATAGGAAGTCATCCCTTACCATACTATATGATTTTTCAATCGCCCTCATTCCTGTTAACTTCTCTTCTATCATCATCCTAAATAATTCCCTTCATGTTGCTCACATAATCCAAAATTATATTTTTCTTGGTTATTTTCTTCCCTACTAGAACATAAATGACCACAGGGACCTCATTTTTTTTAATTGCTGAAGTTCTTGTGCTTGGGAAAGAATTAACACATAGTGTCAATATTTATTTGCTGAAAAAAACGAGTGAGTTCAGTAGGCACTTCCGAAGGTCCCCCCCCACTAGTCTAATCTCTTCACATATCTCTGTCTTTCAACAAGTCCCTGCCTTTTTTTCTCAGAGAGACATTTTCCTAGGCTAAAGCTGCTAAAGGCTTTTACAGTGAAATATACCCCTGAGAAGAGTAACACATTAAGATCTGATCAGCCTCGTATACCCTAGGTAAGATACTGAAGGAGTAGAATTCGGGGTTTTGAGCAAGACAGGAGGGAGCTGAGAGGGAACATTCTGGAATAAAGGTCCCATCTACAGCAGATAGACCTAATTGGGTTACCATAGTAGTCGATCCAGACATTGGGTACACTGAGAGAATAGAAGGATGGATGTAAATGTAAATTATGTGGACTTCAAACTTGGCCCAAGGCCAAATCTGGAATGAAGACACCCTTTCTCCATCTTTCAATTTGTAAGTAGTTTTCACTTCACATCCAGGCTCAGCACCTGCCCTCCCTTTAGAAAACTGTCTTTTCAAATTCCTGGGACTTATTTGTCATTTTCTTACATGCCACAACCAGTTGTGTCTGCTGTTGCATTGTCCTCCTGACATAACATAATCTACTGTGACAGATGCAACTATGGCATCTCAGTGACTCATAAATGGGAGACGACAGAGGGTTGGATTCTGGAGAAGTGTGATGGCACATGCGTTTGCGGACAGAATCTTAACAAGCAGATGTGGTTCCAAACCTTCATTTGTGGGCTGAAGTTTTAGTGGTTAGATTTAGGCTTTTAGTGGAGATAGTAGGTTTAGCAGCACAGGCTGAGAAACTGCTGTGAGCTGGAGGTACCGTGGGGACCTGTAAGTGAAGCCCTCAAGATGTTTACCAAAATACTAATAATAGTAGCGAATATTTATATGGCACTGACTCTGTGCTGGGCACTGTTTCAAAATGTTTCACATATGCTAGTTTATTTAATCTTCACAGTCCTGTGAGTCAGGCAAGGAAACAGAGGTACAGAGGGGGTTAGTGACCTGGGCAAAGGTGCTAGGCTATGGAGTGGTGGAGCACATACTGAAACTCAAGTCTTGCTTCCAAGCTTGAGCTCTTAATAATGACTAGCCTCTTTTGGTAACTCGCAAGAGAACTGTGTTATAGTAGTGGTAGTAATAATAATAACAATTACTATAACTGCCATTATTTTGTGCTGTGACCTGTGCTACAGACTCTACGTACATTATCTCCTTTAACCCTCACACTAGTTCTACAAAGTTAAGTATCATAAGGAATCTTGTGTTGTAGATGGTGACTGTGAGACTCAGAGACTGTAGACTGTCTTGTCCAAGGTCTTGTCCCTAGGAAGGGGGACAGCCAGTGCTTGAACCCAGGTTTCTCCAATTTGGTTTTCTCAAAAAATCAAATCCTCCAACCACAGGGTTGTGCTTCAGTTAGCTTATAGGCCAACATGTAAAGGTTTCCTTTGACTTACAATGAGGCTTTCTGACAAGGTGGGAGAAATTAGTGACTCCCTCTATGCTGCCTTATAGAGGGGGAGTCTCTGAGTATACGTTATCAGCATTGCACTGCACACTTTTAGCCAGTTAGTCAAAAGTAGCAGTCTGCCTAACCTTGGGTCCTGTAAGAGGAACTTCTGTCAGAAGATTTCTGAGGCAAGTCTTCCTTCTCCTTTCTACAACCCCAGTTTTCTCTTTGCTGTTCTTCATATACAAAGATAATACATCCCACCTACTGACCCTAAATGTTACTTTGAATTGGTTCTCTTGCTGTAGGGATGGAGAAAACTGATGCTTCTGATTTTGTCTGGCCCCTGATGTAATTTTTAAAGCAGCTGGTCAAGATTAGAGGCTTAGGCTATGGTCAGAGTTTAGGGTCCCTGTCTCGTCCAAGGGAAGGTTTGAGGCAGTGATGATGATGAGAGTAAACTCATTGTCTCACAGGGGGACGATACCCATACATAATGGTACTGCCCTTTAGCCAGTTCCCAGCGATGCAGCAGGGACTTCAATTTTCTGGTCGTGGTGCCATTTGCAATGCAATTCAAATTGCTCTATACAGTTTTTCCTGCTCCCACCTTCTGCCATGTATTTGAGTTCCCCGCTATTTCTAACCCTCGGTGAAGTGTGTAGTAAAATGAACCTGTTTTATTTCCCTCAAACACAGCAGTCAGTGATTTCCTGTTGATGCAACGAGACAAGGCAAGGGTATGGTGTCCTAGCTGCCTGCCTACTGGGATATGGCTTTTACAAATTTTTTTGAAATCCTGCCCTAGGTCGTTATTCAAGTGACCTGGTAACATCTGAAGAAGACTTATCAAAGTCAGAGGTTGACTTCCTTTCCCACCCCCAACACAGAAATACTGCCCCATCTGTCAGGAGGGGAACTCAGCTGAGCTCAGTTGGAAGCTGCTCTTTGCGTGTCCCCTGCTTCTGTTTCTAATGACTTTCCTTTGGCATTAGCTTCACTTCGCTGCCAGTGGACCCCTTCACCCACTGAGGATGGACTGAGATGGGCATGCTGCCTTGCTTTTATGAAGTAGCATCAGTATCTTCTTGCAGTTACTGTAAGCATTTTCAGAGGGAAAATACAGTCTTTTAAGCCTTGAAAAGGGCATCAAATCTCCTTATTACAGCTTCTGCCCCAGCAGTACATAAGATCTCAGACCAGGACTATTGATGACAGAAGGAAAGGCATTGTGAAGAAGGCAATTCCGGGAAGATCGGTGGGAGAGATGACGTCTACCCTTACTGGAAATGCACCATTGCCAACTTTGGCTATTTGTAAAGAAACAGCATTCTCCTCACTTGAAGTTTTTGTCCTGCTCTACAGCCTGCATCTCACGTGGAGCTTTGTCCAGGCCAGTGAATTTCAAGGGATGGGCAAGTTTGTCACCATATGTGCGTTTGTGTTACCGGACACAAGTTTGTGTGCCTAACGCACAGTAAGGCCAAATAATACTGAAATGTCGGAGTTTGGAACAAAGAAAGGTTTATTGCAGGGCCATGCAAGGAGATGGGTGGCCCATGCCCCTCAAAACCCGAACTCCCTGAAGGGTTTCAGTAAAGCATTTTTAAAGTCAGGGTGAGGGAGGGGGTGTGGTTGGTTGTTGCAGGCTTCTTGGTGTAGGAATCCTTTGTTCTTGCAGCTGTCCACATAGGTCAGGTCACAATGTTCCTGTAAACCTCCAAGAAGACAAATGTTATTCTCTGTTCTGCAACTTTTTATCTCTATATGAATGGAAAAGTGTTATACCCTTAAAGGTCAGAGCCTTGAGAATGGGCTATCCTGTATATTTCAGGTTATAGGTAACATTCTTTTTTAAAAATATTTATTTATTTATTTGGCTGCGTCGGGTCTTAGTTGCAGTACGCGTGATCTTTGTTGAGGCATACGGGATCTTTTGTTGTGGCACACGAGCTTCTGTCTAGTTGTGGCATGCGGTTTTTCTCTCTAGTTGTGGCATGCGGGCTTCAGGGCGCGTGGGCTCTGTAGTTGTGGCACGTGGGCTCCAGAGCACATGGAGTCTGTAGTCTGCAGCATGCAGGCTCTCTTGTTGAGACATGCGAGCTCAGTAGTAGTGGTGCAGGCTTAGTTGCCTGACCAGGGATTGAACCCACGTCCCCTGCATTGAAAGGCAGATTCTTTACCACTGGGCCACCAGGGAAGTCCCATAGGCAACATTCTTAATTCGAAGCAAAAGCAGTAAAATCCAAAGGTTAAAGTGAAAGAAGCAGATCTAATATGGAGTCAGATTTGTTCTTCCCTGTTGCATTTGGAGGATGCGAGGGAAAGGGAACAGTGTGAAGACAAGAGTATTTCAAAAGAGGGCAGCGGACATGTGTGGCTTAGAAAACAATATTTGATGTTATAGCATTTTTAATGGTAGAAAGCAAAGTTTGATCAATTTTTCTTGACTGATGGAAATCAGTAGCACACACTCTAGTTGCCCTGTATCAGTGATTCTCCAACAGTCGGGTGGCAAGCTCCCTCAGAGAGGATGTATCGCAACAAAGGGAAAAGTCATGTTTCATGTTTATAAAAGGAGGTAAGGGTTAAAAACTAATTGAGAAAATAAGCTTTATCTTTCAGGCCTTCCTTGCTCATGCATTTTTCCTGACTGATGGCCCTTTGTGTTCACCATTGTTTTGAATAGGACATCCAGGAGGACCACCTTGGCTGACAGCCCCTTGCCTTCTTGAAGGGCCACGCTCAGGGTTTATTCATTTATAAGGTCTTTGATTTTTTTCTTCCCCCTTGCCTTTTCATTTCACCTGTTTTCTGCTTTGACTGTTCCTGTCTAGTTTACTCTTCTGGTTGCTTTTTAATTCTGTTATCTCACATTTGGTGACTCCAGGCCACCTCTCGCTCAGTGTCTGTATCTCTGTGTCTGCCTCCTCATCTCTGTCTTTCTCTTTATTGCAGCCTGTCTCTGTGTCTCAGTCTCTCAATCTTTGTCATATTTTGACTATCTTTTTTGCACCTCTTCTCTTCAAAGGCTCTACCACGGAGTTATCATGAGGATTGCCTATTTGAAAGTACTTTGAAAACAATTATTATACAAATGTAAGGTGGTACCATTGCTACCAGTTCTGAAAGTATGTCAGAACCCCAACTGTTATTCATGAAAACAAGAAAACACCAGAGCAGTCCCCCTGACAGGCTCTACAAATCATCTTTTGGATTGAGGGGAGTATGGGATAGAGACAGCTAATGCTAGTAAAAGTAGTGAATCTGTGTGTTTTAAAGTGTGTTGGAGAGAGTCAACTTCGTTATAATCTTATCACTTGCTAGTTATTCTAGTTCCTTACTGGTATTAACTAGATTTTGCATGATGTTAGTTAGCTTTTGAATTTTAGCCAAATTGATCTGGATACAGGATACAGAGAAATTGAGGCCCAGTGATTTAAGGAGGCTCAGACTTACTGTGGGGGCTAGAAGATGGAAGAGGCAGCACGTGGAGACAAGGGAAGGAAGTATTAATCAGAGCCTCTAGCAGATGGCAATAATAGTAAAAACAACTACCTGAGATATTTATATATAATTAGCATCAGTACACAAATCCCTCTCCACTCTCCTCTGTCTCCAAGGCAACATAGACAGGACAGAAGTAGGGATGCTTCTCTATGTCCTTACAAACACAATCTCCTCATGTTGCTATGGCTTATGGCATGTCATTATAAAGATGATTTCTTGTGTTGAGTACTTATTGTCAAGTATTGTGTTAAATTCTTTGCATTAATCTCATTTAATCAATCCTCAAAATAATACCATGAAAGCGAGAAGTTTTATTATTGTCCTTCTCAAGTTACAGATCTGAAAATAGGCTTGGAAGAGTTGAATTTCCTTCCCAAGGTCTAACAGTTTCCACATGGCAGTGCTTGGATTCAGATCCAGGTCTTTTTGACTTCAGATCACATGCTCATCTGTTTTGCTTCGTTGACCCCTGCTTTCCCAGATTTATTGCCTCTGCTTCATAATGTTTCAGAATAATCTGGGGAGGGAATTGTTGCCTCCCTACTGTATAAGAGAAAACAAAGTGTTCTTAGAGCCCATGGAGGGGACTTATTTTCCCATGTTCCATCCTCAGTCATTTCCTTTGGAAATGCACCATAGCTGACCTCCTTTCTGAGTAGCCAGTGTACCAATGTAGCCCCCTATGCAAGGCAAAGACCTGAGTTTGATGCAATTCATCCTGTGTACGTGTACTGCCTATGTAATAAATAGGAAAGGGAGAGAAAGCCAAGGATTTGAGACAGGGGCCAGAAAATGTGAAGTCTTCAGTGCAGTTGCCAGACATCATAGCTTTTGGGAACGGGCATTGTGGGAACAGGCGCAAGTGCTGCACTTACTTCTTATTCTTTGACTGTGGTCCCACCGTCCAAAGCTGGCAGAGAGCTTTGTGGCCATAGGCTGTGAATCATATCCTCTCCCCATCCCAAATGTTTCTTGAGGTTGCTCTATGGAAAAACATCCATTTTGCTCTCTACCCATTCATTTGTCCATTACTGAATATCTGCTGTGTACTGAGTTCTGTGCACTGAACTTTGTGTAATTGCTGCATTTGCTATTGTACTGCAGGTGGTGAGATTAGAATGGGGCATTAATCTCTATACAAATAAGCTTTTATAGATATTTAATGAAGTTTATGCAGCTTTTGCCAACTTCCTTTGGGTAGTTGGTCTGCCGAGTTTGGATCACTGTTGCTTAGGCTGTTTTTCCTCCATCACGGTCACTGATGCCTTCCTTTCCTGATAGCTTAGTATTGCTTCATCTGAAACAATGTCACCACTTCCTTTTTATGAATTTTATGAATTAAAACTCTTTCTCTAATTTAGTTTTTCTCAAAGAGTGGTCGTGAGGCCATTGCGTCAGAATTGCTCACAGTAATTCTTATTACAGTGTAGGTTTCTACATCCTGTCTTAAATTTAAGGAATTGGAATCTCTAAGAAGGCGGGCCTTGGAATCTGCATTCTTACCACACTGATAAGTTAAAGAACCCTTGCTGTAATTGTTTTCCTTCCTCCATTCCAGACAGACACGTCAGTCCTCTTTGATCTTATGGTTTCCTACTTCCAGATCAGTTTAGTGTCTCTAGGAGATGCTTGAGAGGATCTTTTATGTACCCAGGAATTAACTGCTAGTCATTTAAGAGAAATACTCTGAAGTCATCAAGGTAATTAAAGCAAATGTATATCACCCATGCCCCGGGGAGTGTAAGGGCAGTTAAGAAGAAAATGTGTGGACAGTGTCTCCGTATGCACAGGATGGCCCTATAACTAGATCTGAATGCCAGCCTATAACCCGTCCACTAACAGCACGTCTCTCATTTCAACCTTAGGTGCGTGGGTTTGTCAGCGGGGTGCTTTCCACATCCCAGTTCATCAGCTCCATTGAACTGTGGAGACACTCCTGCCTACAAAATAACCTTACAAACACCTGGCCATAAAGGCAGAGTTGGGAAAGGGAAATTGATTTCAGTTTCCAAGTGTAATAGCTAAAGGTTGCCAGTGTACTGCTGGGGTGCAAGATAATGTTATTTTGGAACACACCCTGGCTCCCAAGGTCATGTACAAAGCATGCCTAATAAGATGCTGGAAAAAAAAAATCTCGTAAGGGAGAGGTTCCAAACTGTAGAGGTGCCCTGCAAATATTTAATGCGGTTTGTATATTTAAAAACCTTCATTCGCTTTCACTTGAAGTTACTAGCCTTGAAAATATCTAGTGGTGGAAACACAGACAGAAGTCCAAATTTTCATTAAATTAGGGAAAAGATAAGCATACAGTCTCCGTCCCTATTTCAGGGAGCTATACTAGTCAGTATTTTGGGATGCAGAAACAGAAATAGATTTGGGGAGAAGATAAATAGAAAATCAGCTTGTTTTCCCCCTTTTTCTGAATATTGAGACAAGTTTTTTTTTTTTTTTTTTTTAGTTTAATGTGAACACTGGGAATATGAGGACAGGTGACTGGATGACCCATTCACCATGGCAACAGTGTTTGTTAGCTGATAACAGGCAAGTGAAAGGTTATGTATATTACTCTGTTTGAGACCGCCCCCTAAGAGGTTCCATTACAACAAATAAGGTTAGAATGTATATGGGCCATTTTAGGCTCACGTTTGGCTTCAGGATTTGTGGCATTTGAAGTCCAGTTAATCTCAGGGAGACCCTTTACCCTTCAATTCTTTTCCTGTGTTATTTTGGACACATAATAACTCACACATGTTCTCAAAAGCACAAGAGCTCACACACGCGTATGCATACAGATGCACAAACATGCACACTTTGTAACAGCCGGTGACCAAATTCAGCCTGATGGGGAGATCAGGATCTAGTGACAAGAGAGTGTAGGCCATCGTCACATCTCCAGCAGGGGGGGATATCATTCTGTTTCCTCTCTCCTACAGCGTACTAGCTGCGTAGGGGAAGAATTTCTTTCTCTAGAGGAAATTGAGGGAGACCCCTGCTACGAACAGTCTCCCTGATGCAGACCCTTCCTTACTCTCCCTCACCTTTCCCACGTTCTTCCCTGTAGACCAGGTCTTCAACTTTTAGCTGACTCACAAATTTTTAGCGAGAACTTCTCATTGAGGACACAGTTGAAGTGCTTATTGTATGCAAATGCAGGGTTGAATTACCCTGCTTAGAGCCCCAGTGACACGCTGTGAAAATCATCTATAGCTCCTGTTCTTTGACTTCCATGGGTCCCCTGGGGACTCTTTAGCCTCTGTGTCACCAAGCCACATGAAGGTTGCCCAAGGTTTAGCTGCCTTTTATAGAGGATCATTTTCAGAAGTTGATAGTGATCTTTCAGGAGCTAATGTACAAAGAGTATTTAATATTGATTTCCTGTCTGTACTGTTGGTCCCCAGGGCTTAGGCTGCTCCCAAGCATATGAACTAAGATTTCGCAGGTATTTTGTAACTCCTAATTACCCTTTTCTTTCCTATGGCTTTCTCCAGGAAGTAGCCTAAGGTTGCTGGGTGATTGGGATAGTACTTTGTTTTGCCTTTACAATCCCAGAACCAATCAGCTTTGTCCCTTACCCTTCTGGTGGACCCTGGGATATACAAAAGGACCATAACATATCAGAGTTTGAGCGCAATAAAGAGGTCAGCTTGTCCAACCCCTCCTGCTGCAGATGAGACCTCCTGCAGCTGTGGCACTCCACTGCGTAGGCTCATATCTGGCTTTGGGATTGGAGGTGGGGAATTCAGACTCAATTAAGTTTAGGAATGCCGTGTCCTCTTTAACCCTTCTCTTTCTTTTTGCCATTTCTCCCATGACCAGCAACACAGAGTTCATATTGCATGCTGACTTTCCTGTCAGGATTTGACAGGGTAATGGCTGCCCTCTCGCTGGCTTCTATTTCCCACAGGCACAAGTCCGCGTTTCCCGGGCCTCCTCTTTCCCCAAATTGGATCAAACAAAGAACCCCACTTGTATTTCTCCACATGTTCATTCCGGTGTGAAGGGAAATAGAAAGCATAGGCTTTTCCCGAGCCACCAGGGCTATAAAAGGTGGGAATCTACCAAGGATAGATAACCACTGGTTTCTATGCATCTCAAAGAAACCTGCAAAAACTGCTACTCCTCAATTCTTTCATTCTCCTAATTAGAATTCACCCTCCGTCAGCACTTGCTTTTAGTTCTATTTAACAGAAATCTCATTAGGCCTGGTATTACAGTACCTATGTGTCTCCTCCACTGCATTATTAGTTCCTTGAAAAGGGGGACGCAAGGAATTAAACCCATCATTGTGTTTTACCCCATCAATAGTGTCTGATATGCAGAAGTATCCAAAAAAGTTTTTTGAATTGGGATTTAAGACATTTTTAAAATGGTCTATTGCAAACCAGCATAGTTCTTGATAACACAGGGATTTCACAAACAGCATATATAGACCCTTGATTATTACTTCAGTCTTCAAATAAAAATATATATATCAGATGCCTTCTATGTTCCAGGCATTAAGAAACTGGCAGGGATTTTTAATAATTTTGGCTTGGAGAGATGTAACACATGTAATGTGAATGTACTATCACATTCTGGGCCTGGACAGCTTTACTTTGTTTTTGATTAAGCCTCTACTTTACACTCATGTAGCAGCCTCAACTCAAATGAATAAAACTCCAAGTGCAAATCTATGTTCCTTCCCTGGAAATCTCTCTCTTTCTAGAGCCCTCAACACTCCCTTACACCTCAGCTCTCATGTTTCCCTGTATCTCCCACCACAAGGCAATGGGAGAGGACTAGTCTACCTATCGTGGTGGGGAACATCAAAGAAGGCTTTTTGGAAGAGGCTGCAATTAAGCTGGACCTTGAGGGATGGACAGAGATGAAGGGAAAGGGTAATCCACAAAGAGACATTAGTAAGGGCAAATATACAAATAGTGCAGGGAAGTGGTCACCAACTTTGGTTTGGATTGGGATTAACTGGTGTGTGTAGGGTGTTTTCAAAAAGGCAAATCCCTGACACCCTTCTTTATCTCCAGAGATTTTGATTAAGGAAGGGTTTTTTTTTGTTTTTGTTTTTTTTAAAAAAGCAGCTCAGTCTCCTTTAATCATCACCAATCTCTTCTACCCATTTGGCCAACTTTGAGTTTTCCCTTTCAGTGACTTTCTCCATACTCTTCCCTGACCATAGGCTGTCCACTTCCTTCCTTTGTCCCTAACCATGGCAGATCCATTGATGGAGACATGGTGCAGTCCTTATCTCTTTCCAAAGTCCTTCTTGACTGAAGCTGCTAGATGTGCGTCCTCCCTTGTTCTGAACTCTGATCTAAAGCACTGATTGGCCCTACCAAGCATTAGTGGACTGGTCTTCTTAACAGCTTATTTCAGACAGTGAGAATTCTAGGTTGAGGGAAATCCTACCTATTTTGAATTTCCCATACCACTTTGCACAGTGCCCTGTACATACTACACACTCAGCAAATGTTTACTAAATTGATTTGGCTTAATGTAGCAGACTGGCTTTAACCAATACTTTACTCTTGGTTGCAATGGGGAGTTTTGGGTCCTGAGTATATGTGCAATCATAGGATTTCAGGAATGGAGATTGAGCATGACATAGAGGGAATGAATGAAAACAGCCTCTCATACAGATATTCTGGGTTGAGTCATGGCCTAAATAGTTTATGATGAATTTAGAACCTTTTAATGAAAGGCTTCCTGGCAAGGAGAAATCATCTATCTCTGTAATAGTAATTTTCCCATTTTCCCTATTAGAGTTGTTAAAGCCAGTAAGCTATGCCAAGTATGTAGGGCTGTGTGTGTGTGTGTCTGTGCGCACACACGCATGTGCATATGCTTGTGTTTGTATATTTGAAGCGTTACTAAAGAAAGTACATTCTTTATGCAAGAATTTCTTGCATCTTTAATAAAATTCACACCCAGGAGCTTATATCTTCCATCTTATTATTTTCTTTGATATCACCTTTGAGGGTGAGAGAAGTTCCTTTGTTCTTTCTGAAATTTGATATTTATTCTTTATTTTAGGGGGTAGGGTAGATGTTTATGGAAGAAAAAGAAAGAATTCTGGATCAGAGTTCCCAATTAATGTGAGGCAAATAAGTGGTGATCCTTTAATTTTTCACTTGGGGCCAAAAGCCTAAGTACTTTTAATATCATTCTGTTCCCGAATCATCATCTTTCTAGAAGCTTGAGTGTTGTTGTTAGGTTCAAGGGCAGGTTTTACACACCAGTGTCAAAGTTCCTTTGCATCTTTTTTGCTATAGGGAAGTTTCTGAGTATCTGGTTTCCCTCTACTCTTGGACACACGGGAAGATTGCCTTTAGGCAATGATATATGAGCAGATGTGACATGTGGCACTTCAACATGGTTGCATTTAGTTGCTGGCTTTCCAACCCTCTCTTCCACTGTTGACAAGACTGTAGAGGCAGGTGTTGATATAGAGGGCTAATAATAAGCCATCACATAGAAAACAGCTACCTTGGAGAGTCACCTGGATTTAGAGCACATTCTGCATGAGTGAAACATAAATAAACCTTTGTCACTGAAAGCAATGAGAGTCAAAGGTTATTTGTTATTGCAGCATACACTATCCTATCCTACCACAACCAACAAAGATATATTGTTTTTGCTCTGGCGGGGAATACTTTCAGCCAAAAAAACATGAGTTATTTCTTTCTTTTGTCTGCGTGAATTCACTTATTTAATCCCTAAATGGCATGAATTGTGAATGGCTAACACAATGTCATCTTAATATTGTACATTACTTACACCCTGCACTTAAATGAAAACTTTCTCTGCTGTGCTTCTCTTTCCGAAATGAGGTAGAAGGACACATTTTTTTCAACGCAATCCTACCATGTCTGGCACATAGTAGACATTCAAGGGATGTTTGCTCAACTTGATGTACTATGAGACAATCCTATTCTAAGGAATCTGGCTGTATTGGACCAGGTTGATCCTCGGAAGAATTTTGGTATAAATGAAATTTGTAACACTTCAGCCTCTCCTTTCCTCTCCCTCCTCTCAATTCCCTAAACCATCCTCTCCCTCTCTACATTCATTTTCTACCAGATATCTGTGTCCTGTCCTAAGCTCTTCTGGTTAGGAAAGTCAGTTGATAAATTCAGTAACAATAAGGAAGAAATGAAGGCACGCATTACCTTTCTTCGAGAGAGTAGCATTGTGTTAAGGTCGTTGTTCTCAAAGCATAGTGCCCGGCTTGTATAGCATCAGCATTATTGGAAAGCTTGCTAGAAATCCAAGTTTTGTGGCCCTACCACAGACCTACTGAATCAAAAATTATCAAAGTAGAGTCCAGCTATCTTAAAAAAATTTTTAAATAACGAAATCTGTGTTTTAACAAGCCGTCCAGATGATACTGTGATACTGAATACAGTAAAGTTTGAGAACTTGAGATAGAAGTTGGATTTTTTTTTATTGTTTTAGAGCTTCATGCAGTATAGTATTGGGTTGGCCAAAAAGTTCGTTTGGGATGTTCCGTAACATCTTATGGACCATCCAGAATGAACTTTTTGGCCAACCCAATATATGAATTTTGTGGGTGATAATTCTGTGTTTGGAAACTTCTCAATCTATCTCATAATATCATCACTATGTTGATAGGAATTTGTCTGTGTAACTTGTATTCTTAGTCAGATTCTGAGTGTAAGGCAAGGCATGACTATGCATACACTTAACCTTTGAGTAAGTAGAATACTTTGCAGCCTGGTGGACATGATTTCACAACTACTAGAACAGGATGAAGACCAAGATTTACTGTTTGTCATATTCCTTGACATTTCACCATTAGAGATTCATTTCATAGTTTCCTATGAAAATGTTAACAGTGTTTAGAGGAATATGCTTTCAACCAGTATCAACCAATACTTTGCTGAGAACAGTACCCTATAGGACTGGCTACAGTGGGATATCTGGAAAAAGGAGATAGAGTCAAAGGCAAACATTACTAACTGCAGAGTGTGGTCCCATCTCTGTGTACTGTACCTAGTGATGTTGCTGTTTCTCACTCACTGTGAGCCTGAGGGTCCAAAGCAAAGTGTTGATCTGGGCATTCTTCCTCTACCTCTCATTTGCTAGTATTTTTTTTGTTTTGCAGTATGCGGGCCTCTCACTGTTGTGGCCTCTCCCGTTGCAGAGCACAGGCTCCGGACGCGCAGGCTCAGCGGCCATGGCTCACGGGCCCAGCCGCTCTGCGGCATGTGGGATCCTCCCGGACTGGGGCACGAACCCATGTCCCCTGCATTGGCAGGCGGGCTCTGAACCACTGCGCCACCAGGGAAGCCCCTGCTAGTATTTTTTTTTTTTATTAGTTTCTGCTTTATAACAAAGTGAATCAGTCATACATATACATATGTTCCCACATCCCCTCCCTCATGCATCTCCCTCCCTCCCACCCTCCCCATCCCACCCCTCCAGGCGGTCACAAAGCACCGAGCTGATCTCCCTGTGCTCTGCGGCTGCTTCCCACTATCTATCTACCTTACGTTTGGTAGTGTATATATGTCCATGCCTCTCTTTCCCTTTGTCACAGCTTACCATTCCCCTTCCCCATATCCTCAAGTCCATTCTCAAGTAGGTCTGTGTCTTTATTCCCGTTTTACCCCTAGGTTCTTCATGACATTTTTTTTTTTTTAAATTCCATATATATGTGTTAGCATACGGTATTTGTCTTTCTCTTTCTGACTTACTTCACTCTGTATGACAGACTCTAGGTCTATCCACCTCATTACAAATAGCTCAGTTTCGTTTCTTTTTATGGCTGAGTAATATTCCATTGTATATATGTGCCACATCTTCTTTATCCATTCATCCGATGATGGACACTTAGGTTGTTTCCAGCTCCGGGCTATTGTGAATAGAGCTGCAATGAACATTTTGGTACATGTCTCTTTTTGAATTATGGTTTTCTCAGGGTATATGCCTAGTAGTGGGATTGCTGGGTCATATGGTAGTTCTATTTTTAGTTTTTTAAGGAACCTCCATACTGTTCTCCATAGTGGCTGTACCAATTCACATTCCCACCAGCAGTGCAAGAGTGTTCCCTTTTCTCCACACCCTCTCCAGCATTTATTGTTTCTAGATTTCTTGATGATGGCCATTCTGACTGGTGTGAGATGATATCTCATTGTAGTTTTGATTTGCATTTCTCTAATGATTAATGATGTTGAGCATTCTTTCATGTGTTTGTTGGCAGTCTGTATATCTTCTTTGGAGAAATGCCTATTTAAGTCTTCTGCCCATTTTTGGATTGGGTTGTTTGTTTTTTTGCTATTGAGCTGCATGAGCTGTTTATAAATTTTGGAGATTAATCCTTTGTCAGTTGCTTCATTTGCAAATATTTTCTCCCATTCTGAGGGTTGTCTTTTGGTCTTGTTTATGGTTTCCTTTGCTGTGCAAAAGCTTTGAAGTTTCATTAGGTCCCATTTGTTTATCATTGTTTTTATTTCCATTTCTCTAGGAGGTGGGTCCAAAAGGATCTTGCTGTGATTTATGTCATAGAGTGTTCTACCTATGTTTTCCTCTAAGAGTTTGATAGTTTCTGGCCTTACATTTAGGTCTTTAATCCATTTTGAGCTTATTTTTGTGTATGGTGTTAGGGAATGATCTAATCTCATACTTTTACATGTCCCTGTCCAGTTTTCCCAGCACCACTTATTGAAGAGGCTGTCCTTTCTCCACTGTACATTCCTGCCTCCTTTATCAAAGATAAGTTGGCCATATGTGCGTGGGTTTATCTCTGGGCTTTCTATCCTGATCCACTGATCTATCTTTCTGTTTTTATGCCAGTACCACACTGTCTTAATTACTGTAGCTTTGTAGTATAGTCTGAAGTCAGGCAGCCTGATTCCTCCAGCTCCGTTTTTCGTTCTCAAGATTGCTTTGGCTATTCGGGGTCTTTTGTTTTTCCAAACAAATTTTGAAATTTTTTGTTCTAGTTCTGTGAAAAATGCCAGTGGTAGTTTGATAGGGATTGCATTGAATCTGTAGATTGCTTTGGGTAGTAGAGTCATTTTCACAATATTGATTCTTCCAATCCAGGAGCATGGTATATCTCTCCATCTATTTATATCATCTTTAATTTCTTTCATCAGTGTCTTATAATTTTCTGCATACAGGTCTTTTGTCTCCTTAGGTAGGTTTATTCCTAGATATTTTATTCTTTTTGTTGCAATGGTAAATGGGAGTGTTTTCTTGATTTCATTTTCAGATTTTTCATCATTAGTGTACAGGAATGCCAGAGATTTCTGTGCATTAATTTTGTATCCTGCTACTTTACCAAATTCATTGATTAGCTCTAGTAGTTTTTCGGTAGCATCTTTAGGATTCTCTATGTATAGTATCATGTCATCTGCAAACAGTGACAGCTTTACTTCTTCTTTTCCAATTTGGATTCCTTTTATTTCCTTTTCTTCTCTGATTGCTGTGGCTAAAACTTCCAAAACTAGGTTGAATAAGAGTGGTGAGAGTGGGCAGCCTTGTCTTGTTCCTGATCTTAGTGGAAATGGTTTCAGTTTTTCACCATTGAGGACAATGTTGGCTGTGGGTTTGTCATATATGGCCTTTATTATGTTGAGGAAAGTTCCCTCTATGCCTACTTTCTGCAGGGTTTTTATCATAAATGGGTGTTGAATTTTGTCGAAAGCTTTCTCTGCATCTATTGAGATGATCATATGGTTTTTCTCCTTCAACTTGTTAATATGGTGTATCACATTGATTGATTTGCGTATATTGAAGAATCCTTGCATTCCAGGAATAAACCCCACTTGATCATGGTGTATGATCCTTTTAATGTGCTGTTGGATTCTGTTTGCTAGTATTTTGTTGAGGATTTTTGCATCTATGTTCATCAGTGATATTGGCCTGTAGTTTTCTTTCTTTGTGCCATCCTTGCCTGGTTTTGGTATCAAGGTGATGGTGGCCTCGTAGAATGAGTTTGGGAGTGTTCCTTCCTCTGAAATTGTTTGGAAGAGTTTGAGAAGGATGGGTGTTAGCTCTTCTCTAAATGTTTGATAGAATTCGCCTGTGAAGCCATCTGGTCCTGGGCTTTTGTTTGATGGAAGATTTTTAATCACAGTTTCAATTTCAGTGCTTGTGATTGGTCTATTCATATTTTCTATTTCTTCCTGAGTCAGTCTTGGTAGGTTGTGCATTTCTAAGAATTTGTCCATTTCTTCCAGGTTGTCCATTTTATTGGAATAGAGTTGCTTATAGTAATCTCTCATGATCTTTTGTATTTCTGCAGTGTCAGTTGTTACTTCTCCTTTTTCATTTCTAATTCTACTGATTTGAGTCTTCTCCCTTCTTTTCTTGATGAGTCTGGCTAATGGTTTGTCAATTTTGTTTATCTTCTCAAAGAACCAGCTTTTAGTTTGGTTGATCTTTGCTATCGTTTCCTTCATTTCTTTTTCATTTATTTCTGATCTGATCTTTATGATTTCTTTCCTTCTGCTAACTTTGGGGGTTTTTTGTTCTTCTTTCTCTAATTGCTTTAGGTGCAGGGTCAGGTTGTTTACTCGAAATGTTTCCTGTTTCTTAAGGTGGGATTGTATTGCTATAAACTTCCCCCTTAGAACTGCTTTTGCTGCGTCCCATAGGTTTTGGGTCGTCGTGTCTCCATTGTCATTTGTTTCTAAGTATTTCTTAATTTCCTCTTTGATTTCTTCAGTGATCACTTCATTATTGAGTAGTGTATTGTTTAGCCTCCATGTGTTTGTATTTTTTACAGATCTTTTCCTGTAATTGATGTCTAGTCTCATAGCATTGTGGTCGGAAAAGATACTTGATACAATTTCAATTTTCTTAAATTTACCAAGGCTTGATTTGTGACCCAAGATATGATCTATCCTGGAGAATGTTCCATGAGCACTTGAGAAAAATGTGTATTCTGTTGTTTTTGGGTGGAATGTCCTATAAATATCAATTAAGTCCATCTTGTTTAATGTATCATTTAAGGCTTGTGTTTCCTTATTTATTTTCATTTTGGATGATCTGTCCATTGGTGAAAGTGGGGTGTTAAAGTCCCCTACTATGATTGTGTTACTGTCGATTTCCCCTTTTATGGCTGTTAGTATTTGCCTTATGTATTGAGGTGCTCCTATGTTGGGTGCATAAATATTTACAATTGTTATATCTTCTTCTTGGATCGATCCCTTTATCATTATGTAGTGTCCTTCTTTGTCTCTTCTAATAGTCTTTATTTTAAAGTCTATTTTGTCTGATATAAGAATTGCTACTCCAGCTTTCTTTTGATTTCCATTTGCATGGAATATCTTTTTCCATCCCCTTACTTTCAATCTGTATGTGTCTCTAGGTCTGAAGTGGGTCTCTTGTAGACAGCATATATATGGGTCTTGTTTTTGTATCCATTCAGCCACTCTGTGTCTTTTGGTGGGAGCATTTAGTCCATTTACATTTAAGGTAATTATTGATATGTATGTTCCTATTCCCATTTCCTTAATGGCTTTGGGTTCGTTATTGTAGGTATAGTCCTTCTGTTGTGTTTCTTGCCTAGAGAAGTTCCTTTAGCATTTGTTGTAAAGCTGGTTTGGTGGTGCTGAACTCTCTCAGCTTTTGCTTGTCTGTAAAGGTTTTAATTTCTCCATCAAATGTGAATGAGATCCTTGCTGGGTAGAGTAATCTTGGTTGCAGGTTTCTCTCCTTCATCACTTTCATTATGTCCTGCCACTCCCTTCTGGCTTGTAGAGTTTCTGCTGAGAGATCAGCTGTTAACCTGATGGGGATTCCCTTGTGTGTTATTTGTTGTTTTTCCCTTGCTGCTTTTAATATGATTTCTTTGTGTTTAATTTTTGACAGTTTGATTAATATGTGTCTTGGCGTATTTCTTCTTGGATTTATTCTGTATGGGACTCTCTGTGCCTCCTGGACTTGATTAACTATTTCCTTTCCCATATTAGGGAAGTTTTCAACTATAATCTCTTCAAATATTTTCTCAGTCCCTTTCTTTTTCTCTTCTTCTTCTGGAACGCCTATAATTCGAATGTTGGTGCGTTTAATGTTGTCCCAGAGGTCTCTGAGACTGTCCTCTGTTCTTTTCATTCTTTTTTCTTTATTTTTCTCTGCATCAGTTATTTCCACTATTTTATCTTCCACCTCACTTATCCGTTCTTCTGCCTCAGTTATTCTGCTATTGATCCCATCTAGAGTATTTTTCATTTCATTTATTGTGTTTTTAATCGATGCTTGATTCATCTTTAGTTCTTCTAGGTCCTTGTTAACTGTTTCTTGCATATTGTCTATTCTATTTCCAAGATTTTGGATCTGGGAGATAGAATCTTGGATCAGCTTTACTATCATTATTCTGAATTCTTTTTCAGGTAGACTGCCTATTACCTCTTCATTTGTTAGGTCTGGTAGGTTTTTATCTTGCTCCTTCACCTGCTGTGTGTTTTTCTGCTTTCTCATTTTGCTTATGTTACTGTGTTTGGGGTCTCCTTTTTGCAGGCTGCAGATTCGTAGTTCCCGTTGTTTTTGGTGTCTGTCCCCCGTGGCTAAGGTTGTTTCAGTAGGTTGTGTAGGCTTCCTGGTGGGGGGGACTAATGCCTGTGTTCTGGTGGTTGAAGCTCGATCTTGTCTTTCTGGTGGACAGGTCCACGTCTGGTGGTGTGTTTTGGGGTGCCTGTGGCCTTATTATGTTTTTAGGTATCCTCTCTGCTAATGGGTGGGGTTGTGTTCCTGCCTTGCTAGTTGCTTGGCATAGGGTGACCAGCACTGTAGCTTGCTGGTCGTTGACTGAAGCTGGGTGCTGGTGTTGAGATGGAGATCCCTGGGAGATTTTCGCTGCTTGATATTACATGGAGCTGGGAGGTCTCTTGTGGACCTGTGTCCTGAAGTTGGCTCTCCCACTTCAGAGGCACAGCACTAACTCCTGGCTGCAGCACCAAGAGCCTTTCATCCACCCGGCTCAGAATAACAGTGAGAAAAAGTAGAAAGAAATAATTAGTAGAAGAAAGAAAGAGAGATTGAAAGAAAGGAAGAAGGGAAGTAAGGAAGGAAGGAAGAAAGAAAGAAAGGAGGGAGGGAGGAAGGATGGAAAGAAAGGAAAGAAAGGAGGGAGGGAGGGAGGAATGAAAGCAAAAGGAAGAGTGAATGGAAGAAGAGAGGGAGGGAGGGAGGAAGGAAAGAAAGAAAGAAAGACAGGAGGGAGGGAGGGAGGGAGGAAGGAAAGAAAAAGAAAGTGGAAAGAAGGGTGGGAGGGAGGGAGGGATGGAGGAAAGAAAAAGAAAGAAGGAAAGGAGGAGCGGAGGGAGGGAGGGAGGGAGGAAGGGAAGGGAGGAAAAAAAGAAAGAGCAGGTAAAGTAAAATAGAATAAAGTATGAAATATAGTAGCGTTATTAAAATTAAAAAGTAATTATTGAAAAAAAACACGGACCGAAAGAACCCTGGGACATATGGTGGAAGCAAAGCTATACAGAGAGAATCTTACACAGAAGATTACACATACACATTCACAAAAAGAGAGCAGGGGGAAAAATCAAAAATCTTGCTCTCCAAGTCCACCTCCTCGATTTGGGATAATTCGTTGTAAAAAGAGGAAAAGGGCGAAAAGTCTGAAATCTTGCTAAGTCCACCTCCTTAATTTGAGATAATTCGTTGTAAAAAGAGGAAAAAAAAAAGGGGGGGGGAAGTCTTAAATCTTGTCCTCAAGGTCCACTTCCTCAATTTGGGATGATTCGCTGTCCATTCATGCACTCCACAGACGCAGGGCACATCAAATGGACCGTGGAGCTTTAATCCGCTGCCTCGGAGGCTGCACAGAGAGATTTCCCTGTCTCTGCTCTCACAGCTCCCGGGTCTCAGCCTTGGACCTGGCCCCGCCTCTGCGCGTAGGTCGCCGGAGGGCGTCCGTTCTTCGCTCAGACAGGACGGGTTTAAAGGAGCCGCTGACTCGGGGGCTCTGGCTCACTCAGGCAGAGGGGAGGGAGGGGAATGCCCTCTCCTCGTGCACCAGGCAACAAAAGGGAAAAAAGTCTCTTGCCTCTCCGGTAGCTCCAGACCCTTTCCCCGGACTCCCTCCGGGCTAGCACTAACCCCTTCAGGGTCTCTTCCTGCCGCCAGCCCCAGACCTCTCCCTGCGCTCCGACTGAAAGCCGATACCCGAGCCTCAGCTCCCAGCCCCGCCCGCCCTGGCGGCCGAGCAGACAAGTCTCTCGGGCTGGTGTGTGCCTGAGGGCACCGATCCTCTGTGCCAAAATCTCTCTGCTTTGCCCTCCACACCCCTGTTGCTGTGCTCTCCTCCGCTACTCCGAAGCTTTCCCCCTCCGCCACCTGCAGTCTCCGCCCTCGAAGGGGCTTGTAGTGTGTAGAAACCTTCCCTCCTTCACGGCTCCCTCCCACTGGTGCAGGTCCCGTCCATATCCTATTGTCTCTGTTTATTCTTTTTTTCTTTTGACCTACCCAGGTATGTGGGGAGTTTCTTGCCTTTTGGGGGGTCTGAGGTCTTCTGTCAGCGTTCAGTAGGTGTTCTGTTGGAGTTGTTCCATGTGTAGATGAATTTCTGATGTATCTGTGGGGCGGAAGGTGATCTCCGCGTCTTACTCTTCCGCCATCTTCCTCCGGCTCCCCCTGCTAGTATTTTTGAAATAAACTTTCCAGTCCCTTTGTAACCCTTTAATAGATACAAAATATAAAATTACAAAGGAATGTTTATATTACAATAATAAAAAAATCATATTCTAGAGAATAGGGAGAGAGTCTAGTATAGGTTTTTTAGAAATGGGTAAAAAGTCATTTGAAATTGAATTATCACATCCTGTGCTGAGCAATTCCCAGCCCACATGCTTCATTCAGCCCCTAGATCATCATTAAAAAGTAAATTAAAGTTAAAACAAATTTCTTAAAGTTCCAGGGACTAAATGCAGCTGACATGCCCCTTAGCCTACAGTTACATGCTTCCAGATGACAAGCACGATCATTTTGACAGTACAGGTGCACAGCATATAATTGAACAGAATCACACAGTGTGTATTTACTTCCCTCTCAAATGCTTCAACATTTACCACTTACAGTTTAAAACGACTTTCAGCAATCAGTACACATCTAAATATAAGTAAAACATTTATTTCGGCTATTTGGGACCATTCATCAGAGAAAGGCCCCTGTGGAGATTTTGATCTGAATCATGTACAGGGGTCTGAGGCCAAAAAGCCTTTGTAATTCTTAGCATAGGAAACCCGCTATCTCCAAGCACAGGGATGTGCACATGGCAGCCATTTGATTGCTCTACTTCTGTGAGGGCTTAGGTGAAGTTAAGGACATAGAAGGTAGGTCATTTGTCTCCTGGCCAGCAGCTAGCCAAATATTGGAATAAATCAAGCCAGCCAAAGCACTTCTGCTGTCACAAACCCAGCCTTGGGCAGAGTCATTTGCAGAGCTCTGTCACCTACAAGCGTGCAAAGTCACTTTTCCTTTGTTGAAGATGAGCCAGGGTAGCTGTTGTAGAGAGGCTTGCCTCAAATTTTTCTCCAAAGCTATTTCCTGCAGCTGACCACAAGTGGGGACTAAATTCCTCTAAGAGAAATGAATTTCATTCTCAGCAATCAGTGTTGTTGCCTGAATCCAGAGTTCAGCCCTAGGGTCCAATGAAGCCTAGATTCCGAGCCCTCAATCATGCTTAAGTTCCTGGCCTCTGCTGCCCATTGATTACAAGCATTTTTTTTTCTTAGTGACTGCCGTGGATTTGAAAAGCCCTCCATAGGTGAGTATGGGAAGCCACATAACAGCATCAGCTAGTTCATAATGTCCTCCTTTTAGACTATATGTAAAATATCCCTAGGTCTTGGAATAAGATACTAGACTCCCATTTCTTGAGGTCACGTGATAGTTTCCTTAGGGTTCGCACGGCCTTCCTGCCAAATGTGTAGGTCAACATACAACTCACCTGAGGCAGCAGCCAGATGTGGTTCTGAGGGTGTAACACTGGCTTACTGACCCACATTGACACATGCAATCTCTGGAAACATTTTCTGATATTTGTGAGGCCATCCTCCGAACTTTATCAGTAACTCGGGAAGAACAACTTCAGATTCTCTCCGTGACTTCTCATGGTTCAGCCATGCAAGTCAAAGCTTGCAACTCTGAGCCAACAGTAGTCTACACACTGAAGAAAAAATATGTAACAGGAAAGAGTCAAATCCCTACCATTGAGTACGTGGTATAATTGTCCCCTAGCTCCTGCCGTGCTGAATGTCCTCCGCACTCACCCCCCACCACCCAGCAAAATCCATGTGTCACTCATTTAAAAAGAACCACTAGTGCTAACAACTCCACCTGAGCTCCTCATTTTCCTTAACACTTTTTAAAAGAAGAAGCCATATTCAGGGACAGTGTTGCTACAGTCACATTAAAGGAAGAAAGCAACTAGCCATTTTGCTTCTGAAGCATTCCCTCTTTCTGATTTGAGGGAGCTGGTCATGGTGCCCCATTCAACCAGAGCAGTGGTGCATGAGGTTCCTGTCATGCATTGAACATCTTGTAGGTTTCCATATTTCTTAGCAGATGAGGTGGACCTGGCATAGGAGGCTGGTGGCCTCCTCTTCTGCTTGGCTTGCCAACCTCAGCTGGAAACTCAACAGGATAGCTGCTCTAGACTGGCGCTGGGGGCAGGGCGAATTATGATAAATGTTACCCAGCTCCCAGTTTGAACCTGGACATGCCACCTGGCAAGCTCTCCATTATTTCTGGAAAACAAAAATATAAGAGAGAAACTTTCTGTAGCTTTTTGGGGAAAATGACCTATTGTTTCCAATGCCACATGAGCAAACAGCTGAGATGGTAAAAGCCAGCTGGTAATGGAACTCATTAAAAAAATCACACTCTGACATGGGCTCCAAGGCATTTGGAGAAGTGAGATGCACAGGGAGGAGAGAAGTTCCCTACTTTCTGAATTTGTGAAGTGCCACTAGCTCTTTCTCAGCCATCCTGGGAACTATACAAGCTAACAGGCAAGTTGCTAGCTCCACACACCCTTTTTGAATTGGGCATGATATAGGGTGATAGGATCAACTTGTGTCACTCACTTCCAATATTTCCTCCCACCCAAAGAATGAGAAGAGATGAGACTTTTTGAAGGTGACATGATTTTTTTCTTTTATTTATTTTTCAAAAAATTTTAGTCAATTTTTAGAGGTTACATTCCATTTATAGTTATTACAAAATATTGGCTCTATTCCTCATGTTGTACAATACATCCTTGAGCCTATCTTACACCCAGTGGTCGGTACCTCCCACTCCCCCACCCCTATACTGCCCCTCTCCACTGGCCCCACTGGTAATCACTAGTTTGTTCTCTGTATCTGTGTCTGCTTCTTTTTGTGTATAGTCACTAGTTTGTTGTATTTTTTAGATTCCACATAAAAGTGACATCATATAGTATTTGTCTTTCTCTGACTTATTTCACTTAGCATAATGCCCTCCAAGTCCATCCATGTTACTGCAAATGGCAAAATTTCCTTCTTTTTTATGACTGAGTAGTATTCCAACACACACACACACACACACACACACACACACACACACACACACCCCACATCTTTATCCACTCATCTGTTGAAGGACGCTTAGGTTGCTTCCATAACTTGGCTATTGTAAATAATGCTGCTATGAACATTGAGGTGCATGTATTTTTTCGACTTAGTGTTTTTGTTTTTTTCGGATATATAGCCAGGAGTGGAGTTCCTGGGTCATATGGTAGTTCTATTTTTGGCTTTTTGAGAAACCTCCATACTGTTTTCCACAGTGGCTGTACCACTTTACATTCCCACCAACGGTGTATGAGGGTTCCCTTTTCTCCACATCCTTGTCAACGTTTGTTATTTGTGTTCTTGTTGACAATAGCCATTCTGACAGATGTGAGGTGATATCTCATTGTGGCTTTAATTTGCATTTCTTTGATGATTAATGATGTTGAGCATCTTCATGTGCCTATTGGCCACCTGTATGTCTTCTTTGGAAAAATGTCTATTCGGTGAGAAGAGATGATATTTTAATGCCTTCTCATTCATTTCCTCCACACCCTCCTTGGCTACTATGAAAATTCATTTGGAGGAAGGTTTTAATGTCAGATAATGACAGCTCATTCCTATTCCCAGGTATTTTTCTACCTTTTTGATGGGACTTCCATGCCTTTACACAGAGAAATAAGAAATTTAGAGATTTAAAGTCAATGCAGTAGAGATTTAAAGTCAATGCAGTAAGGACTTGGATTAGCATTATTCTGGGACAGAGGACTTTTCACTGACTTCTCAAGCTACTCAAGAGTCAATTATTTAGGAGTTTTCCTAACTACTGTTCTTCTGTCATCCCACGTTCCTGTAGCCCCCATCCCCATCAGGCAGAAAATGAATGAAAATCAACCCAGAGTTTAACTCTACGGGTTTCACTGCTCAAAGGTTTGAAATTCAGAGTGAAGGAAGAGTTAATTTAAAAATTTTTATAGCCTAGTACTTCCCACTCCTAGTTCCTTCCTTGCTAGTTAAACAGAGACCTGACGTTTCTAATTAGGAAGTTTTACTTCCAGGCAAGTGGAATTTACCCCCAGCTGGGAAAACATGGCTTATTAAGAGTTTGACATCAGCCCTCATTGATCTGAAGATTATCTCCCGTTTGAGACTGAAGAGCCTCTGGGAGACTGGGGAGGGGAAACAAAAGTGGGAAAGTGTGTAGAAATGCTTTCTTTGACTTCAGGGTTAGGTGGATCAAGTCTGGCAGGCAGAGACTTGGGAGTAGAAATCGTTTTCTTTCTTTCCCTTACTGCAGTCTCCCTCCCTTAGCTCCCCTTGTCAATATTACAGAATCTTAACTTGCTAAAGGGAGGCAAAAGACTTGTTGATCACCACCATTGGAAAGATTTTCACATTATTTTAACTTCACTGACTAAATGGCTTATTGCTTTGTAATTTTCAGAGATTCGGTGGGTATGTTACAAGATGTTTGCGTTAGATGGGAAAGTGAGTTACCTCTATTTCTCTCTGAGGACTGATTGTATTAATGGTCCTACCAATCTGATCATCATTGGGAAGTCTACCTCCCAATTGGAAATTATATATGGGTTCTCTTCCTCCTATTTTACTTGATTTCTTCCTTTGGTACCTTTGGCGTACTGGCATTTCCCATTATCCTATGTCTTCCCTCTGGAGCTTAGGGACATCATGTCATGCCTGTTATATCCATACCAAGTGTCTGTGACCTGATTCACCTCTCCTACAGGATACCTCATGGCAGAATGTCGCTTCCCTGTAGCAGAATGTCCTCTTTATTGAGGAGAAAGCTCTGGTCCTTGAACACCCTAATCCAGGTCTTCAGGAATGTCTCTGGGAAGTTCAGTCCATGCTTTCATTCCAGACCGGTCTAGAGGCTGCTCTAGTCTCTCTTGGGAGCACCCTGCTATACTCCTGGGCCTGCTGTCACTGTGGATGGTGATGTGACTGAAATAGTTAACTTTGTGCTGCACTCCACTGCATGTGTGTTCTTCAGTGGGCTGTATTCTTTAACTGCTAGAACTTGAAGGCTGTCCAACTGGCATACTTTAGAGTTGTCCTGAGAAGTCTTGTAAGAGCCACAACTCAGGACTCTGCTTGATTCTCAAGAGAGTGTGACAGTGCGTTGAGACAGCACTCGCGAATACTCATCTCCCTTTGCTTTGGATGAGTTCTTATTTGGCCTTAGGAGTTGTAGTATTCTTTTGGTTACCTCCTTCTAGAGGTTTATCTTAAGTTTTATATAGGGGATGTGACAAGGTTACCATCTACAAGCCTCTAATAAATCCTAGGATCCTTATGTAAATCGAGCTAGTATTTTATAGTTCTAGGAAAATATACAAATTTGACCATAACAAGGATCTAGGCTTAAACTGATAAACGTGTTAATGATAGAGAACCTTGCTACTGCAGTGTGCCTTATAAGTAAACTTTCAGGGATAGCTCCTTGCTTTTGAATCATAGCTTTAAAATGGCTGGATGGGTGGGTGCGTTATACAGAGAAGAATAGCACTGAGAGGCCTTAGAAAGCCTTCAGAGTTCCTTGAACTGCTTTAAGTAGGTGGCCACCTGCCTGTGGAGCCACCTGAACCTAGACAAAAAAGGATGAAACAAGTGAAAGATGGAGTAGTGGCAGATTGGGTGCACCAAGAAAGGAGCCAGGGTCCTTTCTTAAGGGGATCAGGGTCAAGTTGGTATCAGAATTCAAGGCAAACTATAGGTCAGCACTAGGTGAAAAAGCCAGGGCTGGAAAAGAGAAGAACTGGACAATTTCTGGATAGGAGGCCAATCACACAAGAGCCAGGTTAATGGAAACTGTCAGAGAGATAAATCAAGGGGGCGGGGTCATAGCCTGGGCAAATACTTGGATATTAGGTGATCTTCAGGAGTTAGAAGAACAGAGGAAAGCAGATGGTGCAATGTTAGCCAATCAGTTAGGAGCCAGGAATCAGAGACATTCAAACAAGTGAGTCAGGTAGAAGACAAAATTCAAACCACCAGAGATATGAGACAGAGCCTTGAGTCAGCCTATGACCTTTGATATATTTTCTATGAAGGGAGAGCCTATTTTCTAAGTCTAGGTATTGAGGTAGAATAATTGAAAGCTGCTAACTGGAGTGGGGAATGAAAAACTGGAGTGATAGGTAGTTCTTGAGAGCTTGAGTTATCTATTTTGTCTCCCTTCCAAAAAGTAAAATGTCCCTTTGTCCAGTGCTTGGTACATAGTGGGCATTCGTTTAATGTTAAATAAATAAATGGTTATTTTATGAATAATACAAAGACATAAGAATAAATTCATCTGCTTTAAATACAAGAGTTATTTTATTTACAAGTAATTAAATCCATGAGGCAAGGACCATGTCTACCCAGTACCCCCGCTGCTTAGCAGAGAGCTAGGCTCACTTTAGGTACTAGATGAATATTTGTTAAATGGATAAATGCAAATATGTATAAAGGTTCCAGTTGGATCTCATGCGCTGAGGCAGAAGTTTGCTACTCTTTAACAATACTATACCATGTGCTTGATCTTTTCTGATGTTTTGCTAATGTGATAGAGGGCAGGGGAGACCACTCAGTGTTCTCTAAGTTGTAAGTTAGAAGATGGGAATGGTGTGTATTTTATCTGGGCAGAGAGAGGCGCCTTCTCTCTCGGGCAGAGTGCAGAGTTATACTGTCTCTAAATCCTATAGCATAGAGTAGCTTTGAGGATGGCAGACAGGGTGCTGTGGTGGTGGCTAGTAGAGTTAAAGTATGATCCAATTTATATAAGTTTGATTTGCCCAGGACACTTCAGGAATATGGCGGTATTCTAAAACATTACATACATTTGGACACAGTATTATGGCTAATGTTTCCAAGGAATTGAAGTCACTTTATAATCAGGAGCAAACCTTCATAATTCACCCTGGTGGTTAGCAGCATAAATTATGATTTGGAAGAACCGAGGGATATGGATTCAAGTTGGGTCTAAATGATCAGTTTAAGATATGCATGTGCTTTCCTGTTCATGATAGCAGGCAAACTTGGTACACTAATTCTTTTTTTCTCAGTTGAAGGGAAGATAAGGAGAGCCGGGGCAGGGGTCAAAACTCTGCAGTCAGTCAAGTTTTACTTGGAAGCTTCAGCCTTCCTCTTTTGCTCCCTTTGCCCCTTGAAGTACTCGTCTCCTTCAGGTTCTCAGCACCCTGCTGCTTTTTGCCTTCCTCCCTTAATTAACCAGGAAATAATTTGATCACTTTACTTTCACTGCATTCCTGTGATGACGACTTTTCTGCCAGGTGTTGTTTGTAGTTCACTTCCATTCCAATCAATGGCTATGGAGCATCTACCGCCTACGAGGTACCAACTAGGCTAGATGTGGCGGATATAAAGGCTAATGTGTCATGGTCCCAGCCTCAAGAAATTAACGACTTCATATTGAAATAGAAGAGATGAAAGGCAGGCTCTAAGATAACTCACAGACAAGACTATAAAATATGCTATAAACAAAATTCAAAATATAACAAGAATATGTGAGAAGTGGGTTATTCTTAGGTTTTTAATTGGGACTTGAAAGTATATTACCGAACAAATGCGGATATTGGAGATGGGCATTATGAGCAGAAGGAACTGCAAGGGAAAGGTCCACTAAAAGCAAAATGTAGGACATGTTCCAAGAATGATGATGAGTTTCCTGCAGCCAGAATGTAGAGTACACGAAAAACATGTTATTTGAAATGATACCAGACATTGGATTATTAGGAAGAATAGTTTAATAGATTTCTTTCTTTACAGAGCAGTGATCGATCAGTCATTTTTGAAGAGAGGAGCTCTAATTTAGGAAGGTCAGTCTCATGGGACTATGAATTTCCGGTTGAAGTCAGGGAGACTGAAGGATGGGAAACAGTTAAGAAGTGACTGTAATTGTTTAGGTGATATGTGATGATGCCCTAAACCAGTCTACTGGCAGAGAAGATGAAAAGGTGGAAGAGATAAAAAGGCAGAAGGAAGGAGATCTACAAAATCTTAGGGACTAACTAGAATTGGTACATGAAGGGGGAGGGAGGATTTAAGGATGATACCATAATGTCATTCCTGATCATCTGGGAGAAAAGGAAGTTATAAACCAGATTTGGAAGCACTGGAGCAGTCTGTTGGAGGAGATAGGTGATGAGATCAGATCAGGGATGTTGGGCTTAGTTGCTACTTGTATTTTCAGATGGAGGTATTCAGGAGGCAGCTGGAAATGCATGTAGTATGATTCGCAGGAGAAAATTCAGAGTAAAAAATATGGATTGTGGAAATATTATCATAGATGTGACCAATTACAGGACTGGTGGCATCACTAAAAACAGGGGTCTAGTGTGAGAGGAGAAGACTGAGGACATTTCCTTGTGGAACTGGTGTATTCAGGAAATAGGGAGGAGAGCTCACGATGGATATTAGAGCAAGGATAGTCAAAGATACATGATAATGAGATAAGTGTGTACTTACTGGCCCATCTGCCCCTTGAGGAGTTTTGTTGTATTTACTATTCTTTTTTTTTTTTTTTTTTTTTTTTTTTTTTTTGCGGTAGGCGGGCCTCTCACTGTTGTGGCCTCTCCCCTTGCGGAGCACAGGCTCTGGAGCACAGGCTCAGTGGCCATGGCTCACGGGCCCAGCCGCTCCGCGGCATGTGGGATCTTCCCAGACCGGGGCACGAACCCGTGTCCTCTGCATTGGCAGGCGGACTCTCAACCACTGCGCCACCAGGGAAGCCCTGTATTTACTATTCTGTCTCAACATAATAATTGCTCAGGAAATGCTTGCCAAATGAATGAATGAATATCACAGAAGCCAATGGGGAAGACTACTTTTCACAGAGGATAAAAGCAGACAGATGTGGTCTGAAGTTGAACAGAATTGAACCTGGGAATGGCACTAGACATAGTGATAAAAAGATCATTTATTGGTAATTTGGTGAGAGCAGTATCTAGAGAGGTGAGGGCAGAAATCAGATTAGAGCAATTTGAGTAGTGAATTGGAATTGGCTAATAAGGAAGCAGAACTGGGTATAAACTACTCTTTTTTTAAATAAATGTATTTATTTGTTTTTTTGTTTTGTTTTTCAATTTTTTAATTAGTTTCTGCTTTATAACAAAATGAATCAGTTATACATATACATCTGTTCCCATATCCCTTCCCTCTTGTATCTCCGTCCCTCCCACCCTCCCTATCCCACCCCTCCAGGCAGTCACAAAGCACCGAGCTGATCTCCCTGTGCTATGCGGCTGCTTCCCACTAGCTATCTACCTTACATTTGGTAGTGTATATATGTCCATGCCTCTCTCTCTCTTTGTCACAGCTTACCCTTCCCCCTCCCCATATCCTCAAGTCCATTCTCAAGTAGGTCTGTGTCTTTATTCCTGTTTTACCGTATGCTAACACATATATATGGAATTTAAGAAAAAAAAAGTCATGAAGAACCTAGGGGTAAACTACTCTTTTAACTAAGTTTTGGAGTGCAGAACATGAGAGCTATGGGATAGTTTTTTTCATGGAAAGGATTTTTCACAAGAGGTTTGATGCCTTTAGTAAATATCCATTGTCTATTTCCTAGACACTTTGCTGGATGCTAGAATGTTCCAATTAAAGGAAGATTTGAATAGGTTTGCAGGCCAAAGAGAAGGAATCAATGCAAAGAAAAAAGACTGAAAATGAAAGAGGCAGAAGGGGTGAACTCACAGACTAAGGTATTAGAGGAAGCCAGAGAGCTGAAAGGGATAGATTCAGAGATTAGTCTCCAAAGAAGTGGACACTTTTTCCTTTGAACAAGAAGTAAGAATGAAAGGAAATTAAGATAAAAGTATAGGCAACTTTTGTGGTTAGATCACTGAGAGCTGAAAGAATTCATATGAAATATTTTTTTCCCCTCAGAAAAGTGGATGGAAGAGATCATCTGTTGGAAGTTTAAGGCTTGGGGGACTTGAGAAACGTGGAATATCTTTGGTCTAGGTACATTGAAAAATTCTCCAAGTAGGCTGGACTGGTGAAAATAAAAGCATTGTTCATAGGCTCTGAAAAGCCAGTCAAGTTTGGACAGCGGGGGTTCATGATATGCATAACTTGATATGCATATGATATGCATGATATGCATAACCCATCACGATATGCATAACTTTCCCCAGCAATGCTTAGTTCCCCAGGAGTAGGAAAAGACTAAATGAGTGTTTTAATCCCCTTTATAAACAATTTAATTTTGGAGTTTGGTTGAAACACATGTGTGAAAGACAAAGGAGTGAGGGAGAACCTGATTGAATATATTTTTCCAAATTGTTGAGGATCTTCCAAGCCAAACTCATTGTAATAGATGCTCTTCTTGCATGGTCTAATTTGAATCTCACCATATACCTGGAAGATGAGGTGGTTATTATAGCATCCAGTTTACAGATAATAAAACCATGGCTCAGAAAGTTTGCCTACAGTTTCACAGCTAGTTTGAAGGGGAGCTGGGATGCAAACCCATTGTCTCCAAATACCGTAAATTTTAAGTCTTCAGCAGTCGAGCAAATCTTTTGTCTTCGTTACAGTTAAAGGGTGGGAGGGAGGTAAGGAATTAAGGGTATTTGGGAGCTAGGGAGGCTTTTCTTTTTCCTTTGTCCCCGAAAGAGTTAAACACCTCTCTCTTGCTGTCCCTGAAGGTAGCTCCTTTATACGTAGGGGCCCAGGTTAAAGAATGAATCAGTTCTTACAGTTGTCTTTTTCCCTCGACTTGCTAGACTGCTGTGTTTTAGAATGCTTCAACTTTGACGTTAGAATGTCCTGGATTTGAATCTTGCCACAATATACTAATTGTGAAACCTTGAGTGACTTATATAACCTCTCAGGGCCTTAGTTTCCTCTTCTGTGTAATGGAGACAATAACTGCATCATCAACTTAAGCCAGATGGTATCTATCCATCCCCTAGCAGAGTGTTTCATGAGCTCAGTAAATGCTATTATCATGCCAAGCTGTCTGTCATCGTTACTGTTGTATTTTATGACTTTATTAACATGGGCCTTATCCTCTCCCATTGCTCTGCCCTAGGATTCTTAGATGTTGGGCAAAATGCCTTCCACAGCTGTGGTCATCTTCATTTCCAATCCCCGAGGCCTAGAAAGCAATTCAAAATCTTATGGTCCAGAGTACCAGGTGCCTCGGGACATCCTGCATCCAGGTTATTTGACTGGGTCCCCTAAGGTTTGGGCGTAGGGCATGAGAGAAGCCAGGCACTTTCTCTGTTAGTGGGTGAAGCATGGAGAATTGGTTCTGAAGCAAAGCAGGGAAGACCAGTTGGTTGCAGGGTAAGCTCAGAAGTTAAGGGCTAAAATCTGAGACTTGGGTTTTCTTTAGTTTGTGTAGCGAGGATGATGATTAAATGGGGTCAGTGTAAAATGTCCACAATGAGGCTAAAGAACTAAAATTACAAAGAAAATTGATGAAGGCATTGTCATCGCTCTGTTTGTTCATGCTTTCTTCATCTGGCTCTTCCTAATTTTCAGGCCTTATTCCTACTTCACACTTAATACTCCAGCAGTGATGAGCTGCTTGCCTTTTCCTTGCATACATTCGACAGTGCTTTTGCTGCCACTGTCTTTCCTTCTCAAGTCTGTTGACTCCCCTCCCATCCGTTTACTAGTGCACTCCTCCTTCTCCATTAAGAATCAAGTCGTGTATCACTTCCTCCAGAGAGAATTGACTCTTCATTCCCCAGAGCATATTGGGCTTTCAGAACACGTGGTGCATATTTGTACCACAGTACTTCTACATCATTTGATCACTTTGTCTTCTCCCTCTGGACTTAGGTCCTGGAGGACTGGGATGGCATCTTACTTATCTTTGTACTCATAACATTTAGTGTGGCATTTAGCACAGAGTTAATATTCAATGCATATATGTTTAAAAAAACTTACGAGTTTGCACATAGCATAGTAATAATTATGTAGGTTATTTAACGTGCATTAAATGATAACTGTTGCACGTTTTATTGGATTACAGCAATGATCTCTCTATACGTTTGCTCAGTCTTCATAGTTTGTTGCTGATTTGGCATGGCCGTCTGCTCACAACTTAAACAAATTACTGGGAACACTGCTTACAAGGCACACATTTTTCTTTATAGCCCTTGATTCTTTAACCTCTGGGGATTTCCGAATTGCTGTATACTATCTAGTTTGGAACAAAATCCCAAAGAATGCAGCGTCCTGCAAAACAAGTTAAAAATACGTACATAATATTTCAATGGCCATATTTCACTGTATAAGTAAAAGCCGATTTACCTGGCCTCCCATCACCGATAACTCTCCGTGAACTGCTCCCTTTCCCCCATTGCTATTCAAAGGAAACTGATGCTCATAACATGAGCCCTGAGACCCTGTGACTTCATGAAGTGCCTCCTGAATCATCAAAAGAAAGTTCAAACCCTCTTCAGTTTTGTTTCAGTATAGAATATATTTTCCTTTCTCATTCTTTGAAAGTTGTCGCAGGCAGAATGGTAATTATCAAGTAGAATCTTAGATTAAACATGTCCCTTGACCACGCCAGACAACAGAGTTCTTTAAACTGGTATGATGATAGTAATTGGATTATTGTGTAGAATTTCAATAGCACGCCAGGTATGATTTCTGTGTTTAATGTTAAGCAAGTGGATGCTGTTTCTTTTCTTTCAGGGAGAGTTATTTTAAGGATTAGTTAAATGATACCTGAATCACACCTCTGGCCTTTCAGAGAAGGGTGCTAGATAAGTGTAATATCACCAAGTGGAGCAGGTGTCACTTCTCCTAGTCAACATGGAAAACATCTTACCGTTTGCATCTAAGTGATACACATGGTTTTCCTCTTATAGTTAAGGTCGACCATCTCTTGCTTCAGTCGGATATAGAGTTTTGAATTAGTGTCTTGCGAAGTTTGCTTTTTCTCAGCTCTGTGACTGGCATTCTATTTTGTTGTATCCTGGAATGAAATGAATGCTTCCTAATTAAGTGATCATGACTCCAGATTAACAGGTTAATGTCATTTTTTTGAAAGATTATTTCCTTCTAGGCAATATGCTTATAAATGGTAGCTATAACTTTAAATGTTACAGTGTGTCCTTTGGCTCAGATGGCCAGATCTTTTCCAGCCAGCTGAGTCCAAGGGATAATAGAGACCAAGCTGCAGGTGCCCATCTCCAGGAGAACAGTTTTCAAAGAATGGTATATGGCCTGGCTGACATCCCACATGAGACCTACTAAAGTGTCTAGAGTGTACAGGCTGATTAAGTTAAATAGATTTTTCTTTCTTGGGAAGTTGGAATCAGGACCAAAGATTCTAACTCGTCTCTTTAGGACACTCAAACTGGGACATCATATGAGGCTGAGGCTGCAGTAGGCATGTTTTGGCTATGTGCACATGGAGGGGAGAAAGCCGGGAAGAAGAGAAAGAGGGAGAGAAGGAGAGAGAGGAGAGAGACAGAGTTTGTGTTATGGACTGAATGTTTGTGTTCCCCCCCAAATTCATATGTTGATCTCCTAATCTCCAATGTTATGACATTTGGAAGTCGAACCTTTGAGAGATAATTAAGTTTAGGTGAAGTCCTGAGGGTGGACCCCTATGATGGGATGAGTATCCTTGTAAGAAGAGAACAAGACCAGAGCTCGCTTGCACTCTCCACTGGGTGAGGACACAGTGAGAAGGCAGACGTCTGCAAGTGAGGAAGAGGGCCCTCACTAGGAACCATTTCTGCCAGTACCTTGATCTTGGACTTCACTACCTCCAGAACTGTGAGAAATAAGTGTTGCTTAAGCTGCCCAGTCTAATAGCAACCTGAGCTGACTCAGACACAGAGAGAGAGAGAGGTGGGGAGAGAGAGAGAGATTAAAAGAGACAAGATACCATTCGTCTCCAAAGAATAAGAGATAAAAGGAATCTGTGTTCTGATCAGCTATGCACTTCCTGGTTCTAGGTTCTCATGAAACCTACCTATGCTCCCTAGCCTAGGGTCTTTGACATACTCCTGTTTTCTTCTAATAAATTCCAAAACCCTTTTTTGACTTGGCAAGTTTGTCTTTTCACTCCTTGTGCCCACATGAATTCTACATAAGATAGCCACTTGATTTTCATCTTGATTTACATGGAATAAACAAGGGCAACATTATTTAACATATATATTTAGAACTGGATGGATATTTTATATTGGAAATTTGCCTACTGTTTACGAGGATGATATAAATAACTGACCTTTATGCACAGACCATTTTGTAGAAAATCTTAAGGAAAAATAGATGTTCAATTTCCTTTTTTTACTTTAACAGTATTGAGAACCATGCTGATTTTTTCACATTTTGGGGGAATCAGTGCATCCTTAATGGGATGGTACATTATATGTATGCACGCGCACACGCGCACACACACACACACACACAAGTTATCCCATTTACATCCTTAGTGAAGATATTTAAAGGTCATGTTGCCTTTATGATTTTAGCACACTGTTGCTAGAGACTGCTGATCTTTAATTAAAAGGTCAGATCTCTCAACTTCCTCTGGTGACTTACGATTATTTTCATTACCAATGAGCTGAATTTGTATTATTTAATAAATCTGGATTCAAATAATTATTTAACCTCTAGAGTTGTGGAAAGATTTATTAATTCTGAAGGCTAAATTGAACTCTAAATACTCTATTTTGTTCAAATACACCCTCCATTAAATAGCATTTTTAGAAATCTCCAAAGAGTATTTTTGATCAGCACCTTTTCTCTCGAGAGGCCTTTGGACTCCTGAAAGTGTTTCTTGGTTCTTCGAATCGAGGCCAAAGCCGCATTTGGATTTGGTGCCCAATTCTTTCCCTTGAAGCAGCATTTCACTTCCCAGGCTCATCTCAAGAACCTAATACCTTCAGAATCCTCTTGGCTACTGTAGGTGCTATCTTTCCTAAGCTCTGTCCTCCTCCCAGGTCTCAATATTTAGCACTTGCTATCCCATAGCCTCATGTAAAATTGTAGTGGCTGAAGTTTCATCCTACAGGAGCTCTGTTTTATCTGCTGTGATCCTGGGGTAAAACAATTCTCATGACAGTGTCCACAACTACAGATGATTTGACAGATTCTCTACCCTGGTGCAATTAAAATTGAAATTGGAATTGGAACTCCTGTCTCAACAACATGTAATGACCTAATGATAATGAAAATTTGGGGATTTGGGGTATGAGGTGTGCCAAGGTGGGTTCCTATAGCATTTCCCACTTGACATAGCACTGATAGAAATCTCTGTCCGTCTTGAATCCTAGGGTTGACTCTGAGAGGCAAAGATAGAAATGACCTCATAATGGTGCAGGAAGAAGAGATGGGGCGGTTGGAAATATTCTCTCTCTTTTTTTTTTTATTAGTTTCTGCTTTATAACAAAGTGAATCAGTTATACATATACATCTGTTCCCATATCCCTTCCCTCTTGCATCTCCCTCCCTCCCACCCTCCCTATCCCACCCCTCCAGGCGGTCACAAAGCACCGAGCTGATCTCCCTGTGCTATGCGGCTGCTTCCCATTAGCTATCTACCTTATGTTTGGAAATATTCTCTTGGTCTATTCTGACATTTTAGTGAGGTCTTTGTTCTGTGTTATAATTTCATTCACTCATTCATTCATTCAACAGATCTTTACTGAGCATCCACCCTACTTTACTAGGCATAGTGCTAGCTGCTGGGCATATAATGATGGTTAAAACACACACTCTGCTCTCAAGGAGCATGCAACTAGGGAGGGAGAGAGAAAATATACACACATTTTCACGTTAAACACGTCATGTTATTATTGCTGTTAATAGGAAAAACATAGAAGAGGGGTACCTAACCTATACTTGGGTATTCAGGGAAGGCTTCTAAACAAAGTAACCTCTAGGAGAAGCTCTAAAGGACAAGAGGAGTTAGCTAGGTGTGTCTGTGAGAGAGAGAGAGAGAGAGACAGAGAGAGAAGAAAGGTATATTGGAGTTAAGGGGAAGAGAATGTGCAAAGGCTTTGAGCCCTTTTAGAGAATAGAAATTAATTTGGCAAGGTTGGAGCATAGACTACAAGGGTAGAGAAAGGTGATAAACCAAGTGCCTGCTCTCACATAATGTATAGAGTTTTAGGAGAGACAGACAATAAACAGATACACTACGGATTCACAAGTATAATACTTCCGTACCTTCTAAGAGGAGATATCATTGTTTATCCAATATTAATAGGATATGAGATTTGAGTGATTTTCAAAAAAAAAAAAACCTAATGGTTTGGAACCATCCATGTTCGTATCTCGTCCCGCTTTCTGTTAGGTTCTACCTAGGGATGGTTATTTGATACAGCAGAAAAGGAAAACTAGCGTTTGTTGAATGCATTCTGTGTACCAAGCACTGTGCTGTGTTCTCGCTCTCATCTACCTACCTAAAATGTATGTCCCATTTACTATTTCAAGATAAATTTGGAAGCATTTTACATAAATTGCTTTCTATTATTATCTCCATTTTGCACATGGAGAAACAGGCTCAGAGATGTAGGAGAATTGTTCAAGAGACAGGGTTTGAACACTTGTTTACTGCCAGAACGCTTCATGCACATACTGTCACACCACTGTGTTGACCATGACCTCAACTTCTTTACCTCTGTATTTTAGCAAGCTATGGTAAAAGACTCTTGAGTCGTCAGTTGGAATTGGAGTTATAATAAGGCACTGTGTAACATAATGCTGTCGCAGAGGAAGGCCTTGGTTCACTAAACAAAATGATTTGAAGAAGTGGCAGTTGTTGGAGATGTGAAGAAGGACCAGTGTCATTGAGGTTAAGTTCGCCAATGTGCTAATTAGCGTGCGACTCTGGAGGATGGTTTTTAAAGGGGTCTCACTGGGCCATACCTTTCTCTGAGCTCCCCTTCCCCTGTCACATTTACCTTTGCTTTGACTTGTGGCCTCTCCGGCTTTCTCGATCTCATTGACTGTCTGGTCCGGGTTCCTGACGCGGTGCTGTGGTTGCAGGAGCATTCCGGTCTTTGGCTGGTCATGAGAAGGGGCTGGGTTCTGGAGGGATGCAGCTCAGAGGGTTGAATAAACGGGCTGCACTGACTGGGGGCTCTCATCCCCTGATGGGAGTCTGTCTAGTTTGAACTAAAGAAGCTGATGGGATTAAGTGCGGGGTTTGTGATTCGGTGGACTTTGACAAGGCTTATTTGATTGTGTCGGGCTGGGGTTTCTTAAGGAATTGCCTCTGTCTTGAAATTGAACCACAACTTGACATGTCTGGGAACCTGGGATTTCTGGGCTGTGAGGCCGAAGGAATTAATTTTAATTGGCTAAAAGTAAAGACAGGAATTCAGAATACCACGCAAGCCTGCATTATCTCACCCAACCATTTGCTTTCCTATCATGGGCCCTAATTTAAATGACATCTGCAGGTTCTGCAGGTCGTTTTTATCTATGCCCTGGTCCCGAGAGTTACAAGTGTACCAGCCAGGGGAGTTTCTTGGCCTCATCCTACAGGATTCAGACCTAGGCTGTGTTTAACTCCAGCACCCTTAATAGAGCCTCTAGGCAGGACATCTGCAGCAAGGCAATGGAGGTCACAAGTGGGCTTTATGTTTACACCATGTGCAACTAATTCTTCATTTCACTAAATGCTGTAACATTCTGTTCTTTCTGGATAGTGAAAACCTATGGGACCTGCCATAAAGATCAAGTTCAGTTGTTCCTTAATTACTGCAAGGCTGTATCTTGTTGGCAATTTCAAAAGAATTCCCAGGCTACCTCTCCTATGAAAGCCAGGAGCGAGTCAACATTGTGGGGAATGGGGCTTCTGTATGTACATATTTCTTGTGTTTCAGGGTTGCTGACCATTTAGCCTATATAAGTATGTAGTAAATGTTGCATCACAGTTTGCCTGGGCAAGCCATCTCAGTGTTTAACCTCTGGCAGGGCACTTGGGATAGTCTGGGACAGAATGCAGCTCTCTGAGATTAGGGAAGTTGATCTCATACTGTAAGTACCTCTGTCTTGAGCAACAAGTTATTTATTTATTTTTATTTTAAAAAAAATCTTTATTGGAGTATAATTGCTTTACAATGGTGTGTTAGTTTCTGCTTTATAGCAAAGTGAATCAGCTATTTGTGTACATATATCCCCATATCCCCTCCTTCTTGCGTCTTCCTCCCACCCTCCCTATCCCACCCCTCTAGGTGGTCACAAAGCATCGAGCTGATCTCTCTGTGCTATGCGGCTGCTTCCCACTAGCTATCTGTTTTACATTTGGTAGTGTATATATGTCAATGTTACTCTCTCACTTCGTCCCGGTTTACCCTTCCCCCTCCCCGTGTCCTCAAGTCCATTTTCTATGTCTGCGGAGCAACAAGTTATTAATGCCCACCTCAAAGTTCTTAGATGGACCCAACTTTCCATAGAACTGATTCCACAATGACCTTCCATTACCATTAGCATCTTACTGATGACACAGAGCCTTAAACCTGTTTTTTTAAAAACGGGCATGAATATCTGTTGAATGAGAGCTGTTTCTAAAGAGGAACAGATGTGACACCCAAACTCAGTTCTTTGGATGAGTCTATAGTAATTGTATGCCAGATCCATATGCTTCCCCCCTCCTCTGCTACCAACTTCTAAAAGGCAAATGTCTAAAGTAATATAAAAGCTTCAATAACCCATCCAGCCTGGGATTCAGCCAGTAACCATGTCAGCAAAGGACAGATTGTAAGGAAACGTGGTTCCTTGTGTGACGCTCTGCTAGTATTTCTAACTTCCTGAATGTTGGGAGAAACAGACAACAAAACGTACACACTCTTCCATGCTTCCCTGGCCATAGCATCTTCCTTATGAATTAAAATTAAGAAAGATTAATTAGCGTGCTGCTGTAGAGCATGTGGGAGATGACTGCTCCCCTGATGCATGTAGAGAGGGTGCTACAGGCCTGTGATTCAGTGCCCTGTCAGCACTGTGAGATACACTGTATGAAAATGCCATATAAATGCAAATACAAATACAAACACCGCCTTCCCCTGTTGGCTAGTGATAAGGTGCTCATCCAGATAAGACATTAAGATTTAAAAGCAGAAAAGTAGTAGCTGGGAGGGGAGAGAAACACAATTACTCTTCAAACAAAGTTTCCTTTTTAAGACAGTCATTAAAGTGCTTGTCGCCCCTTCCCCCAACCACTGACAGTTGTTCAACAGCCTGAACCAGGAGATGATAGTCGGAAACGATGCATTTGTGATTATTTCAATTAGCAAGGGGACACATTCGGAAATAGGATTGGGAGATGCGGGGTTTATTATGCAAAGGGGGGTGCTTGCCCCAGAGGTGAGTAGCTCACAGCCAAGTTACCTCTGATATGGGCCCTAGTCATCGACTTAATAATAAATTTGGATCTTAACTTTATGTAATCCCTTAACATTCTTTAAGCGCTTATGTGAAAGGGAAAAAAGCAAAACAAAACCCAAAACAACAATGAAGCAGCCCAGTGAAGGCCTAGCCATGTGCCTGGCACTTTCTTCTTAAGGAAAAGAGGGGTTTGCAGAGAGTCATTTTCTCAGTTGTGCTTCCCAGTTGTACTGCAGCTGGATGGCTTGCCGTTGATATATGAAGAGGTCCCTTAAGATGGATGTGAAAGGAGAATGAATAATGGAATCATAGAATTTTAGAGCTGGAATGGGCCTTAGAGGATTTTATCATTGTTTCAGAACTGAAAATTTAGCCGGACCCTGTCGGTAGCGAAGCTTTTCAATCCATATCAGAATTCTTGTATAAGAGCCTGAAAAGAAGTCCCACTTGGGTTTCATCCAGTCTAGCATTATAAAAACTAGGACCCCAAAGCAAAAGATGTCTTGGGGGTAGACCTGCTTGCCCTTCCTAACATCATCCTCAAAGTTAAGGGACCTCCAAAACAACCCACATTTCCCTTTATAACCCATTGGAGAGATGACACTTGCTGAATTATTGAAACTCTTCTTGAACCAGTTTATATTATCTGCCTGCCTCCTGTCTTGGAACACTGTGTTCACTACAACTTTGTTCACTACAAGTTTATTGGTCCCAAAGCTATTCTCTTAGAGTTTCACATTTGGAATGTGGCCAGGAAGCTTAGTTCGAAACTTCTGGGAATATATGAGTCTTTCCTTTCAGACGCATGAGCAAGAAAAAATATCAACAATGTCATTCAGGCAAAAATATCAACAGTGTCATTCAGGCTATCTTCGTACTGTCACTTTCCTCTCCCCAATACTTCCAGTGAATTCTAATTGTCTATTGTATCTAAGCAGCATCGGTCAATTTGGCATGCAGGACCTGCCACTAATTTAATCATCATTCATCTATTGCAGAGCTCAGCAAACAAACTACAGCCCATGGGGTGGGCACCTGTTTTTGTAAATAAAGTTTTATTGGAATACAGTCATTCTTTTGTTTATGTATCGGCTTTGGCTTCTTTCCCACTACAACAGTGTAGTTGAGCAATTGCAACAGAGATTGTGGCCCACAAAGCCAAATATTTACTATCTAGTCCTTTCCAAAAAATGGTTGATAATACCTGTTCTGTATCACTGGTTTTTATTTAGAGACATTTCACAGAATCATAGCAGGAGTTTCTCAAAATACAGTTTGCTAGAATATACCTATTAAATAAGAATATTCATGGATGGTTCTTAGACTTGACGTTTTGAAAATATATAGTCCAGATGATATTGATACCCCCTGGTTAGTAAGCATTGTTCTCTATGAACATTTTAATCATTTTATTCATTTTTATTTCTAACAATAGCCTATGGGTACATTTGAGTTGCATCAAAAATAGCAGCACAGATTTCACTAATTCTTGGCAAATCAATGACATAGAATCTCCATATCCCATCCAAAGTCACACCTAATATATCATTGGGAGTTCCCCAGGGTTTTTATCTGTAGTCTTGAATAAGTTTGCCATTGCTTATTGCCACCTACCACCAATTATCACTAAATATGCCTCGTGTATCCTCATGTCTATAAAGTGCTGTCCCCTCTGCCAGGTATTGCTATGTCTGCCAGGTAGCACTGTCTTCTGTCACAACGGATAAACTAGGACACCCAAGATGTCTGATGCATTGTGTTTCATTGGCAAGGTGAAACCTATCCTCCCGCTCCCCTCTGTGCTCCACTATGTTACAGGCATACCTTGGTCCTGGTGCTGATGCCCCAACATCTTACAGAGATCTTGGCAAAACATTTCAGTTTTGACCTGTTCTCCATAAATCTCAAACATGAATCAAATATAGACTGGGTCAAGAAATACACCTGCTGTACTCAGATTCATCTACTCTTTGCTTCTCTGCTAAGTTGGTTGTGTCTGGCTACTTCTTCCCTTAGGAAAAATTCTCTCCTAGAAAGTTTCTCAGGCCCTCAAGTAAGTAGTCCACCCGTTTCCCAGGCATGACAAGGTCGGTCAGAATCCCATCTTAGGCTCATGCTGGGAAACCATTCACTCCTCTGGCCTCTAGCTCTTATCATAGAGTTTAAGAGCATGGACTCTGAAATCAGACTGCTTGGATTCGAATTCTCTCTGGACCATATACTAGCTGTGTGACCTTATGGAGATTATTTATGCCTCAATTTCCTTATCTGTAAAATTGGGGCTAAAGTAGTACTTATCTCATATGGTTGTTATAAGGATTCAATGAATTTATGCACATTATAGCACTTAGCATAGTACCTGGTAGGTAGTAAATGCTATGTGTTAGCTATGATCCTTATTCTAGTATTACTATAATTCTAGTATTGTTCTCCTCCTGGGTTTTCCAGATCTGTGAATAGACATGAGACCTCCAATGGACATCTCAAACCATTAGAAAATCTTCTTGGCTCTACCTTCAAAATATACCCAGAATTTGAATACTTCTCATCACCTTCTCATACACCTCTACTGAAGTGGTCCAAATCACTATTGTCTCCTTAATTATTGTAATAGCCTTCAAATAACTCTCTACTTTCACCCACCCATTGTGCTCAACATAGCAAGCAGAGTAACTACTTGAACCTCAGTTGGATTATGACTTTCCAATGTTGAACACCCTTTCATGATCTTCATTTCAGAGCAAACCCTGAAAAATCCTTAGATGGCCTTACAAGTCTCTTCATGTTCAAGCCCCAGTGACCTCTCTGACCTCCTCTCCCAATCTCCTTCTTAACCACTCCATTTCTGTCGTCTTGTCTTGTCATTTACTATTTCTCAAACACGTCAGGCATGCTGTTCAGGGACTTTGCATTTGCTTTCTTCTCTGCCTGGAAACTCTTCCTCCAGATATCCACATGACTGTTTCTCACCTCCTTCAGGTCTTTGCTCAAATCTCATTTGCTCAGTGCACCCTTTCCTGAACCTATGTTTAAAACTGTACCCTCTCCAAAATCAGCACTCCCTGCTTCATGAGTTTTTCTACATAGCACTGAACACCATCAGGCAAAATGTATGGCTTAATTTATTGGAATATAATTGTCTCCACCCTTTTCTGTAAATATATATGTTCTTTGAGGTCAAGTACCATGTTTCGTCCAGTGCTATAGTAGATCTGAACTTGGCCATGTAGGTACACAATAAATGTTGAATAGTGTTTAAGCTATTCTCTGGATGTTGTCTGAAAACATTTCATAGTACTTATAGTAGTTATATACTAAATGCCTTAGGCCTCAATATACTTCCTAATGATCTTGACTTTTCTTTTGCATTTTCAGAAAGTATTACCAGTCCCAGTCATAGTTAATAGAAGGAGATCTGTGTATCTCACCAGGATCTAGAGTGTGAGTGAATACCTACTAGGAAAGAAACAATAGTGTGGGTACCTTGGTGGGAAGAGCATCACAGAGCAGTTAGAAAACCTGATAGAATTCTTAAGCTGTAAGCTGCCTTGAAGACCTTAGAGAACCTATAATGCTTTATTTAACAGAAGGGCAAATTAAGGTGCAAAATGTCCCATGATTTGTTAGCAGCGCACTGAGTTTTCAGATTGTAGTCTAGATATCAAGTTCAATGCCATTTTCATTATGTGTGATCCTTATCTCTATGTGGGAGCTGCGGCACCATCTAGTTAAGGGACACTCAACAGATAGAAACAAAGCAACATGAGAACAACTCTAAAACTAAGTGTAGTGAGATCAAAATAGCATTGTAAAACCTTGATCCTGAAGGGAGAACAAGAAGAATGATCAGAATTCATGTGGGTTTATCTGAGATGCTTCTCGAAAGAGATGCATTTTGATGTACTTTTGAGGCAGATAAAGGGTTGAACTGAAAGAGGAAAAAGCTTAAATTATAGTTGAGAAAGAGGAATAGACTGCTCAAAATCGTAAAGCAGGAATTAGCGGGTTACTTTTTTTTTTTTGGCTGTTTTTTTGTGGAAATGAAGGTTACAGCAACAGATAACCTCAGCTAGAGGAAAATGGTCAAGTCTTAGCAAAGTGAAAGTGAGGTTAGTGGTTTGTGGGTGCTGAGAGAAGGCAGGAATTTGATGGGTTGTTTTGCATTTGAGGTGGGTACAGGCTGACCAGACAGATGCTAGAAGGGGGATGGGCTTAGCAGATTGGGAAGCAGAACCTAATTTTTGGAAGAGCAAGAAAAAAGAAGGAATTTGAGCATCATTCTCTACCTTGTCCACATTTTTCTTTCCACCTGGTTGTGACAGACATACCCAGTAATAGTTTCATCGTCAAATCTATATGCCAGACAATTCTGGCACTTAGTAGATGTGTGACATTGAGCAAGCTGCTTACCCTCTCTGAACCTAGATATCCTTGTTTTTAATACAAATGATAACTGTAGCCATCTCTTAGGGTGACTGTGGTGACTGAATGAAATTAAAGCATCTAAAATGCTACCCGATTCATAGTAGGCACTAACTTGTATGTAGATTTTATTCTGTATAACAAAACTCCCTGTTTGTATTATACTTCACCAAATATATAGCCTGATAATATTCACTCTTATTTGTTCCTCACATAAACCTGGTGAGGCAGATGGCATTTTGGTGGTGCTTGTTTTGTCAGTAGTTTTATTTTTTGAAGGGCTATTGCTTGCCATTGTCATCACTTAAAAGCAATTGCTAGCTTATATGTAAAAAGCATATTTTTTCTGGTTGCTTTTTCTATGCAGGATCATTCTCTGTACTATGCTGTTTCAAAATCTAGGGCCAGTACCTACATTTTTCTAAATGTCTATTTCTGTGGCCACTTATTTCTTCTTTGTAGCAAACAGATGCAGGACATTTGTTGAGAGGAGCTCTTTAAAGGGCACTATTATGTTTCTGCTTTTAGAGATGGACTTGTCTGACCTTTTAGAAGCTAAGACCTTTTATCCAGAGGGAGGATAATGTTTGTTTACGTTGATGATTTCTCATCTGTGAGTATCCAGTTGGATGATATAGAGGGTTGTTGATATTGAAGGTCCACATGCACTGTCTAGGCTGGGCTTACAGCTCATGTAAGGGTGCTGGAGGCTTACATGTTGGGAAAGAGCTAATGACACATGTTCACTGTGTCACATCCATCAGGACACAGGCTTTCCCCCTGTGTGCAGAATTCCAGGCAAGAGAAATGAGTGACACAGTGAGCAACAAGGTGAAGAAATGGAATCAATCAATGTCTCTGACCACTCTTAGAGCTCAGTTTCTCAGGGACTTGACTCCCAGAAATACTTTCTGCATCCTTTGAGACACAGTCTAAGACAGTATGCTTGAGAGAAAGACAGAATCAAAGAGAAAATCCATGCTCGCACAGTCACAGACCAAAAAAGAGTGAAACTAAGAGAGACAGATTGAGGAAAACATAGGCAGAGATGGACCACGGAGAACTCCAGTATTCTCTGTATTAATGTAGAAGTCTGCTTTGGCCGGAGTTCAGAGTGAGACAAACAACCTGCCATGGGGACTGCGTATAAAACCAGGCACACGGGACTTCCCTGGTGGTCCAGTGGTAAAGAAACCACCTTCCAATGCAGGGGACCCGGGTTCAATCCCTGGTCAGGGAACTAAGATCCCACAGGCCACAGGACAACTAAGCCACCCAAAGCCACCACTACTGAGCTCATGCACCTCAACTAGAGAGCCTGCGTGCCGCAAGCTACAGAGCCCACCCGCCCTGGAGCCTGCGTGCCACAACTAGAGAGAAAACCCGCAGGCCACAACTGGAGAGAAGCCCCACACGCCACAACTAGAGAGAAGCCCGCGTGGCACAGTGAAAGATCCTGCATGCTGCAACGAAGATCCGGTGTGCCACAACTAAGACGCAATGCAGCCAAAAATAAATAAATAAATAAATCTTAAAAAAAAAAAATTACCAGGCACACAATGTGTCCTGGACAATATCAGCGTTCTGCTGAGAGACACCAGAGCCACCTGGGACATGTGGAGGAATCTATAACCTGGAAGGTCCATAATGAGAAATGGGGATGGGGCTTCCTAAATATCTACGGTACGTGCAACACTTCTGGAGTCACCAAAATGATCAGGCTCCAGTGGCCAAGACTCACTCTGCATCTAGAAAGCCAGAGGCCAAAGCCTATCAAGTGAAATCCTATCCACACCCAGAAAGAAACTGGGCTTTCTACCCAAGAAGATGGAATGATGGGGAGATAACTGAATGATGATGCTCAAAGGTGTCAGATGCAGACCTGTGTAGCCAAATGGGGTGAGGGGGAAGCAGGCTGTACAAAAAACATAGATAGAAATGATCTAAAAATATGAGATATGGGACCTCCCTGGTGGTCCAGTGGTTAGGACTCTGCACTTCCACTGCAAGGGGCATGGGTTCCATCCCTGGTCAGGGAACTAAGATCCCACAAGCCATCCGGCTTGGCTCCCCCCAAAAATATGTGTGTGTGTGTGTGTGTGTATAAATAAATGAGATACTTATAACTCGGTTTATATCCTAGCAATAATTTAGAAAAATGACAAAATAGTAGACAGCCAAAGATTAAGACTAAGAAAGCAAAGGAGGTCTCAACCTACATATCTTGATGGGCAATTGTTCTTCCAACAGATGAGCAATTTATTAGATTTAGATCTGGTAAATTGTTTTGAAAGTGACTACCTTCAGTGAAGAAGAGTGGACTTAATATTCCCATCCAGTTTGCAGTTAAGAAACTTGAGAGTGATAACCTCTGCCAGGAACTTTCTCAATAGAAGTCATATTTCTTCTATAACAAGGAGGACAGGGTGTGTAATTTAAAACAATTTTAGAATTAAAACAAATTATATAAGCAAATCATGATAATGACACACAGACAAATGTACAAAACAGACATGTGAAAGAAAAATTAATTAATACCACTCTTACTCTCGTCCAAAACTGACATATTTTGCCATATGTTCTTTCAGACTTTTTTCTCTGTGTATATAATATTTATGCATATATTTTAAAATGCAAATCATAGCATACTATGTATATTGATCTGGTATCTGCCTTTCCTCCTACAATATATTATATATGCTTTTCCATGTCAATTCATACAGTTCTAGGAGGTATCTACATCATGATTTGTAATGAATACGTAATATTCCATTGCATGGATGAAACACATGTTATTTAACTAGAATTTGAACTCACACCTGACTCCTAATCCTATGCTTTTCCCAAGAAATGATAAAACAAGGCATAATTTAAAATGTACAGATTAAGATGTAACACAAGAAGGGTATGGCTGCAAATAAAGAATTCTAGGGTTCCTTGTATTGGTTGGGGGGTGGTATAAAGAGAATGATTGACTTTAAAATTTTAAGTCAAGTATGCATGTTAGAAAATGAAGGATGGCGTCTAAAACTAAGAAAGAAGGGACAACAATTGAAAAAAACAACTTTCCCATCAGTTTTCCTCACAGTAGTTTGAAAGCTAATGTGATTACAAATATACCTTGCTTTAGAAAACCCACACAATGCAGTGAAAATAGCACTGGAATAGGAGTCTGAAGACCAATATTCCTCTTGTAAGTGAGCTGGTTACTCATTGTGTGACTCCATAGACACAGTCGCTCAACAGAGATAGGTCTGTAGAAAAGGACGGATGAAGGTTTTGGTTTACTTCGTAGTTTTGTAAATTCCACTTGACGTTCTTGTCTACCTTGTTGGGAATAAGAACAATTTGCATTAGTCGATGTATTCGATTTATATTGGAGCATCTCTCATCAATGAGTGTCAAAGCAATTGCCCAGGTGGCTTTTCCCTTAATCTGATTCTGCCTACTGCCTTACATGTCCCTCAGACAGCAGGCTCTGTGGCTGGCATAGGAAGGTTTCTTTAGCTATGCAGCCCAGCAAGCCCATTGCCTTTGAATAGTTTCTTTGTCAACATTTTTCCAGTTCTGCCTTGGGGTGCAGGGTGACAAGAGATGACGGGCTGTCAGGGATGGGGTAGAGGATCCTGCATACTGATAGAGGCAGTTTCCTTGGTGGCAGTTATCTCCCTAAGCATAGAATTTGTGTCCATTCAGATCACCAATGACCTTCTCACAAAGCCCACTCAAATGAACTAAAAAATTACACAGATATAAAGAGAGGACCGAAACCTTTGTCCTGTCCTTAATAAGCTCTTGTTCCTCTTTTTTTTCCGTGCTGTGTCTCTCAGTGCCACCTCCCTTTATCATATCCCGTATCTCTTCCCACTGTCTGTGTGAGCCTAGATCACAGAATAAGGCCTAAAGTCCACTTAACATTCTCCCAATATCAAAGTACACTCTCCTCACAGCACTGTATCCAAAGAATAATTGGTATGTTGGGTGAGTGTGCAAGCCCACGGCCTATTGTCCTATTTGTCTTTGATAATGGGACTAAGCCAGGCTGGCTAGTTAATGAGCCAATTATTTTAGGACAAGCCAGTAGATCTGGACACATAGCTCTGTAGCTTTGGGGTTTTATTTTATTAAGACCTCTTTTCTTCAGGGCTTGCCTTTCCCATGGGGAAGCTCTTCATGAGAGTCAGAGGCCAGCACTGCAGGTACCTAACTTGAAGCAATGTGATACGTGAATGTTCTGAGTCCTCCAAAAGATAAAATTGGAAACTTTAAGGGGGAGACTGCTTCTCTCTCTCCCTTTCTCCCTCTATCTCTCTCCCTGTCTCTCTCTGTCTCTCTCTGTCTCTCTATATATATATGCACAGACATACACCTATATAATACACACATACATATACACATATGTGTATATACACACACTTTCTTTTTACTTCATAGTTTGCTTTAATATGATGTAAAACTTTGAAAATGTGCATATCCTTTGCCTATGTGATTCTACTTTGAGGAATTTATGCTAATGAAATAATCATGGATATGTGGATGAAGATTCAAGTTGAAAGAATGTTCATGTAATCGTTATTTATAATTGAAAAGTCCTAAACGTCTGGTAATATGGGGCATCATGTACAAATACTATGACACCATTAAAAATAGTATTGAAAATGGGAAAATATGTTCCTGAATATTGTTAAATGAAAAATACAGGTTGTACACAGTATGTAATATGAGTGTGTGTGTGTGTGTGTGTGTGTGTAGTTTGTAATGATCAGATAGATGTGCACCAAAATACTCTGGGTTTTGGGGCTATTGGAGACTGAGCAATAAAAACTATATCAACTATTCTTATATAAATTCTTTAGAATTTATAATTATTATCATTCTGTTACTTTATTCCATCTTTTTATAAATAAAAGAAGTAAAAGCTTGCTAATAATATCAGTGTTCCTATATTCTTCCCTCATCCCCTCATACTGAACCATACAAAATAACAAATTCTTTATATATCTTTCCAATCACTGTGAACAGTGTTTTTCTTTTTGTCTTCATTTTCTCATTTGTTACAATAAAAGAATATTGCTTTGGTTATGAGGGAAAGTTATTAAATTTTCTCCTCTGATACATTTACATTTTGATTTAATTTGCAAGAACATTGTATATAAATTATCTCTTCCCGGCATGAAATTACATGAAGTAAAGTATAAAGCTGTGTAGACTGATCTAAGTATATCTAGGTGTATCTTGCTAAGTGGTATTGTTACCTATAAACTCTGGGATCTTGGACAAGTTACTTATATTTGTCCTTCAGTTTCCTCATCTGAAATGGGGATAGCAACAGTTTTTACCTCATAGGGTTTTTGTATAGATTAAATGAGACAATACATGTATTTAGACTGCTGTCCAGAATTGAGGAATTTTCAATACGTAGCCATTATTATTATCATCTTTACCAATCTAAAAGGTGTCTAATGGATTATATAATACGGTAGTTTTAAAGCGTGGCCACAAATTCTTTGACCTTCTTCACAACACATGGAACCTAGCTTCCCTCTCCTTGAATCTGGGTAGACTTGTGACTGCTTTGAACAACGGAGTATGGTGAAAATTATGCTATATGGCCTTTGAGGCTGAGTTTTAAAAGCCACGTAGCTCTACCACTGTCTCTTGGAACACTCCAAGGCAAGTCGTTTAAGAACCTTGTAAAAAATTCAACTATTGGGACACTCCTATGCTAGAGATGCCACATAGGTGCTCTGGTATCAAGTCCAGCCTTCCAGACATCCCCACCAAGGCACAGGTGTGTGAGTGTAAGAGTGGAAGCTGTCTTGGACCCTGCAGCCCATCCCATGCACCAGCTTAGTACCAGTGATCGACCCCAGTTGATGTTACGGGGAGCAGAAGAAATGTTCAGCCAGGCTTGTCCAAATTCCTGACCTACAGTATCAATGAGATATAATAAAATAATTGTTGTTTTAAGTAACTTAGTTTTAAGTAGTGTGTTAGGCAGCAGTAGTAGCCAGAGGAGATTTTACTACTAGTACTAGGGTAACGCCATAGCACTGAAAACCCCTAGCATGTCTTTGGGGTCAGGCAGCAGATGGAAACCAGAAGGGCATTGAGGAGACTGTTAGGGGAAACTTTGTTGTAACTCCAGGAAGCGGTTAGTGATGGCTTAAAAGAAAGCAAGGAAAAGGTTGTTGGAAGCTAGAGGAAAGGAGAGACTTTGTATGCACTAGCAGAAAGTTTAACAAAATAGATACAAAATGTACCTGAACTGACGCTTCTGGCTAAAGAGATTTCCATGCAGAATGTTGAAGATATCAACTGGTTCCTTCTGGTTTCATATCATACAGTATAAATGGAGCTAAACTAAAGAAAGAGTTCTTCAGTTCTCAAGAAGAATTTAGAGGACATATAATAGAGCCAGGACTTAATAGATTCAAAAATAAAACTGTTTCTCAACTCCTATCAGTATGAGTAGAAGATCCTCAAACTAAGAAAGGACCTCAAGACAAAGATCAAATCTAAAAAATGTGGTCTTTGGGAAGAAAATGAAGCTAAGGTTGTGGTAATAAAACTGTTAAATCTTGAAAAGGACTTAAGATGCAGCCTCACAGTCTCTTTAAGACAGACAAAAGGCTTTCCAAGGATCCAGCTTCACCGAGAGTAAAACATATTGAAAGGCTTATCTTGAAATAATCTGGGGGTATGGCTTTTATCTAATGGAATGGGTGATTAATGAATATAAAGTTAGTAATTTTTAAAAACAATTATATCAGTTTAGACTGAAAGGGGCAGAGAAAATATGAAATTAAAAGAGAGCCTTGGATACAAAACATCTATGATCAGGAAAAAGGCTGAGAAAACGACTTAGTTGCAAACATAGGTTACTTTTTATGAAAAAGGAAGAACCAGGAGACCAGAGAGTGGAGTCAAGAGCCAGGGAGTAAAACCGGACCCTAAAAAAGAAACTGTATGAAAATTCTGGGATCCAGAATTGTCTTGCACCTAGAATTGCTATGTGCTTCCTACCCCCTCTGTTTAAATGGAAATATCTATTCTAATTATGTTATGCCCACCTGCTGTTGTATGTTGGGTGGAAGATAACTTGTCTCATTTCATAGGTTTTCACATTGAAATGATCCATGTCTAAGGAACTGAATCCAAGGAGCCTCATCTTCACCTGGACCTGATTCAGATAACAAAGTCCTGGACTTTAAACCTGAGCTTGTGGCCCAGATTGGGAAGGATTGAGCATATTTTGCATGTGTGAGAAATATACATAATTTTTAGCCAAAGAGTACATTGTGGCTGTTTTTAATAAATAGTTCCAAATTCTTTGACATTCCTCATATGGAGAGGAAGAATCTGTATCCCCTCCCCTTGAATCAGGTTGGCTTATAAGTTTAAATATCTGCCTTCTGAGGTGAGATCTTAAGAGGCAATGTAGCTTTCTTATTTTTTGCAGGGGTGGGGTGGGGGCTCAGTCTAGGGGAAGTTTGCTGCCATGTAAGAAGTTCCACCACCCTGAGACCACATTGCTGGAGGTGCTCTAGTTGTCAGTCCCAGCTAAGCTTAGCCTCTAGACTCTGACAAAATGCCAGATATGTACGTGAAGTCATCTTGGTTCTTTTAGACTATGTAATTCCAGCTGAGTACCACTAAGTGATCTCAGTCGATCCACATGGAGTAACAAATAACTCAGTTGAGTCCTGACTGAATTTGTGACCTACAGAATTCATGAGGTATAGTAAAATTCACAGTATTTCATGCCATTAAGTTTTGGGATAGTTGGTTATGCAGCAATAGTAACTGAAACCTGTAGTTTTAGTGTTACCTGCTAAATAGAAAATGCCTTCATATGTAAGAGAAAGAAAAAGTGATATCCAGGTATGCCCTCAGTGTTCACTTTAAAATGACTCTTCTGTGGCCAACAGACAGTTGACATTCTTTGATGCCTGTAGTGTTTCATGGGAGCCAGAAGTCTTTACAGGAATAGACTTTGCCTGAGACATAATTTTGGGCTGTGGTATGGATACCAAAAAACTGTTCCTAGCTCCAAGATAACTTCCAGCCATTCTGTTTTAGTGTCTGAAACTCCTTGCTTTGGCATAAAGTATCCTCTGTGTTGGAGGCCTGGAGCAATGAAGAAACTGCTGCAAATGGGATGGGGACCTGTTATTAGCCATTGGTAACCCATGGCAGATACCTTTTAGATACTTTTCCATTGTCCTTGGAAAGCAGAGAGAAAGGCCCTGGAAGAAGGAGGTGTAAAATAGGAAGGTTTATAAATGAGAGGAGAGAGTGATCCCAAACATGGGATGGAGAGGGGGTAATTGAGAAAGACAGCCCTAGGTGGGGTTGTACAGAGGTGAGTCTTAGCAGTTGGGAACAGTCTGAGAATACCAGGTATCTGTGGATGAGTTTGCAAAGAGCAAGATTAAGTTATTCACTGTTATGTCTCAAGGACCAACCCTACATGGACTTCTTTTGTGGAAGCTCTCAATTGGTAAATGGAGTCTTATTTTATTTACACACACACACACACACACACACACACACACACACATATATATGTAGAGAGAAAGAGAGAGAGAGTTTGATGGCTTATTGCCCTAATAATAGTATTTCCTCACACTTGTACAGTACTTCCCAGTTTATGAAGCATATTTGCATGCTGGGAAGGAGCAAAATATTACAGTCCCTTTATATTTTTACATGAATGAACATAGTTTTATAAAGATGAAATGACTTGCCCCAAATCACAATCTAGGTTACACTGGAAAAATTATCTTCAAATTCCATGACTCTTGACTATTTCTGCCACACTGCCTTTAGGACTCAAAGTTGTATCTTCTTTGTACATGTCAATTTACATTCATACAGAACGCACACAAAGTGAAATGCTCTGTGTGCAGGCACTACTAATGCATTTTTTCTCCTTACTAATTGAAACTGAAATGCTCATGATACATCATTATAACAAACACCAAACAATTGTTCAGATTGAATTTAGAGCCTGGGATGCAGATCTTTAAGTATTGTATGGATCTTGGAATCCTTTTAATTATACCAGGAATTCAGTTTTAATTTTTGATGGAATTATAGATGCCAGAAGACATAAGATTTAGAGTGTAGATCAAATGGAGTTAAAGTAAGGTAATTATGAAAAATAGAGCTCCTCGTGTTTTAAGGCAGCCATGGTACATGCATACAGGTAACATTGGATAAAGGGTCCAAAGCAAAATGAATTTCCCCAGGGATGAAACCATTGGATGACTCAGTCCAGCATCAGGACCCAGGTTTGGATCACATTGAGGGGGAAGCAGTATGGAAGGGCAGTGGAATATATGCTGCCGCATGATTCAAGAATCCTGGTTTCTGAGTCCTTTTTATTTTGACTGGCTATGTGGCTTGGGCAAGAGATTCTTTGAGTTTCAGTTGACTCATCAGCAAAGTGGAGATTTATTTTTTACCTGTCTGAAGGCAGGCAGCTAGAGCAGATACTCTCCTGAGAGCCCTTCCCATTTCAAGGTCTAAGATTGTAGTCTTTCCACTCTGGTTTCCCTTTCCCCTCTATGGCCCTTTCATTCATGAATTTATCTAAGCCCTTTGTAACTGATTTATATTTTGGCCTTCATGGTAATGAGTTCCACTGAAGCTCTCATTCCTTTTTCTTTAAAACCCACACTTTCAAGTGCCGCAGGCATGTGGAGTGAGACTAGTACTCCAGGTCTTGGTCCAATCTGCTCAGTTTCCTGGTGACACTAAGTCCCAGGCTGATTTGAAACACCAGAAATGCAAGAGAAGAGCTGTGGGTAAAGGGGAAATAAATTTAAGCCCCATCTTCATGTCTTTCTTAAATCACTTGCATGTACAATCCATGTAGTATTTTCTTTGTAAATTTAAAAGTGACTCCTCCAATCCTTTGCTTAATAAAAATTAATTTAGTTTAATTTTGTTATTGTCAGACAACTTACATTTCTTAGGGCTGGATATTTGTTATAATTTTTAATTACATTATAAATTTTTGCAATCATCAGAAAATAACCAACAGTGTTATATAGCATGAAAGAGTTAATCTGAGTCACAGTGGAGAAAGGTACTATGGAGTAAAGTATATTCATAATCCAAGAAAATGGAACTTGTTCGCAGCAAATATTAGTTATGGGAACAATCATCTGAGCAACGTCACTTATTTGAGGGACAGGAAATAACTCTGAATCTCATGCCAGTATTGTTTTACAACCCACATGATATTTGTTTTGAGTCAGAAGACAATGTGGTTTTTAAATTGAGTTATTTTTTAAATTAAATTTCCTTTCATATTTTAGTAAGTCAGGATGATGAATAACTCTACATTAATGGATCTTCCAATGTATTTCTCTAGCTAACATCAAGTCACCTCACATCTTAGGTGGGGTTTTCAAACTGGAATTGTACTTCATAATTTATTTTGTATGAAGAAACAGCCAACCCATGTTTGTTCTTTCATTCAGCAAATGTTTTTAAACAATCTGCTTTGGGGCAGACACTGTACTAAACACTGGGATATTATGGTGAACAAGACAGATGTGTTTCCTGCCCTCATGGGATTTAATGTCTAGTAAGAAGACAGTCATAAAACAAGTAATTACAAATGTTTATAGCATTGCTAAGGGCACTTCAAGGTGAGGTTTAAACCCATGCTCAGGCTATACATTATCAGCTGTGTGTCCTCAGACAAGTTACCTTCTCACAACCTCGGTTTATTTTTTTTTTTCATTTTAAATAAAGGAATAACAAATACAACCTCACAGAATTGTTTGATAATAGAATGAGATATTTGATAGAAAAGTGTTCTGTAAAGTGTGAAGTAGTGTGTACATATTAGTGCTGTTGGTATTATTCTTTACATACATTCATTTGCTTGGGAAGTTAGTAGGCATACTTAGGCCATTTAGATTCAGAGCCCTCTTACTTGTTCCTTCATTCCTATGCCTGGTCACCAATTCTCACCTTTCTTTATTCCTTATACCTCCTTGTACTCACTGCCCCCACTGACCCTGACCCCTCCTCAAAGGCCTCTTTGGCTCGATTAGGAATACGAGGTTCAGAGCATTAGTAGTTCTATTCTTGTTAGGCTATTCCATGAGTGGCTACCTAAGACATTACTCATGTCTTCTCTTGATCGATTTATTCTGTTAGCTCAGTAGGTAATGATAATTTTGCAAGGATATGGCATAGCCATTCTTTCCAGTGGTATACTTGACCCCACCTCTATTTTCTCTCTGCCTCGGAATGCTGGGTAAAGTTCCTTTAATGCAGACTCAAAACTTAAAGAACATTCATATTACCTTCTTGGAAAACAGCAACTTATAGAAGACTGACCTTTCTGACCAAATGGAAGTGGACCAGGAAAGCCAAGACTATTTGAAAGCACAATGAAGGGACTATTATGAGAGTTTGCTTCCATCTCAACATATCCCCATCATTTATCTTGCCAATAAGTGGGTGATTCCCTACTGTTGGTCACTGATTAAAGCCAAGGCATTGAAACTAAGAATTCACAGAAAATATTTTTTAGAGAAGGTGGGTTTGAGATAGGGTTTCAAAGCTAAGCAAAATAGATTAGTTTAATGAGAAATAGGCTATCATTCAAAGGTTTTGAAAGGTGGAGTAATTTAATGAAAATGGAAGTCTAAGGCATGTTAGGGATGTTCCGCAGTGCCAGAGAAGCATGGTGTAATGATAACCTTGACTGAGAGTTGGAAAATCTGACTTCTACCCCTGACACTGATTATGATCAGCTTTGACACCTTGAGCCATTATCCTCTTTGGGCTTCAGACTTCTAATTTGCTTAAAAAAATGAGGAAGTGGAGGTCAGACTAAATAATCCCTTCTATGAAATAAGAAAAGCAGATACAAGGTTACTAACATAACCTGATAGTGCTGAGAAGACTAGATACATAATGGTGGCAGTGGAAATGAGGCAGAAAGAACAAGTTGGAGAATTACTGTTTGGATTCAATGAATACGTATAATAGATGGATTGGGGGAGGAGTCTAAGCCATCTTCAAAGTGTCAGTTTTGAATGACTAGGTAAATGAGATGGACGACAGAGATGGTGGAATAGAACTATGTGAGTGAAGAGGGTCAGCTGTCAGTGAAGTGGGAAGAGATTCAAGATTATATGATACTCTGTTGGGATGTGAACATATATAGAAAAAGGGAGTGGGCAACTATGCCCATAGTATCGCAAACTGAAAAGAGCTTAGAAGAAAGTATTTGGTGTTTAGAAGACGAGTTCATCTGAGAGAAAATCAGTGGGATCAAGGATATGCAAACGTGTACGTATACATGCACCACACATTTCCTTCTCCATGATATGCAATATTGTCTCTGGACAAATGGAGAAAACTCAAAACATCATGATCCATGTTGGAGGTCTTTGGTATGCCTTTCATTGTGTACATGTACATTTTGTACACTGGTTGGGAAAGAGTGGACTGGAAATAAAATATAAAGGGGTTGTCAATACGTTGAAGGTTAGAAATTGTGAAGCAAAGTACAAATAGAGGGACTTCCTATGATCCCCCAGTCTTATTTCTAGATACTTTTCAGTTCAAAATAGATCCTCTTTCATGGTCAGTGGGAAAGTCTACTTTTTACTTCTCTTGATTTTTCTATATGCACAGAAATCCAAGAGTCTGTTTAATAATTATCTGCCTTTCTTCTTTTCCTTTCCCCCTGTCATGTTTAATTCCACAACCATTTTCTTGAAAATGAGGTTGGATAGAGCAGAGATGTGTTGTACCTTATCTGTCGCAACATACTGAAAGGAACTCACAATTGTGTACAGATTGTATAACACCTTTAGATGAATCTTATTTCCTTCCCTTGGATGGTGCTAATAGAGTATGAAAGCGAAACATGATTATATAAGATGATTACTATGGTACTGTATAAAGGCCTGGAGTCATTCAAATGATTTGGAATTAAAGACAAATGTGTTTTCTGAGAAGTCCATATTATTGTTGCAGAGATGAAAACCTTTTTCTTTTAGCGGCTAGAGTCCCAAGATGTTTACCCTCTTTTCTCTTCTTCTTTATCCTAGAGACTTCTCAAAATCTCTCCAAAAATAGTTGCAGTGCAAGTGAATAAAAAGAAATCTTATCTAGTGCAAGTATTAGAAAAGCTTGGTTTTCCTCTCAGATAAAAATAGTCTTGTTATCTATTTGCACTGTGTCTTGAGTGTCGGTAACATACAAAGTGAAATGTGTAGCATACCCGGACTAGGAAACCATTGTTAAAGTCTTGTTGTGTAAGGGATGTCGCTGAACTTGTCTCTCACTCTGGGCACCAGAAACTTGACTGCCATTGTCAAGTGGGTTTGACCATCCCAGGTAACTCTCAACAAAATGCCAGACGGTTTCTTTAACACGTAACTTGAGGAGACAACAAAAAGTTTAGCTGGACTAAAGAAACACAATGTGATGACAGTTTCTTAAATGTTTAAGCATCTGTACATACAATATTCTGTAAATGATGAGAAGTAGTGCTCTGATATGAATATCTAATTTCTATGTACAAGGAATTTTTTAAAGGCTTTAACCACTTGAAGGTATGAACATTTCTGTGTTCTTATTGGATCCACATTTCTTTAATTTTGCAGTTGTCCAAGTTATTCTGATGCTTGTCAGAGTGCCTGGAGCTGTTCTTGCCCTATGCTGCTCTGCCCTGGGGGTGTTCTATATCAGGGCCCTTTATTTTAGCCTCTCATGAAACACTCCAAAATCATTTTCAGTTCAGAGTACTTAGTTTTATTCCTAAAGAACCAGGGATTCTCTCTGAATTGTCTCCTGTGTGTTATATATTACCTTGGGAATGATTTCTTGCATGTTTCTTTGGCTTTCTATTTCTCTCCTGTGAATGTTCCATGTTTTCTGGGAAGCTGCCTCTGTCCACACTGTGAAGATGGAAAGTGTTTTAAATTCTCCACTTATTGTGGTGGAGAAACTAACTTCCAGACTGTATCTAAGTTGTAATGGCTGAAGCTTGGATGCCATAGCATTTACTATTTTTAAAAAATAATTAATTAATTAAATTTTTTGCTGCGTTAGGTCTTTGTTGCTATGCGCAGGCTTTCTCTAGTTGCGGTGAGCAGGGGCTACTCTTTGTTGTGGTGAGCAGGGGCTACTCTTTGTTGCGGTGTGCGGGCTTCTCATTGCAGTGGCTTCTCTTGTTGTGGAGCACGGGCTCCAGGCATGCCAGCTCAGTAGTTGTGGCACGTGGGCTCAGCAGTTGTGGTTCACAGGCTCAGTAGTTGTGGCTCACGGGCTCTAGAGCATACGCTCAGTAGTTGTGGCGCATGGGCTTAGTTGCTTCGCAGCATGTGGGATCTTCCAGGACCAGGGCTCGAACCCTTGCCCCCTGCATTGGTAGGCAGATTCTTAACCACTGTGTCACCAGGGAAGTCCCTTTAGCATTTACTATTTAACACTATTAAACATTTCCCCCTGGTTACAGCAGTTTAGGATTTTATTGTTTTATACCTGTTGTAATGTGGACTATGCTTGATCTCAGCGATACTTAAAACTAGACATGACTTCTGCTTTCTTGAACCATAACTCCAAATTGACAGATAGACTTAGAGCTGAAGGAAATGACAAGAGACTGTAAGAGGTAGGACTTTTTCTACTTAAATATGTTTCTTTAAGTGTGGTGACATTTGTAATTGAGACTGCATTTAACATATTTTTGCAGATTTCTTTGTTTTAGTGGTTACACTAGTCACTGCTTGGTCAAAGGGTGGAGTCTAGGTTAAAGAATGTCTCTGTCACTAGATGAAGATATTTGCATGGAAAATCACATTAGAACCTCAAACAACTAGAGTCCAATTAAGTGTACTCCTTAATTAATTGGAATATTCAAGTGATGCTTCAGGTTTAGGAGAAAATGATAGATAGCTGGAAACCATTCCATATCAAGCAACTAGTGACTGAGTTATTTGTTCATTCATTAGCTTAGCAGTAGACACTGGGTATACTGACAAAGGACACAGTCCTTGCATTCAAATTACAAACAGAGAAATAGATAAATGAATGATTACAATGAAATGTTCTAAGTGTGGACCTCAGCACAGAATAGTATAGAATGCGTAGGACAGACAACTATGGAGATATCAGGGAAGGGTTCTTGAGGTGGTGCTATATGAAGCTAATTTTGAAGAATTCACAGAAATAGGCCAAGTGATGTGGTGGAAAAAGGGCACAGGGCACTCTAAGCAGAGGAGAAACATGAGGGAAGAAGGCATATAGTAAGAACTGCAAGGAGTTCAGTATGGCTGCAGCGCACAGGAAGACATGGGCTGTGGCAGAAAAGAAGTTGGACCAGTAGGCAGAAGCCAGACCACGAAGAATGTGTACGTCAGGTTAAGGCATTTAGAATGTCTCTTGATGACATGGGGGAGTTACTGAAGAATTTTCAGACGCAAGGACTCATGGCTGTGTTTGCAGTTTAGAGATTTCTCTGGTGCAATGTGGAGCTGGTTTGGAGAAGTTAAGACAAGAAGAAAGAAGCATAGCTGGGTATTATATTCAACCAGGTAAAAAATGAGGAGGTGGTAGTTGGATTAGAAGGGATGGAGGCAGATATCAGAAAGCAAGAAAGATTTATGAGGTTGAGTGGACAAGACATGGTGAATTTGACACAGACTGAGATATAGAAAAGAGGAGAACTAGAAGGATAGGACGTAGGGACACTGATAAATTCACTTTTTGTATATGACAAATACTTGGAGGTGAAAATCACATTTTCCAGGGGCTTGGACTTTGGCCAGTGGCATACAGTCTGCCAATCCTAAGGCCTTGTACCAGCCTCATTTAGTAAAGAGAGATTCAAGTATGTTCACTAGACCAGATTGATTAAAGAAAATCTCACATTAAACTTCAGTTGCACAGCAATTTAATTAGCTAGAACCTGCCATTCCCATAGCATCTCTCTTATTGAAGCTTTCTTGTAGTTCTTAGAAGATAAATCTATCCTGGAGTTGGATAATCTATGATATAACTGTCACTTTGGCCCTTTCATTATTTTTAAAATGCATCACGTTTCCCTAATCACTGCCAAGGAGACAAGGAGCAATCCTCTACTTTACAATTGATCAAATTCTCTTTAGTCTGATTTTCGCATTCTCTCATACCCCCAGAGTGGATCTGTTATTTTTTCCTTGACCCTTCACTCATAGGCGTTATTGATTTTTCCTGAAGGGTGCCAAAGCAATTACTGCCTACCTCTTCCTTCATCCTCCATGAAAGGATCTCAAATGGCTTCTTAGGGCCCTACAAAATCAAGGGTTGTTTACGCCAATCACACAACTCAACATTTTTTCTCAGCTTTTCAAGATAAAAGTTTAAAATGCCTCCTGATTAAAGTGCTTCTGTGATTGTTGCTCTGCATCAAGGTCTATACTTCCTTTTTCTTTCCTTCACAGCCCATGAAGCAACATGGGGCACAGCCTGGAGTAAACAAAATGCTGAGAAATGAAGGAGTTCAGATTGCTATTATTTCCTCCTTACCTGTCTAAAAACTAGTGGAAACTTCTTTGTTTCTCTTGTTTTAACTTACAGTCCTTTTTAGAGTGTCTAAATCTACATTGTTGCCCAGTGTGCCTGTGCTAGTGAATCAAATTGAATTGACCTTTGATGTTTCCTTTGATGAATGGTCTTTTCAGGACTGCTGCCATTATTCTGAGCTTTATTGATCATTGTCAGTTAAAGATTAAAAGAACATGGCAGGAGGGTCAGACAAAGGTGGGTTTGACTTCTGATTCTGTCATTTACTAGCTGTGTGACCTTAGCTACGTCATTTAATTTTTCTGAGCTCCCTGTTTCCTCATCTGTAAAAAGGCAAAATCATACACATTCCACTTTCTTCTTGGTCTTGATGTGGGTTTCAAATCAGGAAAGAATATTTTTCCGATTTCCAGACATAAACACATGTAACTTCGTTACTTGTAATCTGTAATAGGGCATATACTTAGAAGGTATGGGAGAAAAAAAAGTGAAAAATTTTACTGCTATACTCTGAAAGATACAATGAATAATGTATGGTGATTGGCAGAGTTTATGTGTTACAGCAAAGATATTTACAGAAAGTTAGGTTTTTGAAAACAAAAACATGAGAGCTAACGTTTATTGGGCACTTACTAAATGTTAAACACTGTTCTATATGCTTTCGATGAATATCTCATTTTCTGGTCACAAGAGTGAGCTAGATATTATTATTAGGGGAATTTTACAGATGAGGAGACTTGTTCCAGTTCACCCGGATACTAAATGGAAGAGAGAATTTAAATTTGGGCCTGATCGAAAAAGTATGAATTGAGCCACAGTGTGGTTGGACTTCATAATCTTGATATAAGCTTGTTTCACTTTGACTTGCCAATTTATCCTACAACTATATTGCAGCATAACAATCTAAGTTAACTGGGGTACCAGTTTTGACTGTGTGCAGGGGAGGAGGTAGAAAAGTTCCAGCAGCTATACAATGCAGTGAGTGATGCTTCCTAAATTTTAGAAGTTACCTTTTCCCTGATTTCTGTGTCAACCATAGGAGTAGATTTAACAAAGTCCAGAACAGATACTCAGAGAGAAAACTCTTGAAACCACTTTTGCTCACTAGACTTTAAAATTCTAGAAGGAAAGGCACCCATTCCTGGCAGAGAGGCTGGCACATAGTTGGTATCCAATGAGTGTTTGATTTTTTTCTCTTATTTCTCAGCAGAGCTTTTATCTACCCTGAACCCCTGTTGACTGTGACTAGCTGTATAATTAAGCAACTCTGCAGAAACTGGCATAAAATGAGATTCAAATATAGTGTTTGTGTCTACCAAGCACTTCTTAAAAGTTTCTGTATACAGGAGGATTTGTATTTAATCAATTGTGAAGCATGACCAAGATATATAATTTACCTTGAAAAAATCTCTGGTTGATAAATGTTTAGGAAATATAAGGTGTATCACATTGAAATGAAATATATATTAGGTTATTTTAGATGAAGTGATTTTAGATAAAGACAACTGGAAGGAATCTTGAGAGTTCACGTAGACTCCCCCTACACCTTAACTTTGAGGAGGTACGTGCCAAAACTTTACAAAAATCTCTGAGGAATTACATGATGGTTAAGACTAGTTGGAAAGGGACTATGCCAGTCTTCTTATTAAAACATTTCCCTATGTTCCTACCTTTATCATTAGGGTAATAATTTTCAAATGTAATCAAGAATCAGAATCACCTAGAGCAGCAGTTTTCAAACTTTTTGCATTTATGATCCCATTATACTCTTAAAATTTATGAGAACCCCCTAATTTTTTACCCATTCCATAATTACCAAAAGAACATAGTTTCATGAAAACTTATTTTCCAAAAAAATAGTAAAATAATGAAGTTGTTTTACATTTTTTTGTAATTCTCTTTTAATATCTGGCATAACAGAAGGCAGCTATGCTATCATATCTTTTTCTGCATTCCATCTGTTGCAATATGTTGTTTTGTTTGAAGTATAGGAAAAACTGCAGCCTCACTCAGATATATAGCTGGAAAGAGAGGGAGTATTTTAAATAATAGTCTTTATAGGTGATTGTGGATATTCTTCTTTGATACTATCCCAAAATTCAAGAAGTGGTAGTTTTTTAAAGGTTTGTTACAATATTGCTTCAGAAACCATGTTAATGAACTTTTCTTACTCTGTTTCATTAACATCCATTGATTTATTTTGCACTCTGAATGGATCTTTGACTCATCATGATGTTCTAATATCATTTATTGGTCATTTGGGAATTTTTAATTCAGTGAGTTATACAGATCTTCTAAATGTTGACAAATTTTTATATAATATCAACAATAACATTTATTAATATCAACACTGATCTTAGAAAAATCTTTAAGGGTAGGAAACTGTCAGGCTCACAGTTGTAGATCCAAGTTTTACAAAATTTGAATTTTCCCTTGAAAGCTTGAATTTTATCATTGGCAACAAACACCATCTCTGGTTTTCCTTGAAGTGACAGGCTCACTTTATTAATTTCTTAAGAAAATACCAAGAAATGAGCAAGTCTGAATAACCATAGTTTGTCAGGCTTTCAAGTGAAAATAGTGTTCAATGAGAAAGGTAGACAACCATCATACCTCGGCATGTCAGAAGTGCTTTATGCAGATTTTGCATTTTGTTACACAGAATATTAAAAAGGCACATACTTGAGGATCAAGATTTAACAAAATTAATAATTTTAATGCTTTACCAAGGGCAGTTTAAAGTGAAACTGGCTTTTTTATTAAATCACAAATGAATGGCAGTGAAGAATACAGTGATGACTAGTATTGTGTGGTGTCACCACTTGGAGTCAAGGCACCATTAGAGCAAATGTCAGCACAATGAAAAAGGCAAATAATGATTCTTATTATAAGAATAGTTTTGAAGACTGCCTGAACCAGTGAACGTCAGGGGTCTGAAGACCATACTTCGAGAACTCCTGACCTATAGACCGTCTTAAAATGCTGATATTTTTTTTTTTTTGCCAGACTTGCAGAAATTCCAATTCAAGAGTTTGGGAAGGGGTCCAATAATTTGTAACTTTAAATAGCACTGCAGGGCTTTCCTGGTGGCGCAGTGGTTGAGAGTCCGCCTGCCGATGCAGGGGACACGGGTTCGTGCCCCGGTCCAGGAAGATCCCGCATGCTGCTGAGCGGCTGGGCCCGTGAGCCATGGCCGCTGAGCCTGTGCGTCTGGAGCCTGTGCTCCACAATGGGAGAGGCCACAACAGTGAGAGGCCCGCGTAATGCAAAAAAAATAAAAATTAAATAAATAGCACTGCAGAGGATTTTGAGAAAGTGGACTATGGAACACATTTTGAAAAATACAGCATTATAGGAGATGCCTTCACTTTGGCTATGATTATATGAACTGGAATATATACCTGCCTAAAACAACTGATTATTTACTTTAGTAAAATTAGTCACCTAGCTGCTTTATTGATTTGTTTATTCTATCCAAAAGGTTGAGTTGATAGTCCTTTGTGTATATTAATTTTCTGTCTTACATCTCCTATATCCGCTTCTTTAATTAACTTTTGTTTTCTTCATGTTGAACCCGTTTAGACTCTGTCTTTCTTTGATAGGTTGTGAAAGTTAAAATTAGGCAGACATGCCATCCTTTTAGGCTCTGACCATGCTAAGAAGTAGTATCTGCTGTGTTTTCACATCTTAAAATAATCAAACTGTTCTTCCCCTTTGCCATTCCTTCTCACCTGTAGCTTTCTAGCCCACTCTCTGCCTTTGGAATTCTGACCATGACTGAGTTCCCTGAGGAAAGTCAAAGAATATAAATGAGTCTCGCCCTGGACTTTGTAGTTGAACAACCTGGGCTCCTTTAGGTATTCTGTCAAAGAGGAAAAGAGTGAGCGTGAGTTGGAGAGAAAGCTTGAAAGTGAGTATGAGCCTCCCTTATGTAATTGGCCTACTTCTCTTCCCTTTCCTAACAATGAAATATCTAAAACTGGGACTCAGCCACTCCTTTGATCTCTCTTCATCCTTCTCTCTACAAATATCCTGCAACTGGCTGCCTGGCTTCAGAGATTTTTTTTGAACTTGAGAGAATTCAAGCCCCAACTGAGTAATCCTTGATACCCTATTGTGTTGTTTTGCTAAAATGTACAAGTAACTTGCAGAGCTCAACCCTTTAGTCTTAACATCTTCCCAGGTGAGAACAGACTGCGTTGGTCTTGTTTGCATTTTTGGTTTGACCTGTTCACCTCACCCTTTAGGCCATTTCCTTTGATTTTAAGGAGTTAGGTTTTATGACCTCCAACACAATTATGGATCACTGTTAGTTTCCAAAACATTTGGGTAGTGCTAAGCAAAATTTGCTACCCTAAATGCTCAGGGTGACAGTATGACATATCAGTGAAACAGGCTTTCAATTATAAACTTGCTTTGGTTTAAATCTTGCCTCAGAGTCATAATTTGTGTAATGGTGGTGTTGGCATAAGTTAACTGAAAAGAGCTTTGTGTAGGATACACTTTGTTAAAAACCTGCCTTCATCATAGTTGAAAACTTTAAAGGGAATATAATTTTAATGTTCAAAGATTTTTAAATAATGGGTATGTGACACTGAAACATTTAGCACTTCGTTTTTGAAATCTGACTTTCAAATCTGAATAATCTTGCCATATTTACTGACCCAAGTCCGTGCATAGCTATGCATATATGTACAGAGCTTTTTAAACTTTAAAGATTAAGCCCTGGTGCATGCAAGAAATTTACAGCAAATAAAAAGCTCCCGATTACACTTCTATTCCTAAAACTAATTGTATATGTGTGCAAGTAATACTTTCAGATGGTATCAGGTGTTAGCAAATACACATAGTTGTGGAGTTTGCCCTCTTTAATATAAAATTCAAATCTATTTCTGGCAAAGAAACACCTTTTAAAATCAATTACTCCAATCAAGTCAGGATCTTTCTTCCTGAAACCATCAACAACAGCAATCAAACAACTTTGGGAATAGAAAAATAAACTAAACCATCATACATGCATTTGCACATTTTTTCTTCTATACATTAGAAGTTAAACGGAGTTGTATTTTTGTCCATGACTTCTACTGATTTATATGCGACAGGATAATTTATTGTGTTATTGATTTCTGTATTATTCTCACTGAGGGGGATGTTTTTTTCCTTCCCTATCCTGAAAAATAGGCAAAACTCTTTGGTTTTTGCTATGGCAGAGGTGAGAATGGAGGATTGTTAAATTTTGAGTCACTGAAAGGAGTAGTTTCCAGAAATGCAGAAGGTGACCTCCATCCGGGCCCTTTGATTTTCAGAAACAGTTTCCTGGAAGGATTGTTTAAGAGGACAGGTTCCACCTAGAGAGTAGAACGTTTGTGTACAGCTTTCCTAAGTCTGATAGGTTTCCAGGAGCAGAGACAAAGGAATTTACTTGCTCACAGGGCTCTAGATGAGTGATTACTACATAATGACCCTAGAAGTTTGACCATATGTATCTTGGACTTGAGAACAATTGTGAGGCTACTTGTGAGTGAATCTTTGCTCAGTTAAGCAGACTATAACAGGAGGCAATCTGAATCCATCACAGCAAAATGACTAAATTAACTTGGATTGTCTCCTTGACAGCAGAATTCTGTTTCCTAAAATAAAACTTAAATGATAACAACTATTAGGTACTATGGACTTATATCACCCCTCAATTTCCAGTCACCACTTAAGCCTGGGATTCTGGTATAATCCTGTGAGGGCTGGGGGACATGTCCCCAAAATGACTAACACTGAGTTTAGTGGACCACTTGGGCACATTACATAATTGGGAAATGTAATGAATTCCTTAAATCCAGATATTGTGGAATAAAATCATATGTGTAACAAATGCATCTATCCAAACCAGTAATCAATGAGTGGTAGTATTTTTCTCACTAGTCTTCTGATTTTCCTAATTTACACTTAACTCACTTTTTATTCAAGTATAACACTAATTATAGTTACATGAAATCCTGCTACTGAAGAAAAAGTACTCCTGGCCCATTTGAAAATATATGACGGCATTTTCATTTATTTTTGTTAGCTGACCACCTATTAGTGTGACATAATTAAACAAATTAAAGTACTTTTACGTAAAAGATTGGTCAGTGTTGAGGGGATTGAAGCTTGTACATTAAATATTTATTTTGATTTAGATTATGTGGAGAATTGAATGACAGAAATCTGGACTTGAACGAAGACGGAGCTATACTTTATATCACACACTGTTATCTAAAGGTACACTTATTCATAAATTCCCTGAGACCATAAAGTGAGTTTTATGCTCTGTTCTTTTTCTCAATGACTTACAGGATTGTTTACTATATGTTTACTATATACTGCAGAATTTCTGGTGTGTGTAGATAGCAAACTGGCCACCTGGAAAACCTATTTAAGCTTAGGGGAAATTGCCCAGTTCATGACATGGATATAGGAAGCTTTAAGGAAAAGATCTCACAGCTAGTCTAGTTTATTTTTTTGACTGCTACTTGCCTTCCACATAATAAACCCCAAATTGAAGGCTTTGAGAGTCTGTATTTCTGTCACTGCACCGTGTAGTAAGTGGTAAACCATGCATTATATATATATATATATATATATATATATATATATATATATATAGCACATACACATATATACATATATATGTATACACACACATGCACACATACACACATACATATACATACACACATATATATACAAACACATCTCTAAATCAGAGAAAAGGTGGTTGGAAGAGGACCATACCCCTTCCTACTTCTTTGCCCATATTCAATCATAAAAGACTCATTCAGGAAAAACAAAACAAAATATAACAACAAAAGCCAAAGTGAGTGGTCTGGTTACTAGTTCAAAATTAATACAAAAATATTCAAATCATGAATGACGTTGAATTCCCCCTCAGGAGGTGTTTTTTGTTTTTTTTTCTAAGTATAGTTGATTTTTAATATTACATTTTTTTTTAGTTTCAGGTGTACACATAGTGATTTGATGTTTTAATAGATGATAGTCCATTTAAAGTTAATATCAAATATTGGCTATATTCCCTGTGCTGTACAATATATCCTTGCAACTTATTTATTTTATACTTAGTATTATAGTTTTTAACCTCTTAATCCCCTACCCTAATCTTGCCCCCCAGTGATAATCACTAATTTGTTCTCTATATCTGTGAGTCTGTTTCTGTTTTGTTATGTTCATCTGATTGTTTTATTTTATAGATTCCACATATAAGTGATAGCATACAGTATTTGTCTTTCTCTGTCTAACTTATTTCACTAGGGATAATAACATCCAGGTCCATCCATATTGTTAAAAGTGGCAAAATTTTATTCTTTTTTATGACTGTGTAGTATTCCAGTGTGCGTGTGTGTGTGTGTGTGTGTGTATGTGTGTGTGTGTGTTTGTGTATCTCACATCTTTTTTTAAATTAATTTATTTTATTTTTGGCTGTGTTGGGTCTTCATTGCTGCACGCAGGCTTTCTCTAGTTGCAGGGAGCAGGGGCTATTCCTCGTTGTGGTGCATGGGCTTCTCATTGCGGTGGCTTCTCTTGTTGCAGAGCATGGACTCTAGGTGTGTGGGCTTCAGTAGTTGTGGCTCACGAGCTCTAGAGCGCAGGCTCAGTAGTTGTGGTGCATGGGCTTAGTTGCTCCTCGGCATGTGGGATCTCCCCGGACCAGGGGTCGAACCCGTGTGCCTTGCATTGACAGGCAGATTCTCGACCACTGTGCCACCAGGGAAGCCCTCAAATCTTCTTTATCCATTCAACTCTTGAGGAACACTTAGGTTGCTTCCATATCTTGGCTATTGTAAATAATGCTGCTTTGAATATTCAGGTGCATACATCTTTTCAAAATATTGTTTTCATTTTCTTTGGATATATACCCAGGAGTAGAATTGCTAAATCTTATGGTAGTTCTGTTTTTAGTTTTTTTAAATTTTGGTTTGGGGGATACCTGTTTTTATTTTTTATTTATGTATTTATTGAAGTGTACTTGACTTAGAATGTTTCAGATGTACAGCAAAGTGATTCAGTTATATATATTATATATATATATATTCTTTTTCAGATTGTTTTCAATTATAGGGTATTATTAGATATTGAATATAGTTCCCTGTGCTATACAGTAGGTCCTTGTTGTTTATCTATTTTATATATAATAGTGTGTATCTGTTAATCCCAAATTCCCAATTTATCCCCCCCCACTTTCCCCTATGGTAACTATAAGTTTGTTTTCTATGTCTGTGAGTATATTTCTGTTTTGTAGATAAGTTCATTTGTATTTTTTAATTCAACATATAAGTGATATTATATGTGATATTTGTCTTTCTCTGTCTTACTTCACTTAGTATGATAATCTCTAGGTCCATCCATGTTGCTGTAAATGGGAAAATTTCACTCTTTTTTATGGCTGAGTAATATTCCATTATATATATATACCCCATTTTCTTTATCCATTCATCTGTCAATGGACATTTAGGTTGCATTCATATCTTGGCTATTGTAAATAGTGCTGCTGTGAACATTAGGGTGCGTGTGGCTTTTTAAATTAGCATTTTCATCTTTTCCGGATATATGCCCAGGAGTGTGAATACACCTACCTATCTAAGGAGACAAAAGACCTGTACTCCAAAAAATATAAGATGCTGATGAAAGAAATTGAAGACCACACAAACAAATGGAAAGATACACTGTGTTCTTGGATTGGAAGAATCACTGTTCTTAAAATGATTGTACTACTCAAGGTAATCTACAGATTCAGTGCAATTTCTATCAAATTACCAATGGCATTTTTCACAGAACTGAAACAAAAAATTTTAAAATTTGTCCGGAAACACAAAAGACCCTGAGTAGCCAAAACAGTCCTGAGAAAGAGGAATGGAGCTAGAGGAATCATGCACCGTGACTTAGGACTATACTATAAAACTACAATAATCAAAACAATGTGGTATTGGCACAGAAACAGCTACACAGATCAGTGGAACAGGATAGAAAGCCTAGAAATAAACCCACACACTTATGGTCAATTAATTTCAGACAGAGGCAAGAATATACAGTGGAGAAAAGACAGTCTCTTCATTAAGTGGTATTGGGAAAATTGGACAGTTACCTGTAAAAAATGAAATTAGAACATTTTATAACACCATATATAAAAATAAACTCAAAATAGATTAAAGACCTAAATGTAAAACTGAATACTATAAAACTCCTAGAGGAAAAATAGGCAGAACAGTCAGACATAAATCATAGCAATAATTATTTGGATCCACTTTCAAAAGTAATTGAAACAAAAGCAAAAATTAACAAATGGGGCCTAATTAAACTTAGAAGCTTTTACACAGCAAAGGAAACCATCGACAAAGCAAAAAGACAACCTATGGAATGAGAGAAAATATTTACAAATGATGCGAACTACAAGGGCTTAATTTCCAAAACGTACAAACAGCTTATACGTTTCAGTATCAAAAAGAAAATCCAATCAAAAAAAGGACAGAAGACCTAAATAGACATTCCTTCAAGGAACACATACAGATGGCCAAAAAGCACATGAAAAGATACTCAACATTTTTAATTATTAGAGAAATGCAAATCAAAACTACAATGGGGTAATACTTCACACAGGTCAGAATGGCCATCATTAAAGAATCTACAAATAATAAATGCTGGAAAGGGTGTGGAGAAAAGGGAACCCTCCTATATTGTTGATGGGAATGTAAATTGGTGCAGTCACTATGGGGAACAGTACGGAGGTTCCTTAAAAAAAAACTGAAAATAGAGTTACCGTATGATCCAGCAATACCACTTCTGGGCATATACTGTATCCCGAAAAGATGAAAATGCAGTTATAATTTTTTTTGAGGAAATGCTGTACTGTTTTCCATAGTGGCTATACCAATTTACATCATTACTAACAGTGTCCTAGGTTTCCTTTTTATCCACATACTTGCCAACATTTGTTATTTATAGATTTTTCGATACAGCTATTCCAACAGATTGAAGGTGAGATTGAGGTTTTGATTTGCATTTCTCTGATGATTATCAACGGTGAGCATCTTTTCATATCCATGTTGTCCAACTATATATCTTCTTTGGAAAAATGTCTCTTCATGTCGTCTACCCACTTTTAAATTGTGTTATTTATTTATATTAGTTTTATGAGCTGTTTATACACTTTGAATATTAACCCTTTATTGGTCATATCATTTGCACATATTCTCTCCCATTCCTTAGGCTGTCTTTTCATTTTGTTGATGGTTCTGTTTGCTATGCCAAAGCTTTTAAGTTGTATTAGATCCCATTTGTTTATTTTTGCTTCTTTCTCCTTTGTCTTAAGAGACCAATACAAAAAAATATGGCTTCAATTTATGTCCAAGAATGTTTTGCCTATGTTTCCTTCTAGTAGTTTTATGATTTCTGGTCATACATTTACGTTTTAAATCCACTTTGTGTTTACTTTTGTATATGGTGTTAGAAGATGTTCTAATTTCATTTTTTGACATTTAGCTGCCCAGTTTTCTCAGCACCACTTATTAAAGAGACTATCTTTTCTCCACTGTAGATTCTTGCCTCCTTTGTGTAGATTAATTGAACATAAGTGAATGGGTTTATTTCTGAGCTCTCTATTGTGTACATTGATCTATATGACTTTTTTTGTGCCTGTACCATACTATTTTGACTACTGTAGCATTGTAATGTAATATGAAGACAGGGAGCATGATACCTCTAGCTTTATTCTTTTTTCTCAAGAATTATTTGGCTCTTTGATGTCTTTAATGGTTCCATATAAATTTTAATATTATTTGTTATAGTTCTGTGAAAAATGTCATGGGTATTTTGATAGGGATTGCATGAAATCTGTAGATTGCTTTGGGTATTATTGTCATTTTAATAATATTAATTATCCCAATCTATGAACATAGGGCATCTTTCCATTTCTTGCTGTCAGCTTCAATTTCATTCATCAGTATTTTATAGTTTTCAGAGTATAGGTCTTTTACTTCCTTGGTTAAGTTTATCCCTAGGTATTTTTGTTTTTTGGGTGCTATTTTAAATGGGACTGTTTTCTTGTTTTCTCTTTCTAATAGTTTATTATTAGTATATAGAAAAGCAATATATTTCTGTATATTAATCTTGTATCCTACAATTTTCCTGAGTTCATTTATGCTAGTATTTTTTGTTGGCAACCTTAAGGTTTTGTATATACAGTATCATGTCATCTGCAAACAGTTACTGTTTTACCTCTTCCATTCACATTTGGATGCCTTTTATTTCTTTTTCTTGTCCAATTGCTCTGGTTAGGACTTCCAAACCTATGTTAAATAGAAGTGCTGAGACTGGGCATCCTTTTCTTATTCCTCATTTAGAGGAAAAGTTTTCAGCTTTTCACCATTGAGTATGATGTTAGCTCTGGGTTTACTAGAAATGGGCTTATTATGTTGAGATAGGTTCATTATACACCAACTTTGATGAGAGTTTTTTATCATGACTGGATGTTCAATTTTGTCAAATGATTTTTCTGTGTTTATTGAGATGATCATGTGATTTTTATCCTTTCTTTTGTTAATGTGGTGTATCACATTGACTGATTTGTAAATATTGAACCATTCTTGTGACTCTGGAATAAATCCCACTTGAACATGGTGTATGATCCTTTTTATATATTGTTGGATTTGGGTTGCTAGTATTTTGTTGAGGATTTTTGCATCTATGTTCATCAAAGATATTGGCTTGTAATTTTCTTTTTTTGTAGTTCTTTGCCTGGTTTTGGTATCACGGTAATGGTGGCCTCATAGAATGAATGTGGGAGTGTTCCGCCCTCTTCAATTTTTTGGAATAGTTTGAGAAGGATACGTATTGTATTAGCCTTTCTTTTTATGTTTATATTTTCTTATGTGAAGCTGTCCAGTCCTAGACTTTTGTTTGCTGGGAGAGGTTTTTAATTAAAAATTCAATTTCATTATTAGTGATTGGTCTGTTTAAATTGTCTATTTCTTACTGATTCATTCTCAGAAGATTACTTCTAGAAGTTTATCCATTTCTTCTATGTTGTCCCATTTTATTAGCATATAGCTTTTCATAGTATATTCTTCTTATTTTTTAATCTTTCTGACATTTCTGGTAATTTCTCCCATTTCATTTCTTATTTTGTTCATTTGGGTCCTTTCATTTATTTTTGATGTGACTGGCTGATGGCTTACCAATGTTGTTAACTTTATAAAAAAAACAGTGCTTGGTTTCATTGATCCTATTTTATCTCTATTTTTAATTTATTTTCCCTTTGATCTTTGTTATTTCTTTCCTTCTGCTGACTTTGGGCTTTGTGTGTTGTTCTTTTTCTAATTCCTATAGATGGTAAATTGTTTATTTGAGATTTTGCTTGTTTCTTGAGATAGGCCTTTATTGCTCTAGACTCCCTCTCAGAACTACTCTTGCTGAATCCTATAGATTTTTGAAAGTTGTATTTTATTTTCCTTTGTCTCAAGGTATTTTCTGATTTCCTCCTTGACTCGTTAGTTTTTTGGTAGCATGTTGTTTATACTTCACATATTTATGCTTTTCTCATTTTCCTTGCTGTAATTGATTTCTAGTTTCATCTTGTTGTGACCACAGAAAATGCTTTATATAATTTCTCTCCTCTTAAATTTATTGAGGCTTGTGTTGCAGGCTGTTATGTGATCTATCCTGAAGGATATTATATGTTCACTTGACAAAAATATATATTATATTGTTTCTGGATGGAGTGTCCTATAGATACCTGTTAATACCAACTGGTCCAGTATGTCATTTAAGACTACTCTTTCCTTATTGATTTTCTGTCTGCATTATCTGTCCATAGGTATCAGTGGGTTATTAAAGTCTCCGACTAGGGCTTCCCTGGTGGCGCAGTGGTTTAGAGTCCGCCTGCCGATGCAGGCGACACGGGTTCGTGCCCCGGTCTGGGAGGATCCCACATCCCACATCCCACATCCCACATGCCGCGGAGCGGCTGGGCCCGTGAGCCACGGCCGCTGAGCCTGCGCGTCCGGAGCCTGTGCTCCGCAGGGGGAGGGGCCACAGCAGTAAGAGGCCCGCGTACCGCAAAAAAAAAAAAAAAAAAAAAAAAAAAAAATAAAGTCTCCGACTATTATTGTATTATTGTATGATTGTCAATTACTCCCTTTATGTCTGTTAATATTTGCTTTATTTATCTGCTCCTATATTAGGTGCATACAGGTTAATGCATATCATATCCCCTTCTTGTATTGACCCCTTTATCATTATATAAGGTCCCTCATTTTATTTTTTATAGACTTTGTTTAAGAGTCCATTTTGTCTGATACGAGTATTGCTAGTCCACTTTCTTGTCATTTACATTTGCATAAAATATATTTTTACATCCTCTCACTTTCAAAACTGTGTCCAGTTTGGAAGTGAGTCTCTTGTTAGCAGCATATAGATTGGTTTTGTTTTTCTATCAAATAAACCACATTATGTATTTTGACTGGAGCATTTAGTCCATTGACATTTAAAGTGATTACTGATAAGTATATGCCATCTTGTTACTTATTTTCTGGTTGTTTTTGTGTTTCTTCACTCTTCTATTCTTTTAGTTACTTCCCTTTTGGTTTGATATTATTATTTAGTGATATCCTGTGTTCCTTCCTCTCTAGTTTTTGTGTATCTGTATGTGTTTGATTTGTGGTTACCATGGGATTCATATATGTTGAAGTATAACTGTATCTTCTTGTTTTGCACTGGTAGTCATTGAAGCCCAGACACATTTGAAATGATCTACATTTTTTTTTACTCTCATTCCCCATGATTTGTTTTTCATATCATATTTTACATCTTCATATTTCTCCCTTCACTTTTCATTGTAGTTACAGTTGATTTTACAATTTTTGTTCTTTACTCTTCATACTAGCTTATTTAAGTGGTTGATCCACAGCCTTTACTATGTATTTCCCTTTATTAGTGGGATTTTTCCTTTCCTATACATTCTTCCTTTGTTGCAGCCTTTTCTTTTGCATGGATAGAAGACCCTTTAACATTACTTTTAGGGTTGGTTTAGTATTGATGAAGTGTTTTAGTTTTTACTTGTCCTAGAAGTTATTCATCTGTCTTTCAATTCTGAATGATAATTTTTCTTGGTAGAGTATCCTAGTTTGCAAGTTTTTCCCTTTCAGAACTTTAAAAATACCATGCCTCTCCCTTTTGGCCTGCCAAGTTTTGTTTTTCCTTAAATTTATTTATTTATGTATGTATTTATTTATTTTTGGCCATGTTGGGTCTTCGTTGCTGCGTGCAGGCTTTCTCTAGTTGTGATGAGCGGAGGCTACTCTTCGTTGCAGTGTGTGGGCTTCTCATCACAGTGGCTTCTTTTGTTGCAGAGCATCGGCTCTAGGCGCACAGAGTTCAGTAGTTGTGGCACGTGGACTCAGTAGTTGTAGCTCACGGGCTCTAGAATGTAGGCTCAGTGGTTGTGGCGCATGGGCTTAGTTGCTCCATGGCATGTGGGATCTTCCAGGACCAGGGCTCGAACCCTTGTCCCCTGCATTGGCAGGTGGATTCTTAGCCACTGTGCCACCAGGCAAGTCCCAAGCCTGCAAAGTTTTTGAAGAAAGATCAGCTGATAGTCTTATAGGTGTTCCCTCATATGTGAGTCTTTGTTTTTCTTTTGCTGCCTTTGGAATTATCACTTTATTTTTAATTTTGCCCTTTAATTATGATATGTCTTCATATTGGTCTCTTTGGGTTCATCTTGTTTGGAACTCTCTGTGCTTTCTCTACCTGGGTATCTGTTTCTTTCAGGAAGTGTTCAGCCACGATTTCATCAAACACATTTTTTAACCTTTTATGTCTCTCTTCTCCTTCTGGTATCTTTATTATGTGAACATTAGTGCATTTGATGTTGTTTCAGAGGTCTGTTAAACTATCCTCATTCATTCATTTATTCATTCATGTGTTCATTCATTCACTCATTTTTGCTGTTTCAATTGGGTGGTTTCCATTATTCTATCTTCCAGGTCACTTATACATTCTTCTGTATCACCTAATCTTCTGTTAGTTCCTTCTAGTGTGTTTTTCATTTCAGTTATTGTATTATTCAATTCTTACTGGGTTTTTTTAATATTTCATAAGTCCTTGTTAAAATTCTCACTGTGTTCATCTGTTTTTTCACCAAGTTCTGTTAGTCCTCTTATTACTAATGCTTCAAACGCTTTATTTGGTCAGTTATTTGTCTGTTTCATTAGTTATTTTTCCCTTTTTTGTTTTTTTTTTGTTGTTTTGTTTGAAACAAATTCCTCTGTCTTCTCATTTTGTTTAACTTTCTGTGTCTCTATCTCAGTCCTGAAAGGATGTCCTTGTGTGAGAGCATCCCTATGCAGTCCACACGTGCCCAATAGCTTTTGTGCATGAACTGGATGTGAAGTGAGCATCGATCACGTCTTCCCTGGGGTGTGCTAGCAGTTATCACCTTGATGGGAAATGGGACTGGAGATAGAGAAGCTAGGGCCAGAGAAGGTGTGAGCTGGGACTTTTCCTCTGCTCAGTGGCTGACATTGCTCTATTAGGGATTGAGGTGGGTCCGTGGTACTAGAGCAGAACCCTTGAGGGTCAGGTACAAATGGGTTCCATTCCATCCCAGTGTGCGCTCTCCCCCCACCTCCCAGGCATTGGTGCCTTTTCCCCATACTGAGCAAGAGGTGCCAGAGGGGAGCAGTGCTGAGCAAGAGGTGCCAGAGTGGACACCCATTGAGGGATAGGGCATGTGATGGGATGGTCCCTGCATGCCAGTCAGAGTTCCAGATTTCTCCTGATCTGCTACCTCAACAAGAGCCAGCAATGGCCATCCTTGCTACTTCCAGATATAGTGCCTTGTCTGATCCAGTTCCATCCCCCACAATTGCACAGTCCCCTCGTCAGTGGTAGCATTCACCCTAGTATGGAGCTGCACCAGAGACAGAGGTGCTGGAGCAGTTTTGCATGTTGGGGCGGGGGCTGCGTTGGTTGTAGTAAACAAGCCAGAGTCCTAGGCTGTTTCAGTCTGCTTCCTCTACCTTGTTTTGGGTGCAGGCAAGTGTGTGCGTGCTCTTCACAAGCGGAGTCTAGGTTTCTCACAGCCCCCTGTTAGACCCACTGGTCTTCAAACCAGCCAAAGGGACTCATCTGCCTGTTGTCAGATCCCACGGCTAGGGTTCCCAACATGTGGCTCACACTGCTCACTCCCCATGGTGCGTGGACCTCTTCTTTGTGTCTCCTCCTAGGGGTGCAGGTCCCAGCCTGATCACGTTTCTTCCCTTCATACCTGATTCTGTGTGGGTCTTTCTTTATAGCCTTGGTTGTGTGAGAGTGTTTTTCAAATCTCCAGTTTGTTTTCACTGAGAATTGTTTTATTTTTATTTGTTCGTGATGGGGAGGTGAGCTCAGCATCCTCCTACTCTACCATCTTGATCTCCTTCCCTCTCAGGAGTTTGCATTTAGTTTTTTAGGCACTGCAAAGCCACCAGAATTTCTTGAGATGAGGAGGTAGAAGTGCCATTTTAGGGAATAATCTTGTAATGGTTTACATAATAGATTGGGACATAAACGGATGTAAATACAGGGAGGCTATTTGAAACAAAGTATTAAATTTACTTAAAAAAACTGTTGGCTGTATAATTTACATTTTGCAATACTGGATGGAAATGCTTACCCCTGTTACACTGTTCAACTATTTATCCCTCTCAGTTTCAAGTTTTAGATATTTTTTGTCTCATACAATTACCTGAATTCCTGACTTTCTGAGTGTCAAAACGCTATAACTGGGACTTCCCTGGTGATGCAGTGGTTAAGAATCTGCCTGCCAGTGCAGGGAACATGGGTTCGAACCCTGGTCCAGGAAGACCCCACATGCCACAGAGCAACTAAGCCCTTGTGCCACAACTACTAGGCCTGCGCTCTAGAGCCCGCAAGCCTCAACTACTGAGCCCGCATGCCACAACTACTGAAGCCCGTGCACCTAGAGCCCATGCTCTGCAACAAGAGAAGCCACTGCAATGAGAAGTCCGTGCACCGCAATGAAGAGTAGCCCCCGCTCGCTGCAACTAAAGAAAAACTGCGCACAGCAACAGAGACCCGAGGCAGCCAAAAATAAATAAATAAAAATAAATAAATTTATTTAAAAAAAAAAGAGAATGTAATCTAAAATGTGCCTCATTAATAATAGAACAGAGAAAAATTTTCCCTGGTGGTCTAATCTAAATTAAAAAAAAAAACTATTTATCTAATAGAATAAATTAATTTTGTGCTATAGATGGACTATCTAAATTGATTCTAGATTAAAAATGGATTTGATAGAATGTCACTGTCAGATATTAGGAATGAGGTTCTGAAGTTTGAATTCGGGTTTAGCCTGATTTTAGTCTGTGTCAGATGTGCCTGGAATTTGGCATTCGGAGGTCAGTGTTCTAAATCCAGTTCCATTGCTGATGTATTATGTTGTTACTACATAGTAATCATAAAAATAAGATCTCAAAGGCATTGGTTTTACCATTTAGAAAAAAATATTAAGGAGTAAATTGTAATATCCCAGATGACAGGGGTAGCGATTCATTTGGCTTTTGCATGTTGTTTATTTGGGGCATTTTTATCTCCAGTGCACACCTAGAAGGAGTGAATAAATACTTCCTGAATGAATAAATAAAAATGAAACAGTAGCATAATTGCAAATTATATCTTGTTTCTTTTCACTCCTGTACCCTCAACACTTAGTATAGTGTACGGTACCCGATAGAAGAATGAATCAAGTACAAATCTGTTTGAAGAAAATCAGCAACTGAGTACATTTTAAACAATTATTTACAAGATTATATATCATTTGTGGGAAAATGAAACTTTATAATGGGATTAATTATATATATAAGGAAAAAATAAGTCTTTGCAGGATATTTAGTAGCAGTAGGATGCTATGCCAACTGGGCACCATGCCTTAGGGGACATATATTAGAGCTCCTGAAACTTCAGTGGCTACCAAACTGTTATAGTAGTCCTCTCCTCTGTACAGTAGTTTCAGAAGCCGTGTTGAGAGCTATGGATTTGGACTTGTGGACAGGGGCTTTTTGAATTCAGAGGTATACATCTCCAGTGATTTTTGACACTACATGTATGAATAAGAAATGGAATGACTGTTGTCTCTAAGTAACCAATCCCTTGGATTTTACATGTGTTCTGGGGCATTGTGTGTTTTGTTTTGTTTTGTTTTGTTGCGGTACACGGGCCTCTCACTGTTGTGGCCTCTCCCGTTGCGGAGCACAGGCTCCGGACACACAGGCTCAGCGGCCATGGCTCACGGGCCCAGCCGCTCCACGGCATGTGGGATCTTCCTGGACCGGGGCACGAACCCATGTCCCCTGCATCGGCAGGCGGACTCTCAACCACTGCGCCACCAGGGAAGCCCGATCATGTGTTTTATAGCAAATCCAAACCTGGGTGTACCACATTAAAAAGGTCTGTTAGGCAAAGCACCCAAAACCATCCATGCTAAGACACAGATATTGCAGGAAATTTATATTGATAACGATGGTGATGCTGATGGATTGTAGTAGAAGGAAGAGTGAGAGGAAGAGGAATGCCTGTGATGTGTTCAGTGCTGTTATATGTCTTGCATATAATGCCCTGTGAGGTGGTGGTAATTATTATAATCAGCATTTTACAGATGAGGAGACTTAAGCACAAATATGTTTTGTAAGTTGACCAAGGTCACGTAGATAACGTGGAGGAGCTGGGATGTAAAAACAGGTAGTCTGGCTTCAGGCTCTTAACACTGTTCTAACCTGCTTCCCAATCAAGTGCTTTTCAGACACAATTTCCTTGAAATAATAAATGGATACAATTTTATATAGAATGCCAACATGCCAACGTTTATGGTTTTCCAAATTCTCTACCTCAGAGACCTAAAATCTACCTGAAGGCTTTCTTCCATGTGTTTCATAAGTAGCTATACAATTATTTCATTTACCACCCTTGCTTCCTTGAGGCTATTATTGGAATCATTGCTTCTGTAGAGGATTTAGTGTGTCGTCTTTTCTTCAGCTCAGATTAACTTGATCAGTCCTAAATTCTGGAAGCCTCTATCAAGTTGCTCCTTGGGAAAGGGAAGTACTATGTATTTTTCTGTAAATGTTGTAGGAACGTATTCTTGAAGCTGAGGAAATTTTCAGTCTACTTCTTATTTTTGTTTAATCATTGTGGTTTTTACTTCCATTGAAATAAAACCATAAACAACCTGTTTGTTGTGTATTTATTTGCATTAGACATTTTTTGTAAAATTTATTATTAATAGTTCATTAGAAATATTTTAACCTTCTATTATTATGTCATCAAAAATATGTTGTTTTTTAAAAGAGTAATTTGCTTATGTCTGAAACCAAATTGTCTTCCAAAGAAGCACATAATTAATTTTACAATGAAAATCAATGAAGAAAACAAGATCCTCTATATAGAATTGTGCCTTGCAGGCAAGTTTTGGTACATATATCTACTTCAAAGGGGGAGAAATTTTCAAATTCTCTATAGTTGCCCACTGTGGCAAACTCTAGGGCTTACAAACCTTATACTTACTTTTACCTTTCTAGGGAGCAGTGCTTTGCTGTGGATGGGAGCTTTAGTCAGTGACGTTGAGGCCAGATAGGAAGTAGGTAGGCAGAGAGCTGGGATGTTTCACAACACTGCGGATCATGAGTTCTTCATGGATGTTCAGGGGTAGTGATCCTCTCTGAAACTGGTAATAGTTGTTTGTGAGTCAAATGTGAAATGATCCAAGCTCTGCTGCAGTTAGAAGAAAGTGAAAAAGAGCGCTGAAAGTTGCCCACTGCCTACTTCATACTGGAAGAGCGGAGCCTGGTACATTATTTATCATGCTTGATCTTGTTCTTCAACTCAGAAATAGCAGGCACAACATCTCTTTTGACAGAAGGCTTCTGGTCTACCAAAAACAAATTTACAGACTCCTGTCAGTAATGGACTTTGAAACAATAACTTCTGAAAAAGTCCTCTCAAGAGAATAGATCAAAGGTCAGCAAACTTTTTCTGTAAAGGGTCAGATACTAAGTATTAGGCTTTGTGAGCCATATGGCCTCTGCCATAACTACTCAATTCTGCCGTTACAGCATGAAAGCAGTGCTAGGTAGCACATGTAATTTTTGCATGTCATGAAATATCCATTATTTATTTTTTCAACCATTTGATAATATAAAAAACATTCTTAGCTTGCAGACCATACATAGATTGCAGGCCAAATTTGGCCCATGGGTCACGGTTTGCAATCCCCTGGGATACAGTTAATGTATTTTTACTGTAATCTTTTCATCGCTTCTCACCTCTCATGCCTTCTACCCCTTCCCATAAAATGAAACCAAAACCACCACGTCTCGTCTCAAAGTGAAGGTGGAAATCATTGGATGACATATAGGTGCTTTCTAAATAACCTAATCAAACGCTTATTTCAAGAGATGGCATTGGCGATACCATTTTCATAATAGAAGCAGGTAAAATAACGGGTATTAATTAGATAATCAGATGCTACAGGGTTCTGGATATCTTTTCCAGTAATATGTCCATCACAGGCCCCACAACTGGAGCTGATGGATCAGGGTATGAAGGCTATTCTTTTGAGAAAAAACACTGTAGACACGTGAAACTGTATTATTGTGGATCTTGGGTAAGCAGGCTCAGTTCTCTGTTAGTGGAAGATTTGGTTTTGCATGGAATGCCCATGTTAGGAGATATTATCAAGGTATTTTTGTGGCTACACAGGAAAACAAATAGGATCAAGTTATTTTTTTCTATGATTAAAATTATCTTTTAGAACTGGTTTGTTCATTCATTTGCATATTCATTCAATAAATATTTATTGAGAACCCACAGTGTGCCAGGCACTAATTGAACCATTTGATACATATGATCTCCTTGAGTCTTTTGTATCAATCCCCCTGTTTTTCAGGTGGATACAATGAAATTTATGGAGGTTAAATGACTTGTCCAAGGTCACACAGATGATATCTGGTAGAACTGTGATTCAAATAACTTGTGTATTGCCTGGAGATCTTGATATCTCCCAGGAGTACTGTGTCAGGTCCAGTACAGGGCAGTGTCCCACTACTACAAGCACATACAAAATATAGGCGGTTTGGAGATAGACTAATTTAAAGTGAACAGAAAATTGCAGTAATAGGTAGCAGTGTTCAGTTGGTTGTTAAAGTCCATCCCCTTCTAAATTGTGACCTTGTGTGCACACGTGCTCACATGTGCACGCATGTGTGGTGTGTACAGGCATAAGCTTTGTCTGGCTGGTGCAACAATTTTTTTTAACATCTTTATTGGAGTATAATTGCTTTACAATGGTGTGTTAATTTCTGCTTTATAACAAAGCGAATCAGCTATACATATACATATATCCCCATATCTCCTCCCTCTTGCATCTCCCTCCCACCCTCCCTATCCCACCCCTCTAGGTGGTCACAAAGCACCCAGCTGATCTCTCTGTGCTATGCGGCTGCTTTCCACTAGACAGGTGAATAGATAAAGAAGATGTGGCACATATATACAATGGAATATTACTCAGCCATAAAAGGAAACGAAATTGAATTATTTGTAGTGAGGTGGATGGACCTAGAGTCTGTCACAGAGAGTGAAGTAAGTCAGAAAGAGAAAAACAAATACCGTATGCTAACATATATATATATGGAATCTAAAAAAAAAAAGGTTCTGAAGAACCTAGGGGCAGGACAGGAATAAAGATGCAGACGTAGAGAATGGACTTGAGGACACAGGGAGGGGGAAGGGTAAACTGGGACGAAGTGAGAGAGTGGCATGGACTTATATATACTACCAAATGATGCAAAAATTTTTATATTTAATCCTAACCTCTCTCTCATTTGATCCCTCTCTTTCATCCCAAATCCAGCTGCCTTATGAAGACCTGAAGACATCACCCTAGGGCATGCAGATTCATGAAAGAGCTGACTTCCCTAGTGGAAGATTGGTCTATACTTGTCAATGTGAGCTCTAAGGGTTGGAACTGTTCCCAGGGCACAGTCACAGTCAATTCTGTGATTCTGTGGCACAGCTTGTGAGCATCTGATAGTCGGAAGTGGTCCCTTGGGAAAGAGATGTCAAGCTCCATTGTGGAGTTGTAGGGTTAGGGTGAGCCTTTCTTTACTTTATATAGAGGAGTCGTTGCTTGTAGTTGGTTCTCCTGTTGTCCAGTACGGAACTTGAACCCTCTGGGTTTGCTGATTATTATGTAGAACAGCGGTCCCCAACCTTTTTCACACCAGGGACCAGTTTCATGGAAGACAATATTTCCATGGACAGTGGGGTGTGGGGGGATGGTTCAGGCGGTAATGTGAGTGATGGGGAGCGGCAGATGAAGCTTCGCTCATTCACCTCCTGCTGTGGGGACCGGTACCCGTCCGAGGCCCAGGGGTTGGGGACCCCTGATGTAGGGTATTTCTCCTGGGTGAATCTGTATATTCCCATGATGCTGAGCTATGGAAAGTAGGTACGCATGTGAAAAGATAGAAGTTTGATATCTGGTTTGTGAAGCAGTTTAGTTTAGTGGTTAGGGTCAGAGAACTGTGGAACTAGAATGCCTTAGTTCAAATCTGAAGTGTAAGCTGTGTGAGTTTATTTAACCTGTGTATGACTTTGTTTCCACATCAATAAAACTGGTATAACAGTATCTACAATAAAATTGGTATAATAGTACCTACCTTATAAGATTTTCATGAAGATTGAGTTAATACTTATAAAGCAGTTAGAATAGTGCCAGACTTACAATAAGATCTCTATAAGCGTTACCTGTTATTCTTTCTATGATTACGTAAGTTATGTCATAGCCTGATCAAAGGGAAATGCTGTGGTTTTAGAAAGTAAAGTCGACAGACTAAATAGCAGTGGCCTAGGAGCCATAATGCCCTGGTTTGAGGCCTGGCTTTATCATTTGTAACATGTATGGCTTTGAAAAAAGAAGCCCTGACATGATGGTTAGGAAGGTGAGTTGGCATCAGACCATACATAATGATGAGTTTGAAGAGCAAGTTTAGTGGAAGAGAAGGTCTAGAAGAAGAGTAGGGAAAAGAATTATGGAAGCACCATTCTTAGACCAAGATGAAGCAGCACGCATCATCTTGGCGTATAACACCAATACCCTTTCGCACCATAGACATCTATCTTTAAATCTCAACTCCAGTACTTTTTGGCTGAGTGACATTTTGGGTAAATCACTTATCCTCTCATCTCTACAGAACAGATCATAAATGGTGCATGGTCATAGAACTGTTGCCATAATAAGAAGAATTAATGTTTAAAAACAATTAGAACAAACAATGCTTTCACATAATAAGGTCTCAATAAATTTTGACTATTATTATTATTATTATCATCACCTATGGCACTTAAAGATGTGGTTACTGAAGCCCAGGTAAAGTGACTTTCCCAAGGTCACAGAGCTAATTAGTTACTAGAATACAGATCTGACATCTAAGTCACTACTCTTTCTGTGACAGGAAACTTCCTCTTAACTTCCTGTGTAAATAAAACGTGGTGATTTTTGTATTATAGGCAGAATATCCAGAAGAAGCAGGACCTGTCCTTTTTTATTTTGGAAGGGTGTTTTGTTTGTTTGTTTTGTTAATGAGAAGTTCAGTCTTATTCTTTCATTCCTGTGGGGCAGTGTGGGGGGCTCCTCTCCCCTGCTGGCTAGTGACCTATCCATAGATGTGAATAAACATTGGTACCATGCTCAGTAATCTACATGGGCTTTGATGCTACCTGAGCCCTCATTGAAGAGCCCCTGAAAGATTATTGCTCAATGGTTATATCCGTCCCTGAGTACTGCTTGCTCTACCAATCTCCCCCAGACCAAACAATATAGTCAAAGTCTCTTAATAGGAGTTTCTTGTGCCAAACAAGGGTAGTTCTACTTAGTCACCTTCCTTTCCATACCACACAGTACCTTCTTTCTCATCCCTTAGATTTGTGTCCTGCCCCTCTCCCTCACAAGACCCTACCTTCTTCACAGGAGGACAGAGTTTTATCCTACAGTTCCTTACGGTATTTTGCAAATCTGAAACTTTCACATTTGGGCCAAATGATCAATGAGTTTCTCTTCTGCTTCAGAGGGTGTGAGGCACTGCCTCTAGTCTAGTCTTCTCTCTCAGACTCCAGTTCAGTCTTCTTAACAGGGAGAACTGGGGCTTATTTCCTCACTAGATGCCCTGGGAATTAAGCATTATAGACAATTTAATCTATCATACCTAAAAATGATACTTTTTCTTAGCACAGCTTTTTCCTGGCTCTTAAAAAGGAAAAAGAGTCTGCCGTTATTAGGCTGAGAAGCATTTGCCTCTTTTCAAGTCTATCTGGAATTACAAGACCCACTATCTCAAGTATTTCTTAGGATGAAGGTCATTCAGTTGGACCAGTCTATAGGAATAAAACTTCCTCTTCCAGTAACACATTTAGGTAAGCATTTCTGGAATACTTAGACACGGATGTCAAGAATATGTCCACTTAAATCATCCTGGACTGTGTGCCATGAGGCATTTTGACACAAATACTACAAAAGTCTATTGAAAGATTATAGGCTTAATCTGGATAATTTGTCTTTTTACGGCTGCTGGATTAATCAGACCGGGTCTACACTAGCAAAATGAAGGTGATGGACTGAGTTAATTATTGGGACCACCCAAGTCAGTACATTTCAATTGCTTCCATTTCCTGAACCTTTCAGGTGAAAGCCTATTTTGGCTTGAAGTATTTGGATATATCCTCAGTTTAACATTTCTCTCTGACAAAGGAGCCCTTAAGGCTTTGAGTCCAGCAAGTATTGTATCTCTCACAGGCATGACAGAGAAAGTGCTCATGGGCCTTGGCACACATTGCTTTATCAAGCTTCCTTGTAGTGCCATGTTGGAACTGGTGAAATGCATTACCATTTCCTTGGAAAATGAAAAAGGGGCATTTAATAATGATGATGGATCCACAGAAAATGACTAGTGGAAGCAAAATAATTCTTTTCTCTGGGTAGGAATGAAGGGAACTGATTTTTCCAGCCTTACTATCACTTACTATCCCTAGGCATGGATTGATTTGCTTCTTTCCTCATTTTGTACGTTGCAATGAACTGACTTAAGCAGGAGTATAAGACACAGGCAGAGCCTGTTGCAGGCAACGTGATTAAGTTGATCAGGTGTTCTGAGTGCTGTGTTCCTCTTTCCCTTCTTTTACTCTTGCCAGTCCCTTCCTGAATATCCAGCAGTATTTCATTTGGTCATACTGTGACCCTTTTGACATCTGCCTTTGCAACTCATCGCTCTAGGACCTGCTTCTTCCTGAATGTATTTGAGCTAAAGTTGTTGATGACTTATAATCACTAATGTAATAAACTTTCTAAAAACTACACTTGCAGTGTCTTTCACTCATGGGAGTGAGTCAGGTAGTTTTCTAGTCATTGTGAAATAGCTAGCAGGAGAGAAACTTGAGGTCAGGAGGTCTTTCCAGTACCCAATTAACTCATCCCACAGAGGCGACTGCCTAGCTTACCTACGGGTAAGGATGAATCCAGGCATAGGCTATGTTTACCATATAGCAAAACACACAGAAGGAACATTAAGCATCTGGTTAGGTGTCTGGATGTGTATTGTACTATGCTCAGTTTCTTGCGGTTGACCTTATATTTGTACAAGCACATTTAAATCTTAACTAGAAGACCTTTGCAAAAACAATGTAGATAGCAGCTCTTCTCAAACTTGAATGCACTTCGAATCGCCAGAGAGAATCTTGTTAAAATGCGGATTTTGACCCATTCTGGGCTGGGTCCTGAGATTTTGCATGTCTAACAAGCTCCCAGGTGATGCAGATGCTGCATAAGTCTTCTTTCTATAGGAGGTGTTCACAATCTGGATTCCCATGGAGTCTAAGAGTCTAGGTAGATGCCTCAGGGACTAACTCAGAGGGCTGAATGAATAACCAAGGGCATGAAACTCTAGACAATACCTCCTTCGTTCTTTTAGAAAATATGCTTTCTTTATATATGTTTACTATAATGGGGTCCTGTATAAGATTTGATTAGAAAGAGAATGGGGTTTGGTTTCTAAAAATGCAGACCAACAAAAACAAAACCAGAACACTGATCTCAAGTATGTCATAAGGTAAAGACCTTAATTGGGGCAATTTATAAGAATGAAATCTCCTCCCGTGATGAAATATTTAGGTAGGTATCTTTGGGATATTTGAATACTTATGTGAATATTCCCCGATTAAATTCCAAATTTCCTAGTGGGCCTATCCAAATGAAAAAGTATATTTTATAAAGCAGAAAATATGATTTGGCTATGGCTTTACTAGCCAATTTGACGTTGGAAGGGAAAGAAGATAGAATTAGCTGTCAGATCTGCCTTTCAGCTATGTCTCTGTACTAATGTATGGGTGGCCTAGGACTCGTTCTTAGCTCTGTATGTTTGTCTTCTCTTTGCTAAAGGAAGGAAATGATCCCTAGCCTAACAAAATTGTTTGAAGATGGAATAAAATGATAGGTAGACTGTTACAGGGCAAGGGTGGAAGCAGGGAGAGCTGTTAGAAGACTGCTGCGCTAATCCAGGGGAGAGATTATGATGGCTTGGCTGGCATGGTAGAGGTGGAGGTGATACAAGGTCATATTTTATTATTTCCAAGACAAAGCTGAGAGCATTTGTCTGTGAACTAGATGTGGGGTGTCAGAGAGGTTATTTAATTGACCGGGGTACTTATGACACTAAAAAGTAAAAAAAAAAAAAAAAAAAAAAAAAAAAAAATCCCTACCAGGAAATAATGCACACAAAATGAAGACTATTGCTCACATTGATGTAAAAGGTGAATTTGTTTCCAGAAAGCAGGAAATGTTCATTGTAAGGCAGACACAGAGATACCCGTTGGCTTAAATGATGTTTTGCCAGACCCGAGTTGCTTTCTACTTTTGTCTGTTCCTCTTCTTGAACTGAGGATGGCAGAACCTTTAATGAGGGGACCATTAGATCTGATAGAAGTTTGATAAGTACTTAATCCAGAATGAAGATTCACTTCTTCATTACACTTGGGAGAATAATTAAAATGAAGTAGACTGATATTTCTGAGAAATGCAGTTCTGCCTTTCCCCTCTCGGCTTTAGGTCAGTATTCTGCATCCAGTTACCTACTCAGTGTATCTTCAAGGCTGTTGAATTCTGGTGACAAAAGTCGGTGAAGTCTACTTCTCCTCTCAGGTGTACTTCATTTTCTGTAACCGTTGTGTTACTAAATGCTGGGTTATGGGGAAAGGCTTTTATCTTATTTATAAATCAGTTCTTATTTTCACCGTCTTTCTGTATTTCAAAAAAAACATTTACTGATTTCCTACTAAGTGATAAGTACTTTGCTAAAAGCCCAAGATGCAAAGAAAGGTAAGACACAGTGTTTGCCTGTAGGAAAGATACAGTCTAGTCTAGTGCATGGAATGATAAATGGGCACATATTATATGGTGTTACATCCTTTTTAAAAGATATGCACAGGGTAGTATGGGAACACAAAGGAGGAGTGCCCTAATCTACACTGGAGGTTCAGAGATAGCTACATGGAGGTAGTAACTTACAAGCTGGGTTTTAAAAGAGCAGTAGGAGTTAGCCAGGTAAACAAGGAGGGGAAGAGAAAATTATTCTTCTAGGCAGACATGGCTCCACGTGCAATGGCATGAAGGTGTAAGAACTTGACATGTTCACAGAACAGCTAGTAGTTGAATATGGCTGGGTGGGGTTAAGGCTGCCTGTGCAGTATAACAGAATATGAGGCTTGAGAGGAAAGCAGAAGCCAGATAGTGAATGGTTTTATCTGCCAAGCCAAGAAGTTTGGATTTTATCAATGATAGCTAGTATTTATTTAAGCTTAGTATGACTAGTAAGTTATGGTTACCTACACGTTACCCTTTACATACTCATATTCACTTTATATGTGTTATGTAACTTAATCCTCACAACCACACAACACAATATTATTATAGCTATTTTACAGATGTAGAAACTGAAGCTCAGAGAGATTACACAACTGCCCAAGATCATTAAGTGAACAGATCTGGGATTCAAATACAATTAGTTTATTCTAGAGCTCTTGCTCTTTACCGATACACTCTATTGCATCCATTTAACCTGAAAGCCATGAAGAACCTATGATGGGTTAAAGATATTCACCAATTATTTGATGCTCCTCCCACTGAGAGGTCAAGTCAATGCCTTCTTCTCTTGAATCGCAACCAGTTCTATGACTGTCTTAACCAGAAGAGTATGGAAAAAATTATGGTGTGCCAGTTTCCAAGCTTAGACCAGGAAACACTGGCAGCTTCCACTTCTTGTCTCTTTGAACACTCTCTCTGGAGACCTTGAGCCACAATGCTTAAGGTCCAACTACTTTGAGTTCCATGCTGGAGAGTCCACGTGTAGGTGCATCAGTGAATAGTCCCAGGTGATTTCAACCTTCCAAATATTCATACCAAGGCACCAAATCTGTTAATGAAGCTATTTCACATTGTGCAAAATCTATCCATCTGATGACTACCACTGAATGACCTTAGTTGACACTACTTATTTGGGGCAGAGGAATCACCCATCCTAGCCCTGCCTGAGTTCCTGACCCACAATATCACGAGATGTGACATAATGGTTGTTGTTTTAAGCCAGAAAATTTTGGCATAATTTTGACACAATTTATTGTGAAGCAATATTTAGAGCTAAGCCATTGAAGGATTTTAAGCTGGTCAGATACAGTTAAATTCACAAGAAAAGTCTCCTATTTGATGAAACACTGAGATGACTGTTTATCCCACCTAAAATGCCTGGCACATAGTAGTCACTCAGTGAGTGAATGAATGAACCCAATGTGTGCAGTAGCAATTTATAGTTTTATACTTTGCATGTGTTTATGTGTGTGATAAATGTGGTAACCTGTAGAGGTTGCTGTGTTGACAAACTAGTACTGAGTAGCCTGAAAAGACCCAACTCTCCATCATCCCTAGGGGCTTGTCCTTTTCCTACTGGTCACATTGGCAGGAAATTTGACAAGAAGGATCTCTTTTTCGAGCTATTTTAGTCCCCAGCATCTCACTCTTTAGAGTTCAAATTCCCCCTTCCTTCCAATCCTTGACATGTGTTTTTGGTGGACTATTCTCTCTACTTGCTTCCAACTTCCCGATAGAGCAGAGAGAATCAGGGAGTTGAGAAAAATGAAGTGTTGCCCTGAGTGCACGAGTTATTTTAAACCAAATATCAGTTTTAGCAGGTGGAATAAACTACAAGATGCAACATGTGAGTATTTGGTGAATGTTTAAATCCTTAGAAGCCCATTGCAACTTGGAATATGAGCCATGAAGGCATACCTGGTTGGATCACCCTCTCAACATTTTCCCCGCAAAAAATCCCCTAATACAGATTTATACCCACTATCAGAATATGCATTTTAAAAGACCCCCCATACATATTAATGAACCATAAAAATGTACTTAAAAATGTTGAGTCTGGTTTTACAATACACAAAATTTTATTTGGAGAATTCTGGACTTCCTACATTTTGGAGGGAATACAGAAGTTTGAATGGTATATTTAATGTCTGCTTGTATTGAAATCTTTCATGTCCTTTTGTGTTTATAAAATAGCTTTCACTTCTGAAAGAGACCTCAACCCTTCTTGCCCTCTTTCTCTCCTTTCTTCCCTACTCCCTCCCTCCTTCCTTCCTTTTTCCTCCTTCTTCTTCTCCTCTCTCTCTGTTTCTGTCTCTCTCCCTGTTTCAAAGACAGATCTATCTCAGAAGAATGAAGATTTATACCCTAGATCAATCATTTACTTTTCACTAGCTCAAAGGCACATCTTTGCTGGGAGAGTTTTCATCCTTTCCAGCAGCTGAAGTAAAGCGAGTAATGTCACTCTACTTTCTGAGACGAAAGTAAAGAAATTTATCTAAAGTGCCAAGTAGAAATGGGTACAAATGGACACAGGCTTGACTTTTGCTTATCGTTACAGACCAGCTAGTGAGGCAGATCCACATGCCCTCTGCCTTAGAAAAGGAAGAGAATTTGTAGAGAGAAGGGCAGAGACACTTTTTTAAACAGTGGATTGAAAATAGCAGGATTAACCATGGCTGAATCATTAGAGCAGCAGCTAGAACGTTTCTGTCAAACCTGGTCTTTTGGTTACCTGACCCAAAGCTGGTTCAGTAGGAACCTTTGGGGAGAAGAGAATATACATTGGTTTAAGAGTAAGTGACTTTGGAGTAAGTCAGGCCTGGCTGCACACTTGACTCAGACTCATTTAGCAGCTATGCGACCTTGAACAACTCATGTTACTATTCTGAGCCCCAGTTTCCATATCTAAAAAATGGGGATAAGAATACTGCTTACTCATAAGGTTACCATGAGGATTCATGGAAATAGTATTTAGCACATGGCCTGGCACACAGTAATTGCTCAATAATTAGTAATAGTAGTTGATTTCCTGTTATTATGATTATGACTTCTTTTTTTTTTTTTTTTTTTTTTTTTTTTTTTTTTTTTTTTGCGGTACGCGGGCCTCTCACTGCCGTGACCTCTCCCGTTGCGGAGCACAGGCTCCGGACGCGCAGGCTCAGCGTCCATGGCTCATGGGCCCAGCCGCTCCACGGCACGTGGGATCCTCCCGGACCGGGGCACGAATCCGCGTCCCCTGCATCGGTAGGCGGACTCTCAACCACTGCACCACCAGGGAAGCCCTGATTATGACTTCTTAATATACAATGGCTGTGTTCATACACATAGGCCAGTTCTGGGAAAAAAAAAACAAGAAAAAAACACTTGGATAAATTCCAACAATTGTCTAACAAGGAGAAGAGGAGTAATATTTGTTGAGAACAAATATAGTATGTCATTTAATCCACACAGCAAGAAAGTAAGAGATTTTCCCAAATATATACAACTAGGAAGTAATAATGATTGGAATTTAAACTTTGCTCAGTCTAGTTCCAAAGCCTATTTCCTCCATCCCACATTATAACTCACAACCAATATTTTCTCTGCATTCAAGTTTCTGTTTATATCCTGTCTCTTTATTCAAGCAGCCTTGGTCCACAGTTATAAATGCTACCACTCATTTGGCCTCCTGCAGTTATTTGTATTTTGATTCATTGTCCCTCATCATTAAGAAATAGACTATTAATTCCTTACAGGGCAGGAACCATACCTTTCTATTATTTGTGGTGTGCATAGTAGGTTCTGTTACATTTTTTTGAATGACGGTAACCAGTTTGTCTGAATTCAACCTCCCACTTCCCCTTCAAATAGGCTTCTGCATATGTCTATGCCATAAAGACACAGGATGAGAGGTGTCTTCTCTTTTGTAGTACTCACAAAACATAGCTACTATTTTCACCTGAATATCCATAATCCTTCAGTTAAAAATGATAAGGACCCACTCTTACTCAAAGTTTGGAAATTTCTTCTGACTTCTTCAGTACCTTCTTGAATGGAACTTACTCATTTATAACTCCTTATAACCTCTCTAACCTTCAATTTTTTTTGTAAAATAGAGATAACAAAATATGTAACATACAGGTTTTGGGGGAGGAATTAAGAGACAAAAGCATCTAGGACAGCCTGGTACAAAGCACATACTCAATTAATGTTAGTCTCTATCTCCTTTCGCCGGTAGCTCCTTTGGAGGTAAAGGTGTGCCATTCTTCATTTATTGAGATGTGCTCTTTCTGTCGTAGTGAGAATGGGCCACCCTGGGCCTAAGACTATTTGAACTTAGCATCACATAAATGTGAGACATATAGTCAGGGTCTGGGAAGAGCTTAGCTTGCAGCTAAGATTTAGAAGAAAAAGCAATCTGGCCTGTAGAAGACCAACCCATGACCTTGGCTTTTTCCTCACCTTTTTATTGCTATGGAGGAAAGGCTGTATATCAGTGCTTTGGGTGATCACAATGATGATGGGAGACAATTAAGTCTGTTTCTTTACGGTGGTAGCCAAGTACTTGTCTAGTGCCTGATTCTTTTAAGCCTGCCTAGAAACAAAGGAGCTGCATCTTTGGTCTGGATAGAAACCTTGAGGGAGCTGCTGAGGCCACAGTAGAGAGGAAAGAAGGAGTGTCCAGGAATGATTTTCTCCTACACCTGATTTTGTACAAATTTGTTCAGTTTCTTATAGGACCCTTTAAATTCAAAATGAGTAATTCCAGAAGATAGTATAGATTACCAGTAAGTGGGTAAGCTAAACGTACTGGCCAAGCCGGTGACTTTTGGAAGCTTGTCATGGGAGATCAGGTACTCTGTGCTGGCTGAGCTTATGTCTTGCTGTGAGGTTGACAGTTGTTTAGAAAGGTGTTGGGAAGAGGCCAGGGAAAAACAAAATACCCAAGTCCCCAAATTCTATTCTTTCTCTGAAGTACAGTGGAAACAGAGTTGGTTTTATGGGGTTGGGGGTCATCAAATAACCTCCAGACATGCTCTCGCAATGAGGCAGTGTCAGTGATCCCTCTTTTCCTGTCCCTGTGTCCCTTCTTGATCCTATACTGAAATGAAAGAAAGAAATGAGAGGAAAGAAAGGAAATTTTTTTTTCTGGGCACATTTGATCAGTTCACACTGCTTTAGCGAGAAAGTGAAAATGATAGCTTGAGGCTATTTTTGAGTTCACTGGGGATTCCAGATGAAGTTAGCAACTCAGTCTGATAAGTTCTAGGAATGTACCCATGACTAAACTTTGAGCCATGTGTTGATACAACCATCTTTAACCTTAATAAATAGGTTCATATTGCTTACCCTTTTTCCTATCTTGTCCATTCTAGTCCCTAAATATCAATGGTCTCTTGTTCCTATTAGGTCATACCTACATCTTCTTCCCTCATTTATTCATTTATTCAACATCCATTTATTAAGCACCTACTTTGCTTCAGTCCACTATTTAGGCACTGAGGACAAAGATATGAGTAAGACTTGGTCTCTGTTCTCAAGGAGCTTACAGTCTTGAAGATATTATGGGACAGAAACCATGACTTCTTCCTGTTAGCACCTACATAATATTGGAAACACAGTTATGGTGAGGTAAGATTAACTTCATTACTTTGGTTGAATTTCATTGGAAAAATACAGTTTTCCTGGTTGGCTCCTTAGTTGGCAATGCAGTGCATGAGAAAATGCAAGTATCCTAAGAAAACATCGAGTTTTATCGCTTGATGCAGCATTCCAAACAACTTCAAATATACATGGATGCAAGATGTATATTTTTTATTGGTAGGAAGTTATCAACTAGGTCTATGCAAGATGTCCCCTGGGCAACTTCAGCTTCACCAGCAGTGGCTCATTATTGTTCTGTTTAAACATATTCATCCACCTTACTTGTGTACGCAGCCCTCATTCCTTGTCTGTGACATCACAGAGAGGCGTGACCAGTTTTTCCCCGTCTATTTATTATTTTATTTTATTCTGACCTGAAATGTGCTATCTCCAGAGAAGAATGGGCAGTCACATAGCTACCCTAGTTTTGTACCCTTTACCCACCCAGTGACAAATTGAATTGTTTGTCATTATGGGATTCAGAGCAATTAATCCTTTACAAACTCTCCGGTGCATAACATCACTTTCCAGAGCCTTAATTTATTAAGTGACCCAACTGGTCAAGGCAACACTAGCCAAGCCAAGAGTTCATACTTTGGTTTTGGTCAAATTAAAGATCCTCAGGATTCAGAAGTGTATTTTTTGTCAAGATAAAACAGTCACATAAAATCTACTTCCTAAGCAACTGGAGTGTTTTGTGAATTTCCCTACAATAATCTGACTTGCTTTCTTCCCTCTGCCAAAGCCCTCAGGAAGGGGCGATAAAACTGTGAGCAAAGAAACATTTTTTAAAAAGAGAAGTAGCTTAATTCCAACCACTAGGAAAGGACAGAGCCCATGTCAATACAAGCAGGCTGCAACACTAATGTGTTTGAAGTTACCTTTTTTTCTTTCTCCATGTATCCAGCCATATGGGTCATTTGAGTCATCTTGGCAAGTTCAAAACCCTTGTTTTGAATTGATGGGATTGAACAGTAGCAATTTGTTACGTGGACACTTCTCCTTGCACACCTACAAAGAGATAGTTCTTTGCAAATACATTGTCTTCCTCTTCCCTGAGGACTTGCTTTTTTCTTGGCATTTTTCAGATGAGATCAAAGGAATGGAAAAGTTTAGGCCTGAACTGAAGGTCAAAATTGATTGGGTGTACATATTAGATATATACTCCAAAAGATAAAAATTTCTAGGGAAATAATTTTCTCTTTTAAGTAGCATATATAATTTTATTTTGTACTTTTGTAATAGAAACACTTAGAAGATGTATTTGTACATCTCGTTTCTAAAATCATATTTTTCATTTGTCATAGAAGAGTACCTTAACACTGGCTTAGAAATTCTTGTTTTCTTGCACAGGTAAGATGGTGAAAAACTTGTAATTATGTCTGGGAAAAATTATATTTATATGCACACATAAATAGACACACATATGTGGATATATGTGTATAACACATACAGAAACATGTACTATATATAAAATTGCTAAACCTGTTCAATTCAGTGTCTATAAATAATAACTGAATGCAAAATTTTGAGCGTGACTAAAAATTAGACAAGTATGTTCATAATTGTATTCTGAAGCAGCTAAGTCTGATTGCCTCTGAGAGAAAAAAAAAAAAAACACCTAAAAATAAAAATGAATGCCTTCAGTTCATCTGATAGAACCATGTAGCTAATTTGGATTTCAGTGGGGAAAATAGGGTATAATTCAACTTTGGCAAAACGTACGATTGCTGAAATCAATGTGAAAACGTTTGTATCTGTTTATCAGCCTGATGTAGTTCTGCGATGTGCCTCTCCTGTTGGAGTGCCTCAGTATTTGCAGGTCAATCAACTCAAGGCGAAGCTCATCCCTGTCACTGAAAAAATGATGGTGACAATCCAATATGGATCATCACAGTAGCAGACCTCAACCACCAGGCAACCAAGAGTGAAAGTGAACCTATATTGAATTAATTAGGCTGTCATGACTTTGTGATGAGAGATGGAAGTCCACCAAGTATACCATGGGGCAAAAATAATAATGACCATGTATACTGCCAAGTGTAGAGACTATTTCTAGTAAGTGGTTGTTCTCACAATCTTTTCTTTAACATTTCTGGAGGACAATGTATTTTATTTTTCTCAAGTTCTATTGAGATATAATTGACATACAACACTGTCTGAGTTTAAGGTGTACAGCATGATGACTTGACCTATATATTGCGAAATGATTACCACAAGTTTATGTAACATCTGTCACCTCATATAATTACAATTTTTTTTCTTGTGATAAAAACTTTTAGGATTTAGTGTCTTAGAAGCTTTCAAATGTATCATGTAGTGTTATTAACTATGGTCATCATGATATATATTGCATCCCTTTACTTATCTTATAATCAGAAGTTTGTACGTTTTGCCCACCTTCCTCCAATTCCCCCACCCCCTACCCCCGTCTCTGATAACCATAAATATCTCTTCATCTGTGAGAGCTTTTAAAAGATTCTACATATAATTGAGACCATACAGTGTTTGTCTTTCTCTGTCTGACTTATTTCACTTAGCATAATACCCTCTAGGTCCATCCATTTTTGCAAATGGCAGGATTTCCTTCTTTTTATGGCTGAATAGTATTCCATGGTGTATAGGTATGTGTGTATCTATATCTACATATCTATGTCTGTATCTATCTCACACTTCTTTATCCATTCATCTGTCGATGGACAGTTAGTTTGTTTCCATGTGTTTGCTACTGTGAATGGTGATACAATGAACATGGGTGTGCAGATATCTCTCTGAGAGAGTGATTTTGTTTTCTTCAGATATATACCCAGAAGTAGAATTGCTGGATCATATGGTAGTTCTACTTTTAATTCTTTATGAAACCTCCACACTGTTACTGTGCCAAGTTACATTCCCATCGACGGTGCACAAGGCCTCCCTTTTCTGCATGTCCTTGCCAGTATTTGTTATCTCTCGTGATGATAGCCATTCTAACAGGCATGAGGTGATGTCCCATTGTGGTTTTGATTTGCATTTTCCTACTGATTGGTGATGTTGAGCATCTTTCATGTACCTTTGGCAGTTTGAATATCTTCTTTGGTAAAATGTCTATTCAGCTCTTTGCCCATTTTTAATTAGATTATTATTATTATTTTGCTTTGAGTTGTACAAGTTTTTAAAATATATTTTGGATATTAACACTTTATCAGATACATGATTTGCAGATATTTTCTCTCATTCCATAGGTTGCATTTAGGTACTTTACCCTTATCTCTTAATACCCCACATATTTTTCCCTGCCCCAAATATATTTTGGGGAACCTCACGGATTATTGCAGAAAAATGTTGACTCACCAAGAGCTCATGGTTAGAAGGATTATTTGTTTGTTTTAACAGTATAATGTGTGTAAGTAATACTACATATATTAACACCTGCTGACAAAGAAAAAAACTAGTTATTGAATTTGTTTCAGCAATTCAGAAATTCATGATATTCAAACCATGTCCTTTAGTATGATAAGGTGTTCAACAGCTGTCTCTGATCACTCCTTTTGTACATTAGTACCTATGTACATTTACTGTACATGGCAATGTGTATGTTTCTTAATATATTTTTTTTACTGGCTCTATTTGCCCATACTTTTTCTCTTCATTTAGATTTTAAAGTCCTTGAATTTAGAGGAAACATTTTCTGCTTTTCCTGAATGCCTTAGTAAGATTTAAAAAGGAAGAGAGAGGGAGGAATTTACTGCTGAATCACAATGTGCCAGCCAAAGCGGGATTGGGGATGGCGGGGAGGTGGTGTTAAAAAGTACATTTACTTGAAGCTGTGAGGTATTTTTTAACACATCTGCTTCACTTTTTATCTGCGGCAGAGTTCAACTAAACCGATTTGGCTTCTTTCTGGAGGTGATTACCAGTTACGGGCTCAAGGCTGTTAATATCCATTAGGAAGTATAAGATAGGGCAGAGAACAAATCACCTCTGTCTCTGGTTAAAGTTCAAATCTGCTTATTAATGTTGATTTTTTGACCCCTTTAACTTTCTAGACTCTGAATTTGTCTGATTCCCTAGCCATTTATGACCTGCCTGCTGCTCTCCACCTTAGTCAATCTCTCTGACCATAACCCATTCCCTGCCTCCCTAGATCTGTGGATCTCCCACTTACTTGATGGAAAATACAGTGCTGGTACCTCCTGACCAGCCACATATTTTCGTCACCTATACCTTAAGTAACAGAAGCTGAAATGGTCAATTGCACATCTTGAGTTTATCCATGTATAGCAAGAGTAAATAGCAGTTTGGGAATTACCAATGTAGATTGGTGGAGGGGTGGCTACCGTGATTATAATATTTACTTTATACAATTGGTAAGACTATTAAAAGAGTAACTCTATATACAGGGCTTACCACATGACAATGAGCACATGATAAATGCATTTTAGTTTTTGTATTTTTTTCTAAATCCTTTATCTGTTCTTGCCTAAGATCAGAAACATTGTAAATTACTCTGATGATAGTCATACACACACACACACACACACACGTGCACACTTACTCACATACTACTTTGAAGATCTATTCCCTTTCCCACATTTGTATAACTAAAAGCTGCTGAGTCTTTATTCCTCTCCTGCCCCCAGGTTCTGAAGAACCATTTTTTTCTTTTTTTGTTAGATTACGTATATATGTGGTAGCATACCATATTTGTTTTTCTCTTTCTGACTTACTTCACTCTGTTTGACAGTCTCTAGGTCCATCCACCTCACTACAAATAACTCAATTTCATTTCTTTTTATGGCTGAATAATATTCCATTGTATATATGTGCCACATCTTCTTTATCCATTCATCTGTCGATGGACAGATTGCAATTGCATGGTTGCTTCCATGTCCTGGCTATTGTAAATAGAGCTGTGATGTAGATGTAGAGAATGGACTTGAGGACATGGGGAGGGGGAAGGGTAAACTGGGACGAAGTGAGAGAGTGGCATGGACATATAGACACTACCAAATGTAAAATAGATAGCTAGTGGGAAGCAGCTGCATAGCACAGGGATATCAGCTCGGTGCTTTGTGTCTACCTAAAGGGGTGGGATAGGGAGGGTGGGAGGGAGATGCAAGAGGGAGGAGATATGGGGATATATGTATACATATAGCTGATTCACTTTGTTATACAGCAGCAACTAACACAACATTGTAAAGCAATTACACTCCAATAAAGATGTTAAAAAAAATCTGCTGAAATGATCAGAGCTGAAAGGTCAGTACCTTGATCCTTAAACATCAGTGGAGATATAGACAGAACTTTTGATAAATTGCCTCTTATATCATTTAGGTTGTGTGCTTATTGGCTAATACTGTAGTTAGTTTTCAGAAAGGTAGTATCAACACCATAATGACTGAGTATAAGTTAGTTCATAGTTTTCACTTTTATCAATTATTCAGTAAAATCTCAGTCTTGGTAATATGGGACAAATGAATGAAGTACATTTGAAACAGATGAGCTACAATAGGACAAATCCCGTAGATCAGAGCTGATGTTCCAAGAAGCCATTTTTGAAATTCAGCGGTGATTTTTCGTATTGATAACTGGGCAAAAAGGAGGCACAATGGCTGGTCAAAATAGAGCTTCCATCTGTAACTTATGATTATTGTCACTTAAATGGTCTATATTACACTAACCTGTTACAGGCCCATGGCTTGTAATGCAAAGAAAATGTCATGCAAATAATTTACAGCCTATTGTATGGGTAATGAAGTGTCTTGTGTGCACCCTTTTTACCAACTTGTAGATTGAACTATCGGCTTTCAGAGCCAAGGTCTCCATTCACACAGTCACTGATACAGGCTAAATGTTTTCAGTTAGTTGGGTGAATTTCATATTCCCAACCCAGAACACTGATGGGGATAAAATTTTGGTCTATTTGATCCATTTGGAATAGTCTTTAGCATTTTGACTACATTCGTGAATCTTGCTAACCGTTTTTTATCCCTGTCTTAGATGTTCAAAGAAAAAAAATTCTTTCAGTTGATGTGGTTTTAGCAATATATTAAGGTAGAAATCCTTTCAGGGTTCTGTCTACCCAAAACAAACAAACAAAATGAGACCTACCCAAGTGCCCTCCTTCCTGTCAAGTTCAGGATATATTGATACTTCTGATTGAAATATGCAGGGACAGCTTCACAGTAGAGCAGAATGGTTGTTCCCCTTTATCACGCGGCTGGGCTATCCCTCTAATCATCTCAACCCCCCTTCAACGACCCATAGTTCTACTGTTCAGGAGTTTTGCAAAACCTTCTTCAATCCTTTATGTTTTTAATGTGCACCATATGTTCATTTCCTTTTGTATAAACTTAGAAAAAGCATCTAGTTATTTTGGGGACTGAACAAGTAGCTTTATTTACAAGGAGGACCTATAAGCAGCTCCTTCTGGAACTTTTAGACTCAATTCAGGTAGAAATCTGCCAGTTAGCTATGATTTTCATCAATGTGGACAGCTGAACCAAATAGTTCATCAAAATCTAGGTTACTCTTTGCAGTTTGAGTAAAAGGGTATTGGGGAATTTTATTCACGAAGCATATAGGCTAGGGCTCAGTTCATCCTAGGGATAGAAGTAAAAGAGATGAAGAGAAAAAGAATGCAGGCAGAGTGCACATTTTTGTTGGGGCAGATGTTTGTGCACTCAGGCAATATCACCAAGGAGATAAGGGTAATCAAGTGTCAAAGTCAGACACAGCAACAATGAATACAACTTATGAAGCTAGGGTAGCAAATCATATAGGTTGAAAATAATTCTCATAAGCTATTGAATAATAACATGGAGATTCTTATAGAAGGCCCGGCCTGGGCTTTGTGCTCTGGCATCTGTTGACCTTATTTACACAAATGACTAGGTGTTTATTTGAGAAACCAACTAAAATGTGACCATCGTTGAATACAGGCTGTGTTCAGATATATTTCTAAATTCTTGTATTAACACGCTTTCATATACTGCATCTCATTTTATGTATAAAAAGACGTAGGTGTTTTCCCACAATGAGATAGTATAATCCTGATAGGTAATATCAAACTAAGTATCTTTTTATGAAAATGCATTTTTAAGAGTAAAATTCCACTTCAGAGTCGACCGTCTCTTTTAGCAGTGAAATGGTTTCTGTGAGGTATAGAACTATTATCTCTTCTCTGACCACATACAATGATTTTTCTGAGTATACATGTTCAAGTGAGATGAAGCAGGTTCTATAGTCTTAATTAATTTGGGGTTCAACAACCCAATAAAAGAGAAAGGTAAATGTGCAAAAGATAGGTTTTTCTCTTGACAAGTGGCACATGTTGGATTTAGGGATCTGTGAAGGGGCTTTTCTCCAAGCCAGGGCGTGGTTAGGAAATAGGAGGGATTGGGCAATAACTTATTTAAATAAGATCATTCTTTACATTTATTCTTTTTTTATTGAAGTCTAGTTGATTTACAATATTGTGGTAGTTTCAGGTGTACAGCTTAGTGATTCAGTATTTTTGCAGATTACACTCCGTTATAGGTTATTACAAGATCATGGCTGTAATTCCCTGTGCTATACTGTGTATCCATGTTGCTTACGTATTTTATACATAATAGATTGTATCTGTTAATCCCATACACCTAATTTGCCCCTTTCCCCTTCTCACTCCGCTTTGGTAACCACAAGTTTGTATTCTATGTCTTTGAGTTTGTTTCTCTTTTGCTTGTACATTCATTTGTATTATTTTTTTGGATTCCATACATAAGTGACTTCATACAGTATTTGACTTTCTCTGTCTGACTTATTTTACTAAGCATAATATTCTCAAGGTCCATCCGTGTTGCTGCACACAACAGTATTTCAGTCTTTTTTATGGCTGAGAAATATTCCATTGTGTATGTGTGTGTATGTATGTTTACAGTGTGTGTGTATGTATACACACAGCACGTCTTAATCCAGTCATCTGTTGTTGGATGCTTGGTTGTTTCCGTGTTTTGGCTATTGTAAACTGTGCTGTTATGAACACTGGGGTGCACGTATCTTTTTGAATTATTGTTTTCATTTCTTCCAGATATATACCTAGTACCGGAAATGCTGAATCTTGCGGTAGTAATATTTTTAGTTTTCTAAGGAAGCGTTATAATGTTTTCCATAGTTGCTGCACCAATTAACATTTCCAACGACAGTGTACAAGGCTTCTCTCTTCTCCATATCCTCTCCAACATTTGTTATTTGTAGGCTTTTTGTTGATAGCCATTCTAATAGGTGTGAGGTAATACCTTATTGTGATGTTGATTTGCATTTCTCTAATAATTAGTGGTATTGAGCATCTATCTTTTCATGTGCCTGTTGGCCATCTGTATGTCTTCTTTGGAAATATGTCTATTTAGGTCTTCTGTCCATTTTTTGATTGGGTTGTTTGTTTATTTGATATTGAGTTGTATGAGCTGTATGTATATTTTAGACATTAATCCCTTGTTGGTTGCCTTATTTGAAACGTTTTCTGCATATCCATAAGTTGTCTTTCCATTTTTCTGATGGTTTCTTTTGCTGTGCAAAAGCTTTTAAGTTTAATTACGTCCCATTTGTTTATTTTTGCATTTATTTCTTTTGCCTAATTCTTTTAGATGGTAAGTTAAATGGTTGAAGCTTTTTCTGTTTCCTGAGAAAGGCCTGTATTGCTATAAACTACCCCCTTAGAACTGCTTTTGCTGCATTCCATAGATTTTGGAAAGTTGTATTTTCATTTGTCTCAAGGTATATTCTGCTTTCCTCTTTGATTTCATCATTGACCCCTTGGTTTTTTAGTAGCATGTTCTTTACTCTCTACATCTTTGTTCTTTTCTTGTTTTTCTAGTTGATTTCTAGTTTCATACTGTTGTGGTGGGAAAACATGCTTGATATAATTTCTGTCCTCTTAACATTTGTTGAGGCCTGGTTTTTGAACTATTATGTCACCCATCCTAGAGAATGTTCCATGTGCACTTGCAAAGAATGTGTGATCTGCTGTTTTTGGATGGAATTTCATGTAAAAATCTATTAACTCTAATTGTTCTGTTGTGTAATTTAAGATCACTGGTGTGTTATTGAGTTTCTGTATGGAAAATTTGTCCAGTGATATCTGTGGATTGTTAAAGTCCCCTACTATTATATTATTGTCTATTTCTCCTTTTATGTCTGGTAGTATTTGCTTTATATATTTAGGTGCTCCTGTATTGGGTTTGTGTATGTCAACAAGTGTAATATCCTCTTCTTTTATTGATCCCTTTATGATTATATAATGTCCTTCTTTGTCTTTTGTTTCAGCCTTTCTTTTAAAGTCTATTTTGTCTGATACTAGTATTGCTACCCCTGCTGTCTTGTCACATCCGTTTGCATAGAATGTCTTTTTCCTTCTCCTCACTTTCAGTCTGTTTGTGTCTTTAGTTCTGACATGAGTCTCTTGCAGGTAGCATAGTAGAGGGACTTGTTTTCATATCCAGTCAGCTACCCTATTTCTTTTGATTGGAGCATTTATTCCATTGACATTTAAAGTAATTATTGATAGATATGTACCTATTGGGATTTTATTATTTATTTTCCAGTTGTTTTTGTAGTTCTTTTCTGTTCATTTCTTCTTTTTGTTTCTCCCAATGTTATGTGATGAGTGTTTTAGTAGTATGCTTGGTTTTTTTTCTTTTGGTTTTTTGGTACCTTTGGTTTTTGATTTATGGTTACCATGGATTTCATATACATTGACCCATAATTATATTAAATTGATTTTAACTGGTAGTCACTTAAGTTCAAGCACATTCTAAAAGATTTACATTTTTAAAATTCCTCTCCCCTACATTTTGTTTTTTTGATGTTATATTTTACATATTTGTGCTTATCCCTTTACTTTTTATTGTAGTTATAATTGCTTTTACAATTTTTTTGTCTTTTAATCTTCATACTAACCTATTTAAGTGACCTTCAATCCTTACTATATATTTGCCTTTTCTATTGGGATTTTCCCTTCCCTGTAGATTCTTCTTTTCCATTTAGATAAGACTCTACAACATTTCTTTTAGGGTAGGTTTAGTATTGCTGAATTTTTATGGTTTTTGCTTATCTGAGAAGTTCTTATCTCTCCTTGTATTCTAAGTGATATTCTTGCTGGTAGGTTGCAGGATTTTCCCTCTCAGCACTTTGAGTATATCATGCCACTCCCTTCTGACCTGCAAAGTTTCTGCAGAGAAATCAGCTGATAGCCTTATTGGGATTCCTTTGTATATGACTCTCTGTTTTATCTTTCTGTCTTTAGAATTCTTTCTTTATATTTAACTCTTGATATTTTAATTATGATATGTCTTGGTGTGGGGGTTTTTGTGGGTTCATCTTGTTTGGGACCCTCTGTGCATCCTATGGGTGGATATGTTTCCCTCTGTAGGTTTGGGAAGTTTTCAGGCATAATTTCTTCAAATACATTTTTTTTTTTCACGGTATGTGGGCCTCTCACTGTTGTGGCCTCTCCCATTGTGGAGCACAGGCTCCGGACGCACAGGCTCAGTGGCCATGGCTCACGGGCCTAGCCGCTCCGTGGCATGTGGGATCTTCCCGGACTGGGGCACGAACCCACGTCCCCTGCATCAGCAGGCGGACTCCCAACCACTGTGCCACCAGGGAAGCCCCTCAAATACATTTTTGATACCCTTCTCTCTCTCTTCTTCTGGAACCCTATAATGCACATGTTGGCATGTTTGATGTTATCTCTGAGATCTCTTCATGTGGAACTGTTTTATTTTTAAATTTGTCTTTCTGTCTGCTCTTCTGATTGGGTGATTTCCATTATTCTATCTTCCAGATCACTTATGCGTTCTGCCGTGTCATTTAGTCTGCTGTTCATTGTTTCTAGAGTGCTTTTTATCTCAGATATTAAATTATCTTTCTTTGATTGGGTCTTCTTTATATTTTCTACTTCCTTGTTAAAATGATCTGTGTTGACATCAGTTAGCATTGATGTAATTCTGTTAGCATTTTTATTAATAATGTTTTGAATTCTTTGTCCAGCATATTATTCATTTGTTTCATTATTTAATTTTCAGAGGTTTTCTCTTTTTCTTTCAATTGAGAACAGTTCCTGTGCCTTTCCATTTTGTTTAACTTTCTCTGTCTCTGTGAATTTAGGTGAAATAGTTGCCTATCTTGTTCCTGAAGGGGTATTCTTATGTGGGAGTGTCTCTGTGTAGACTGCATGTGCCCAGTGCCTTTGGTGGGAGTGCTGGATTTGATGTGGACACCAGTCACATCTTTCCTCAGGGTGTGCTATTAGATATCACCTTGGTAGGGAATGTGGTTGTGATGGAGGAATTAGAGCCTAGGCAGGATACAAGGCAGGACTTCCTCTCTTCTCAGTGACCATTGCTGTCCTGTCAGGGGTGGGGTCTGCTCCCAAGTTGCTGGAGTAGAAACCCTGAGGGTCAGGCTTGAGCTAGCTCTGTTCTCTTTAAGTGTGAGTTTTTCCTTCTCAACTCACTGGGGCCTTTTCCCCAAAGGAAGGAAGTGCTGAAATAAGTGGGACTCGGGCACTTACAGAGTTCTAATGCTCTGCTTGTGTAAATGTCTGTGACTCTGCTCAAATGCAAGCCATGGCCACATTTTTCCCCTGTCATGGCTGCTCCAGTTCTAGTGCTAGCCTGGGGTATTGAGTGAGTGGGGCTGGAGTGTTCACTTGACTTCAGCTGGGGCATGCAGCTAGGTTGTTGCTGGAATTCCAGCAGCTGTGCTGCCCTCAGAAATGTTGGCTATTTCTGGGCAGCTGGTTGAGTAAGCACCAACAATGGCTGCTGCCACCCTACCTGGGCTTTGCCTCAGGTCCCCAGGTCACCCCTGAGTCCCTAGATCAAGTCTTTTCCCAGGTCCTGGCCGCCCTATATCCAGTGCCATGCTGGGACATGGAGTGAATGGGGTCAGGGTGTTCGCTTGGCTCGGACTGGGGAGTGCAGTGAGGGAGCAGCTGCTAGGGCGGACCTCTCTCTGCCCTGCCTGGGGACAAGCCAGCACCTGTGCACTCATCATAAGTAGAGTCTAGGCTTTTACAGCTTTTCTTTCACAGCAATTCTCTAAGCAGCCAAGGGGCCTTCTCTGGGACGCCCAGTCTGTGGCTTATCCTGTTCACTCCCCAGAGTGAGTGTCTACCTTTGTGATCTCCCTTTTCCTCTGAGTCCCCTCCCAGGGGCACAGGTCCCACCCTGATGCTTTTCTCTCATCCTACCCAATTACATGTATATCTTTCTCACAGCCTTGGCTGTACAGGAGTCCTTTTGCCAGTTTCCAGTTTGTTTTCCATGAAAATTGTTCTACATGTAGATGTATTTTTCATGTGTTCATGGGGGTAGGTGAGCTCCATGTCCTCTTACTCAGCAATACTCCCTCCAGTATTTTATATTCATTCTTTCACTCTCAGCGATGCCATGATTTCCTGAAAGTTATAAGTTGGAAGATTTTTTTGTTAGCATGTACCCTTCCCTTTACTCAGGAAAAAGAAAAAACAAAATGTGTTTGTACTAGCAAAGTATATTGTGTTTGAAACTATATTATGTCTAATATAGTTTGTCTCACGTATGGTACTGGGCCCCACTCCAACACTGTTTAGGTCATAAATAATATTAATTACAGGTATATAATTCATTGTGGTCTCATAGGGTGAACAACAGACTGGGATTTAGGGGAACTAACTGAGCTGGTCTCAATTGTGCCTCCAAGGGGCTGTGTGAATATATATTTATCACTTAGCCTTTGTAGAGGAGATCTGTTTTCTCATCTCTCAAATGGGGAGTGGGAATATTTGTCCAGATTAGTGATTTTCTGGTAGTTGGTTTATAAGTTTTTGTTTGTGCATGCATTTTCTCACGATAAATGTTGCTTCAAATAAAATCTTGTGTAGAACTCCCACATATAGAACAGATTAAAATAGAGCTGTTCTGCTTGAAGCTACCTCAGTTTCATCAAACCATTCTGAACCATGGTTTGATGGTATCAACCATGGTATCAGCTCTTAGGCTCATTGGAACATAGTTTAAAAATCACTAGTTAGGATCTAAGGCCCCTCATCACTCTGATCTTCCATGATTCATGTAGTTAGCAGTGTTGAGGCAATAGGTCCAAATGACTCAATAAAGGCGAACCTTATCTTTCTTCACCAGGATGAGAGAAACCATTGACTTATTTAGCAGTGCCTAACATAGGGAAGATTGATCCAAAGTATTTATTGTGGTAGACACAGTGTCAGATGTGGTGCATTAATTGTTGCAGGCTTTTTAAAAAAATGGTCAGAGCTCTATGTTTAATGAGCCACATGCTGTGCTAAAAATGAATTTGTGCCATTAAGAAGGGGCATCAAGAAATAAAGTATCCCAGAGGAAGGCAGCTGGAAGAGTTACTAAATTACGGGTGTATGTGCAAGTGTATAATATGTGGTGGTGGAGATGTTTGAAGTTTTTACCGCAGTGAGTTTGTTGTGACCACATTACTTAGAAGTGGCAGCACTAGCCATAAGTTATGCTTGTCTTCCCAAGTAAGCAGCAATAAAAACTTTATAGCACCCCACACCGTCATCACATATTTTCTTTAAACCACTTATTTTCTTTGGATTTTGTCTTTTTAAATCTACCTCTATTTTTTTCCTTCTGTATTTTGTTACTTAATATAGAAACATGGCCTCTTTGGAATGGTTGGGGTCAAGAGCCTTTGAAAAGGACAGGGTGGAATCAATTTTTGTCCCAGTTAGGAATTTATGCACTGGCGTGGGCAGCCCACAGTTTGTCTGCTGGTAGTTGTGGTCACATATAGATTAGAAAGGATAAGTGATAAACCATAATTTATAAGAACAAATGGGAAAGGCATTTAGAACACTGGAATGGGAATAAAGCTATTAAGTGTTGTTGACTGTTTTCACTAGGTCTGCTAGGTCATTGTGCCCTCTATAGTTGGTGAATGAACACAATCCAGCCCTGTGGCCTAAAAATAACTTTCATTTTGTTTCTAGATTGAACTATTATTGGAATATAAGATTCACTGGAGCAGGTGTCATGTATGTGACTAGCTACTGTATCCCTAGTGCCCAAATGACTACCTGGCATATAATAGGTTCTCAGTAATTTTTGAATGGATGGATGGATGGATGGATGGATGCAATCCTTATTTATAACAAAGAAATGTATATTTTTAGCTTTTATCACTGAGATTCTTACTTTATTCCTTACAAAGCACCTTCTGAACCTCCATAAAATCTTACAAGTCAGCAGCACAAGATACATAGAGAAGGATGGCTTGAGTCCGGATGGCAGTGAAATATACCAGAATGGAAAGTTATGTCTGGCAACCAGACATCTCCATATGGCTAGACTAGGTGTTTAAGGATAAATCCAGTTTTCCATGACGGAATAAACTTTAGCTGAGTATCCTGACAGTATGATAAAAGGTAGTGAGTAGCACTCTAGGAAGACCATCAGTATTAGAGGAGGTAATCTAGATGGGGAAAAAAAATAAAAAAAATAATAACAACATCAACAACAGAAATGGAGAGCAAATAGTTTCTGTCCTAGAGTCATTATTAATTCATTAATTTTCAGTTAAGTATTTATGAGTACTACTGTTTGTACAGCAATGTTTGTCCTCAGTAGAGGCACTGTCCCAAATTCTCTGGACATTTAATTTTTACCAGATTGAATTTTTATATCTCTATCTGAATTTATGATCTCAACCTATTGCATTCTCTGATGTTAAAGTTTTGTCTTATTTTTCTAGCTTCTCTATATCTTTTGAACTTTCATTCATGTATTTAGTAAGTCAACGAAGAATTATTTAATGGTGAGGTATATATTACTAGGCACTGAGCCTATTGTGATCACACAGATAAAGCTCCAACTATTCTAGAGCTTACGGTCCACTCTTTCCTATTCCCCCTACCCAGGCATGAAACCCTGTTAAAAGCTTTTTTACATAAAAGTGCTTTTTTAAAAAATCATTTCTCAACCATGCATTTGTAGCCACCCAGCATCAGTGCCCTTCCATTTTCTCAGTAACTATTTGCTTTGTTAACATAAGTTAAGTCTATAGGAAAAGAGGCGTGTGATGTTAATTTTATGGGTCAACTAGATTCAGCTACGGGGTGTCCAGATACTTAAACATTATTCTAGATATTTCTATGAGGCTGTTTTTAGATGAGATTAACATTTAAATTGGTAAAGTGAGTAAAACAGATTGTCCTCATCCCATCCGGTGAAGGCCTGAATACAACAAAAAGACTGACCTTCCCCTAAGTAAGTGAGAATTCTTCCCGCCTGATGGACCTCAAACTGTAACACTGGCTTTTTCCTGCCTTTGTACTGGAACTGAAACATCAGTTTTTCTGGGTTTGGACCCTGCGGGCTTTCAGACTAGAACTATACCATTGGCTTTCCTGGTTCTCAGACCTACAGAATAAGGTCAGGACTAAACCGTCATCTCTTACTGGCTTGCCAGGAATCACCCTGTAGACCTTGGGACTTGCCAGCCTCCACAATCACGTGAGCCAGTTTCTTATAATAAATCTCTTTCCGTATATATACATCCTATTGGTTCTGTTTCTCTGGGAATCCTGACTAATACAGGGGGCTCCTGGGGAGAAATATCACAAGTCGTCTCCCATCATCATACTTCTCAAGTCCAGTTTCCCAAACGTAGCCTCATTTAAGGCTTTTGCAAAATATAAGAAACTAAAGTCAATACTCTAGCTTTCCTTACCTATACCCATTATCAGACTTCATTCACTTTTTTTCTTACCCAATTTTGGTAATGATTTTACCCAACTAATCAGATTGTTTACCTGAGCTAAGCACACCTCTCATCATATGCAATATTTATACCATAATTTGGGCCTCTAAATTAATCATTTTGAGACATTAAATTTATGGGTAATTTCAGATACTGAAGCAGTACAGTGAGGAAGGTTCTTTTTTGCCCTAATACCTTGCCAATAGGCTTTCATATGAGTGGGGCTATCCCTGTTGACCACTAATACTACCAACCAATTTTTTTAGACATTGAACATACCTCTAAATTATGGCACAGAATAATATCATATAGTATCTTTGTGTTTAAGACAGTCTGTACTTAAGACCATAGAATCTCAGCATTAGTAAAGTTCTCTCTTTCTCTTCCCTCCATCCCTCCCTCCCTCTCTCTCTCTCTCTCTCTCTTTCTTTCTTTTTTATTTTTGTTTTGGTCTAGACAGAAACCAACTCATTTTTCATGCTGTACTTTAGCCAGGAAACAACAGGAGTATCACACAGTGAAATCTGTAAAGAATTCCTTTTACAAACAGTGTCTGTTAGAGTCTATTTAACTGAGTTGATGAAATCATGACTAGTATCTTATGTGGCTATTTAAATTATGTTAAGACTGTGATATCTCCTTCCTGTCTCCTCTGCCCCCACCTGTGTACTCCCAAAGGAAGTATCTTCCCCTGGGTCATGATGACATAGTTAAAAATTATTATAATAAGAATGTGTTAAACTGGCCACAAAAGTGATAACATTAGTTCTTCCAGGCTATTGCGCATCCTATTTCTACTTTTAATGATTTGTATGTTTTCCAAACCTTCATATAATTAATATTATTTAATAGGTATGAAAATGTTCATAGGACGTTCATCCAAAAGGATAAAATATTTTTTTAATGGCTGCAACATAATACTTTAAGCAAATGAGTTTTTCAGACATTTTCAAATTGCGCACATTCAAATTTTGACTACAGATATCATCTTTAATGTATGCTTCACTAGCTGCTGGGGGCTGGGAAAAAATCATATTACTAATTGATATGCCTTAATGACCTGAGAGCTTTCCAAGTTGGATGAACCCAAGAGAAATGCTAAGAGGTAGCTATTTGATTCTAATTATGCCTGGTACATGCTGAAAGTAGACCCATTGTGACAGGTATATCATTGTTAAATTGGTAGACCTCATGTTTTTTACTAATTTGACACTATTACCAAACACTGCCTCACTGAATTGCTGAAAAGAAGAGCGATATAAAGGACGAGGGCAGAGAAAAGTAGGGCTTCATGATCTCTACTTGCTATAGAGATTGCTATATTAAAAAAAAGGGGGGTGAAAGGAAACCAAACATGGGCTTGGTAAATGATGTAAGTGAACTTTCCCTTTATCCTTTTGCCTTCTGGTCTTCATATAACAACTTGCAAATGGCAGCAGCAGAGATCTGAAGATTCATTTGGACTGTTTATTACCAAGCTCCACTTTAAGAACTGGGTCTGTTTAGTATTTCCTCAGTAATTTAGACTTCTGTGAGAATTACTGCTGGAATCTGAGTTGATATCTGCTTTTCCAAAACTGGAAACTGTGGTGACACTTGTCTGGATACATTTTTTCTGTCTACGCCAATAAGCTTTTATTTTGGTTAATTCATTTTAACAGAGTAGACCGTATTAACTTTATCTGACTTATTGGTTTATTGGGAGAATTGAATATGATTTGGAAGAAAATTAAAAACTAGATGTTAACTTTTCATTTCTTAAGAAAACCATTCCATTACTTCCTAAATATACCATGTATTGGGCAGGAGGAGTTCTGGACTTCTTCCTGGTACAATTCTGTTTCAAGAAGAAATACATAGGGTTATTCCAGGTTCATCATCTGAGTTAGCTGAAGGTGTGATGCTACATTAGAGCCTGAAGAAGATATATTACTTCCAGATCTTCTTGCCATGATCATCATGTATAGGAACTCAAAGTGACCCACTTAACACTCTAATGCAACCTTCAAGCAATGGATAGATTATCTTGGATCTCTGATTGGTTGGTCATAATTTAGGGTCTGAGTCTTTCATTATTAGCATCATTTTAATAATGCATAGTCTTTGGCCTTCAAGAGATAAGTCTTTCAATATTTTACAACTTGGAATCCCATTAATGAAAAAATCAGCAACTCTTCCATTAATTAACTCAATAAATGCATATTGAACCATATGAAAGTCACAGTTCTTAAATGCCTATGGTTTCTGTTTACAAAGAGGTTTACAGTGTAGTAACCTACATACAAACCTTCAAGTGGTGAACTTTCAAAGATGTGAACATGCATTCGCATGTCCAGTCACATAAGTTAGTTCACGTGTCTGGAGTACATTGTCATGTGTGTGCATCCTCTACAAGTGGCTGTGCTTTTGTGTACTTTACTGTACAGTACTGTATAGAGTACAGTAGCACAGTATCTTTACTTCAAGCCCAGGATGTCCAGAAGCAAGCCTAAAAGCAGTGGTGATGTAGCTGGTACTGCTAAGACGTAGCAGCCGGTAATGTAGCTGGTATTTCCTACTGCTGACGATCCTTCAGCTCTACCATCTCCCACCTCCTCTCCCTCATCCAGTCAGTAACTCTTCTTGCCTGTGCACTTGATGCCAGCCCCTGGATGCCAGCTGTTGTACTATACTACTGTACTTTTTAAGGTACTGTAAGATTAAAAATGTTTTCTTTATTTTTTGTGTTTGTTTTTTATGTATTATTCGTGTGAAAAGTATTATAAACCTATTACAGTACAGTACTATATAGCCGATGGTGTTAGTTGGGTACCTAGGTAACTTTTTTGGACTCAGGAACAAATTGGACTTAAGAACGTGGTCTCAGACAGGAACTCGTTTGTATGTAGGGGACTTACTGTATAGGGAATAAACATGTATATAGAAATATAAAAAAATGAAACAGGATGTAACGAACACCATAGTCATATAGGTATGTTGGTCATGTAATATATTGTCTAAAATGGAATGCTTTTGAGAATAAAAGGAGTACTATTAATAAATATACCAGTAAAATAGGAATCACTGACCTAGGAAAATGAGGATATACTCAGCCTACTTATGAATGATACATTCAAAATGCTCTGAGAGTTCATAAATTGTCAAGAACTCTTCAAGCTAGAATGATTATGGAATTCTTTATGGAGGAGATAGCATTTGAACTGAACTTTGAAGGATAGATATGATTTTGATAGGTAGCTGTAGGAGGAGGACATAAGAGGTGGAATTATCATGAACAAAATCCTAGAGGTAGGGATGAGAGAGGGTGGCTTGAGGAGAAGCAGGCAGTATACCTTGAATGAGGATCAAACAAAGATAGCAATTGGAAGATCAAACTGGAGTGGCTAGTTAGGGACAGTATATATGGGACCCATAGCTTTGAATTTCATGCTAAGAAATTTACACTTTATTTCAGTGGCCTATTGCAGATGAAATTCTGTTACTTAAAAGTTTAGTGATCATTATTGCTTTAACTATTGCGGATTGGCTGTATTTTCTAATTAGCCTTACCAGGAATAAAGATCTTAAAGGAAATCAAAGTGAAATGGGCCTGTTTGATGGGCTAGTGGATGGTCTTTTGGGGATATTCAGAGCAAAGTTCATCACCAAGGGTTGGAGAGCGTGGTTAGACACTGCTGTGGAGCTGCACTGCATGTCAATAGAAACAAATCTACAAAAGTGTACATCATCATCTATCATCGTTATTGTTTCTGTTCTTCTTACTGGCTGATGAGCAGGCATGCTTTCATTGTACATGTTATTTGCTTTTACAAGTCTATGTCTTGTATTTTTGTTGAGTCAAGATTGCTTTTAATTGTCTCAAAATTGACTTTTGTTGGTATGGGCAAATGTGGACTTATCTCTTTAAAAAGTCTGCCTTTTACTTTATGTAACATTCTTTATTTCACCATATTTCCTCAGGACATTTCTGATTTTTCTTCACCTTCCTCTTTCCATATCTGTTTTGTATAGTTCGTCAGTTTTCAAAAAGAATACAGAAGAATCAAGGTAGAAGAATCACACAAAATCGAGCCATTTATTACTTTAACAACATGAAATCATTTTCAGATATTGGCAGTAAAGAGTCATATAAGAAGAACATCATGAAGTCTTTCTGGTAAAGCTTGTTTGAAGCTTTCTGTTCAGCTTCATGCTGCTGATGTATGGGACTGTAACACTGGAGTTACCTCTTAATCCAGGCTAATCAATTTGACATCCATTGTACTGATGTAATCTAGGATACAGAACAATAAAGAAGGAACTATGTTAGCCCCACATAGACTGGCCTTCATCTATGAATTTGCAAAGCTTTTATTTCTTTACCCTTAGAGTTCAACTCTGACTGCTATACACAGTTGTTCCTAGTATGTATCATTGAAGTATGCCACTAGTCTTTATTGGAGTCCTAGCTACTAGCATCTCATTTATCTTCACAGTAGCATCCTCATACTATAGCTTACTCCATCAAATCTCTCACTTGATTATCTATCACAGTTTGTTTGCTTTCATTAGTTAAGGAAAACATAATATCCAGAGAAAGGAAATGTGAAGATAAGAAATTGGGGACTTCTCTCACTTTGTCACAGCTTACCCTTCCCCCTCCCCATATATACACTACCAAACGTAAAATAGATAGCTAGTGGGAAGCAGCCGCATAGCACAGGGAGATCAGCTCGGTGCTTTGTGACCACCTAGAGGGGTGGGATAGGGAGGGTGGGAGGGAGGGAGACGCAAGAGGGAAGAGATATGGGAACATATGTATATGTATAACTGATTCACTTTGTTATAAAGCAGAAACTAACACACCACTGTAAAGCAATTATACTCCAATAAAAATGTTAAAAAAAAGATGTGGCACATATATACAATGGAATATTACTCAGCCATAAAAAGAAACGAAATTGAGTTATTTGTAGTGAGGTGGATGGACCTAGAGACTGTCATACAGAATGAAGTAAGTCAGAAAGAGAAAAACAAATACCATATGCTAACACAGGTATATGGAATCTAAAAAAAAAAAATGGTTCTGAAGAACCTAGGGGCAGGACAGGAATAAAGACACAGACGTAGAGAATGGACTTGAGGACAAGGGGAGGGGGAAGGGTAAGCTGGGACAAAGTGAGAGAGTGGCATGGACATATATACACTACCGAATGTAAAATAGATAGCTAGTGGGAAGCAGCCGCATAGCACAGGGAGATCAGCTCAGTGCTTTGTGACCAGCTAGAAGGGTGGGATAAGGAGGGTGGGAGGGAGGGAGACACAAGAGGGAAGAGATATGGGAACATATGTATATGTATAACTGATTCACTTTGTTATGAAGCAGAAACTAACACACCATTGTAAAGCAATTATACTCCAATAAAGATGTAAAAAAAAAAAAAAGAAATTGGGGACTTTTATAGATGGGCGTCCTAAAAAGAAGTGGTTTCTTCACTTTCAAAACATAAAGCTGAGGAATTATAGGCTAAGAGTAAATAATATCACAAGTGTGGTAGAGAAGGTGAGCACAAAATTTTTCCTTAGTTCCTAGAAACCAAGTTCTTGAAGACCCTATAGTAGCTTGTGCCATAATTTGAGGTATGATTTAACATCATCTGTCACAATTCAGGCAGATTGAAGATTCATGCTGGGATACACTACTAAAGACTGAGTAAGCTGTGACTAGGAGGAAAAAGAGGCTGGGGAAAAACGTCTCTAGAGGCTGATCAGTGCAAGGGAAACTGGGGAGTATAATGCAGTATTCAAAGAGGTGTGGAGGATAAGGGCTTGTTTTTAAAAGATATTGGTCTTCAAGGTATTTCAACTGGGTGGTTATGACACTGCATATAGAATCCAGGAAGCAAGTGATACACTGAGAGAGATCAGTAATGCTTTCATGGCTCCTAGTAATCAGTACATTACCAGCAATCCCAGGTAGCCTGACACAGCCTGTACTCATGAAGACTTTAGAATTAGGCAGTAAAACTTAGGTAGAAATTTAGTTGTGTGGCCTGAAATAACTCTGAGGGAAAACCAAAATTTTGAGAATAGATGGGCATTCAGGGCTGACTACTTACACGTTAGATTCCACGTTTCTGACAGCTCATATATTGTTTACATTGTTCAGGACTGGTTTAAGATATGGGCAGATATGAGATGGAAACATACAATATCAATGATTCCAGCTGGAAGTATACCAGAGAAGGAAGAGCTAAAATTGGCTGACTGGCTCAGTTCAGTGAGGGTGAGAAAGTAAGTGAGTGCCCATGCACTGGGATGAAGCAGGAATTTGGCGACATACTCTGCTGAGCTGAAATTAGCCACTCTGACAGACAAAAAATGTTACTGATGAGCGGATAGCAGATCACAATCACAGGTAAGCTCTAACATGAAGTAATGGAGACATCCTAAAAAGTGGGTGAAGCATCATGTCCAAGAAATTCAAAGTATTTGATATTCAGAGATTTCCCCAGGCAAGAAGGCATCAGGAAATCTGGCAGCAGGGACCCAGAAAATAGTTTGGAGCTCCAAGCAAGACTTTCCTTTTCTAAGGACAGACAAATGTAAAGCAAGGGCCTAGGCTAAGGTTGCTAAAACTACTAAAATGGAGATAAAGTCACTAGGAACAAGGTAGGAGTGTGGCAGGGGTGGGAGAGCATAACTGAAAAAAATGAAAGGAGATGCTTTGCATATGTTTCATGTTTATTACCAACTTTCGGTCGCTTAGTTCAGTAGCTATTTTATAGAGTGGGGATTAAACTATGGATTAATTCTCTCAATGGGTGGTACAAGTCAAACTTTTTTTAAAGAGCATTTGACATCGGGGAGAAGGGAGCCCTGGGTTGACTTCATTGCTGGCCTGGTCTGGGGCTTTTATTTTTAACATCTTTATTGGAGTATAAATGCTTTACAATTTTGTCTTAGTTGATTCTGTATAACAAAGTGAACCAGCTATATGTATACATATATCCCCGTATCTCCTCCCTCTTGAGTCTCCCTCCCACCCTCCCTATCCCACCCCTTTAGGTGGACACAAAACACCGAGCTGATCTCCCTGTGCTATGCAGTTGCTTCCCACTAGCTATCTATTTTACATTTGGTGGTGTATATATGTCCATGCCACTCTCTCAGTTCGTCCCAGCTTACCCTTTCCCCTCCCCGTGTCCTCAAGTCCATTCTCTACATCTGCGTCTTTATTCCTGTCCTGCCCCTAGGTTCTTCAGAACCATTTTTTTTTTTTAGATTCCATATATATGTGTTCTCATACAGTATTTGTTTTTCTCTTTCTGACTTACTTCACTTTGTATGACAGTCTTTAGGTCCATCCACCTCACTACAGATAACTCAATTTCGTTTCTTTTTATGGCTGAGTAATATTCCATTGTATATATGTGCCACATCTTCTTTATCCATTCATCTGTCGATGGGCACTTAGGTTGCTTCCATGTCCTGGCTATTGTAAGTAGAGCTTCAGTGAACATTGTGGTACGACTCTTTTTGAATTATGGTTTTCTCAGGGTGTATGCCCAGTAGTGGGATTGCTGGGTTGTGTGCTCTGTGCTGTTTCCTGTCACCCATTGTGCAGGTTCACACAGTACACTGTTGTTGGCACTGCCCTTGGACCTGCCTCAACCATGGGAATGCAGGCATTTGGTTGGTCTCTGTTTCCCTCAGGTGCTTTGCTCACAAAGCCACCAGTGCAGATTCGTTGTTGCAGATCTGCTGAAGTGAAGCACTGGGACCACCATAGTCACACACCTGGACCCATTGTGGCAGCTCCAGCATCAACCCATACCTGGGGCCTGCCTACATGTGCTCATGCAGCAAATTCCACAGCTGCTAACTCCAGACCTGCCCCAGTCACGGGAATACCATTAATCAGCTCAGATGTCCAGTAGGCGCTGCGTTTACAAAGCTGCCTGAGGTGGTGTAAATCTGTGGATCTCACAGCCACTAGCATACTGCTCAGACTTCGGCTCTGCTGCTGAAGTTATGAAGTCCTGTGGCCCCTGGGGATCGGCTCAGATTTCAACCCTGCTCCGACGGTTCTTATGAACTCCCAGAGTTTGTAGAGGCAGAGCTGTGCCCATTGTGAGCCCACCAAGAATGAGGCTGCTAAGGCAGGGCACTGCCCCTCACTTTGCTCACTGGGGCTTCTATGGAGGACCCAGGCTCCCTCCTGTTTACACCCCCAGTTGAGGCTCAGAGCACAGTCCAGCCCCTTCAGGCTGTTGCCACACAGCCACCCCCAGTCTCTCCCCAGATCTGCCTCCTGTAGTCCATGTTTAAGCACCCAGCCCCATGCACATCAACAGATGAGTGTCTCAGGCTGGGGAGTGTAGGGAGGTGGCCAGGACCATCTGTACTGATCTCTGTCTGCTGCAATCTGTCTGCTGTACTCTCCTCTGAGTCTCCCTTTCTGGCCTGGCTGATCTCCCAGCTAGTGAAGGGTGTTCCCAGTGTGAGGGAACGTTTCCTCTTTCACAGCTCCCTCCCAAGGGCTCAGGTCCTATCCCACTTCCTTTTTTTTTTTTTTTTTAACTTTCATCCCATCCTGTTACATGGTGATATTTCTTGTAACTTTGGTTGTATGAGATCTTTTGCCAACATTCAGTATATATTCTGTAAGAATTGGTCTGTTTGTAGATGTATTTTTCATGTATTTGTGGGAGGAGGTGAGCTCCATGTCCTTCTGTTCCACTGTCTTGATCTCTTCTCCCTATGCTTTGTGTTGAGAATATATTTGATACTTAAACTCATGTAGATACTGTACTATGTTATACCCTCAAGGCTTTGTTATTTTACCTTTCAGATCTATATGCATAATCTATCTAGAATTAATTTTTTATAGTATGAGATAAATGTCAGTATTCCCTGTTTTCATATATATGATCAATTGATCCTTTCCACTTGTTTGCAAAGACTTTCATTTATCCAGTTTAATATGTTTCATCTTGCCTTTGATATAAATCAAATTCCTTTTATGTGGATCTGTTTCTGGGACTCTTATTGTGATTTTTCTTTTTGTTTACCTTTATAGAAAATCATTTTTCATAAATATGGTAGTTTAATAGTTCTTAATATCTTATAAGTCTTCTGATTTTGTTTATATTTTAAAGATTATCTCATTCTTTTTTTAAACATCTTTATTGGAGTATAATTGCTTTACAATGGTGTGTTAGTTTCTGCTTTATAACAAAGTGAATCAGTTATACATATACATATGTTCCTTTGCATTTATAGAAACTGTTAGAATCAACTTGCCAACTTGTCCAACTAAAAACTCGGTAGGCTTTGATTTGGATTTCATTTAAATTATAACTTTATTTGTAGAGAATTTTTATGTTTAAAATATTGAAGCTTCTAGTCTATGACTATGATATATTCCTCCTTGTATTTAGGGTTCTCTAATATGTCTCAACATCTTATACATCATTACTCTTTTTTCTTATATTTATTTACTTTTATTTTTGTCTGCATTGGGTGTTTGTTTCTGCACGCGGGCCCTGTCTAGTTGCAGTAAGCAGGAGCCACTCCTCACCGCAGTGTGCGGGCCCACCATTGCGGTGGCTTCTCCTGTTGCAGATCACGGACTCTAGGCGTGTGAGGTTCAGTAATTGTGGGTCCCAGGCTCCAGAGCACAGGCTCAGCAGCCACTGCACACGGGCTCAGTTGCTCCACAGCATGTGTGATCCTCCCGGACCAGGGATCGAACCCATGTCCCCTGCATTGGCAGGTGGATTCCCAACCACTGTGCCACCAGGGAAGTCCCTACATCATTACTCTTTTGTGTGTGCTTATTTTATTAATCATTGAGAAAGGTTAAAATTTTGCTCTCTGATTGGGAATTTATTTCTTTATTTTTTGTTGATCTGTACTTTTTTAGTTTACATAAATAAGTGGTAAAATTTGGGGATTGTTGCATCTTTTTTTATGCCTAGGGCTCTTTATGATGATAAAATGTGTATATTTTCAACATTTCTTTTAGTATGTCCTACAAATTATCTGAAAAATTCTCTCAGTTTTTGTATTCAGGAATTTTCTTTATTTTACTTTCATTTCAAAAAAATATTTTGACTAGGTATAGACCCCCTAGATTTGAAGTTCCATTGCGTTATCTTCTCCTTTACCTCATTTCCTTTGAGAAGCCAGTTATGTCTTATTGTTGCTCCTTTAAAAGATATGTGAATTTCATCTCTATTTTAAGATTGTTCTCATTGTATTTAGTCTATGATGTGCGTATTTAGTCTATGATGTATTGTTTTAAAAAATTTTTTTTACTGGGGTATAGTTGTTTTACAATGTTGTGTTAGTTTCTACTGTATAGCGAAGTGGAGTTCCCTGTGCTATACAGCAGGTTCTGATTAGTTATCTATTTTACACATATTAGTGTATATATGTCAATTAGATATTTTTTTAAAGGAAGGATTATTTATTTATTTATTTATTTATTCATTTATTTTCGGCTGTGTCGGGTCCCCATCTCTGCGCGAGGGCCCTCTCCAGTTGCGGAGAGCGGGGGCCACTCCTCACCGTGGTGCGCGGGCCCCTTACCATCGCGGCCTCTCTTGTTGCGGAGCACAGGCTCCAGATGCGCAGACTCAGTAGCCATGGCTCACGGGCCCAGTCACTCCGCGGCATGTGGGATCCTCCCAGACCAGGGCTCGAACCCGCGTCCCCTGCACCGGCAGGCAGACTCTCAACCACTGCGCCACCAGGGAAGCCCCTAGGTATTGTTTTTATTATATTATTTTGTACTCATGATTTATTTTAAAAACTGGCACAGTTCTACACTGGTGTATCTTGAACTATTTATTGTGCCCTGTTCTCTCTCTCTACTTCTGGACTCTGAGTATACTTGTTAGCTCTTTTCACTGTGCCTTTTACATACATTATGTTCTCTTCTATATTTTTAATCTTTTTCTCTCTATGATTCTAATATATGGGATCATATCTGCTGAATCATTTCTAAGCTCACTACTCATCCTTTTTGTTGATTCTAATCTGCTGTGAGACCAGACCCATTTATTGGATTCTTAATTTTTGTTTTTATTTTCTCAGTTTTATATTTTACATTTAATTCTTTATTGACTACAGTTTTCTGTTAAATTTTTTAGAAACTTTAACATTTGTATCTTAAAGTATGCATTGATAAGTCTAATAATTATATCTCTCTATGTTGCTTTCTACTGTCTTTTTTTATCCCTTGTTTTTGCTCATTTTATCATTTTCCCAGTATGCCTAGTAGTTTGTATTTAATGCAGTAATTTTTGTATTAAAATTGTTGTCATCATTTAAGAGTATGGTGAATGACTTCTTTCTTCAGAGAGCATTTACTTTTACTTGTAATGGACAATTAAGGAAGGGAAGATCACCTTAATCAAGTGTAGAATTGAGCATCTTTTTAAAATGTGTTTCATTCCTTGTGAGCAGTAGACTTCTTCTGATTTCTCCTTATTACTAGAGAATAGTGTTTCAGGGGTCTCAACTGTATGACTGGCATGATTTCTAGGGCAGTTCTTCCTTGACCGGGCAGGAACACTAATTTTTAGCTCTTTTATTACATGATAGCTGAAAGGTGTTTATCTCTGCAACCTACCAATGACTGATTTCTCTTTCATTTACTAGTTTCTCTGATGCTTTTAAAAAATGGCAAGTACCTCAGAGGGAAACTCTTTGTCCTTCCTTTATCCCCAGAATCTTATTCAAACTTGTATTGTCATAGTAATTTTCCACTCCATTTAAATATATTTTTTACTTTTCTTTCTATTCTCGTTGCTCTTGACAGGAAGGTATGTCTATCAGAATGTAGTCTGTTCCATTCTGAAGAAAAAGTCACCAAAAAGTTTTGAAAATGTGTTATAAATCACAAAAGTTATATGGTTAGGGCAATCAAGCCATGTATTTCAATCACTCACTTATTTTATTCTTTCATTCAAAGAACATTTGGAATATATATTATAGGCAAGACCATAGACAAGGCACTGTGTGGTGTGAAAATGTAAATTTGATATGAAACTGAAACTGATGATGATAGTTTGCCTTCAAATGAGGATTTCATTTTAGTTGTGGTTCAAAACAGAGGGGGAAAGAAATGGTGTTCATGCTAAAAACTTCTGACAGGAAAGACAAAACACGTACATATGCATCTGTAATATGCCATAAAATGTTCTATACACCATGGAGGAGATACATATAAAGGAATGTGAGGAAAATTTCAGAGAAATGTGAGAATACTTCTTGATGGTTAATCTGAAAACTTCCATGGTGAAGGAAGCATTTAAACTAGGCCTTGTAGAGTAAGCTGAATTTAGATATGCAGAATGAGAGAAAGACATATCAGGCAGAGGAAATTATGTTAACAAAATCACATGAGTGGAGAGATGAATGTGAATGAGTAGTAGAGTAGTTTGAGTGAAATGTATATAGTAGAGAATTTGGGGACAGAATGGGACAGAGATGGATTTAAGATCTTTGAGTATCCTAAATGCCATTCTTGGGAGTTTAATTTTAATTATGTCAAATATTTAACTTGACTAAATATTTACTTCTTAATTCCCTTCTGTACCAAGTATTTAACTTATCACTTTATCTTGTTTTTTTCTTCTTTAATTCCACTGTATTTTCTGACTGCATTGTTCTCATACACCCTGGCGAAATTGGAGAAGCATTCAATTCATAGGTAGCTGTTGGTCATAATTTTGTCCCAAGTAGACAGTGGAAGAAAAATTTCAAACATAGGTAAAGGTAGAGACTTGATAAGTATCTGAATTGTTTAACAATGGAATGGGATGCTTTGTATAGTCATTAACCACCTAAAGCTCTGGGAGTAATGGTGATAAAATAAAAACTCGTTATTATACTTAGTATGAACTTTGCCTTACTTCACAGTAATGCTATATTCAACCAGTGTTCCTTCATTTTAGAAATTATGTAGGAAGTGTTCAGGTAAACAGGACCTAAATGAGGTCCAATTAGAAAAAATTTGGTGTGAGACCCATGCAAACTTGACAGTTATCTGTGCCTAGTTTCTAATAATTATGCTATGAAACACTAGCAAATAGGAGACACTCAGTAATGCTTTCTGCCTTTTGTATTAAAGCTTAAATTAAAATAATTATATTAACTTCTTGCCCTTTATTTTTTAGAAGTGAGAGTGTGTCTTCTCTGAGTCAGCCATCTACTTTCTACTAGTCTTGGTCCCTGGTAGTACATTAGCATGAATTTTTCAGTAGGAAATATATGTATTATCAGAAGTGCCTGTAGATTGAAGAAATAGCATGTCTCACACTTACTTGCTACTGTTAGATTTGATGTGCTTTAAACTCAGTGACTGCAAATCTCAGGGTATTCAGGGTGATTGCAAAGTGTGCATGAATGCATTTGTGCCTAAACTATTTGTTATAGATTGAAGAAAGGGCATGACTAAGATACTAATACATCATTGTTCTTCAAATGTATATAGGTATACATGTTGAGGTTCATTTTTTTCCCAAAGAAATGTCAAACTGTTCCAATACCATTGTTTTTAAATACAGTCTCTTCTTCATTGACTTAGTTTTGCACATTTGTCAAAAATCAGTTGACCAAGGATTAGCATCTCCATAGTGGCTGTATCAATTAACATTCCCACCAACAGTGCAAAAGGGTTCCCTTTTCTCCACACCTTCTCCAGCATTTATTGTTTGTAGATTTTTTGATGATAGCCATTCTGACTGGTGGGAGGTGATACCTCATTGTAGTTTTGATTTGCGTTTCTCTAATGATTAGTGATGTTGAGCATCCTTTCATGTGTTTGATGGAAATCTGTATATCTTCTTTGGAGAAATGTCTATTTAGATCTGCCCATTTTTTGATTGGGGTGTTTGTTTTTTTGGTATTGACCTGCATGAGCTGTTTATATATTTTGGAGATTAATCCTTTGTCAGTTGCTTCATTTGCAAATATTTTCTCCCATTCTGAGGGTTGTCTTTTTGTCTCGTTTATGGTTTCCTTTGCTGTGCAAAAGCTTTTAAGTTTCATTAGGTGCCATTTTGTTTATTTTTCTTTTTATCTCCATTTCTCTAGGAGGTCGGTCAAAAAGGATCTTGCTGTGATTTATGTAACAGAGGGTTCTGCCTATGTTTTCCTCTAAGAGTTTTATAGTGTCTGACCTTACATTTAGGTGTTTAATCCATTTTGTGTTTATTTTTGTGTATAGTGTTATGGAGTGTTCTAATTTCATTCTTTTACATGTAGCTGTCCAGTTTTCCCTGTTGCTGTATTCTTGATGTACTTGTGCAGGGTGACGAATTCCCCATCCTCCTCTTTCACCATCTTACTCCTCCCCCAAACTATAAGACATTTTTGTAAGTAATTAATGAAAACACAAACATTGAAAGACATTTCTTGCTTATGGATAGCATGAATTAACATTGTTAAAATGTTGATGTTACATAAAGCAATCTGCACATTCGATCAAATCCCTATCAAAATCCCAGTGACATTTTTCGCAGAAAGAGAACAAAAATCTCTAAAATATATGTGGAACCACAGAAGATCCTGAGTAGCCATAGAAGTAGTGAGTCAAACAACAACAACAAGAACAACAACAACAAAGCTGGAGTTATCACACCCCTTGATTTCAAATTATAACACATGGCTATAGTAATTAAGCAGCATGGTACTGGCAGAAAAAGAGACATACAGATCAATGGAACACAACTGAGAGCCCAGAAATAAACTCACGTATATATGAACAATAAATTTATAACAAATCAGCAAAGAATATTCAATGGAGAAAGGGTAGTCTCTTCAATAAATGGTGTTGGGAAAACTGGAAAGTCACATGAACAAGAATGAAACTAAACCACTTACACCATACACAAAAATTAAATCAAAATGTATTATAGACTTGAATGTAAGACCTAAAACCATAAAACTCCTAGAAGAAATCATTGACAGTAGAATTTTTGCCCTCTTGTCTTAGCAGTATTTTTCTGGATATGTGTCCTGAGATAAGTGGAACAAAAAACAGAAATAAATCAATGGTACTACATCAAACTCAAAAGCTTCTGCACAGCAAAGGAAATCATCAATAAAATACAAAATAACCATCCAAACAGGAGAATATATTTGTAATCATATACCCAATAATGCATTAATATCTGAAATATATAAAGAACTCATACAACACTAATCAGAAAAATAGAAAACCTGTTTAAAAAACAGCAGAGGAGCTGAAGAGAGATTTTTCTAAAGAAGAAATACAGATTACCAACAGGTACATGAAAAGATATTCAACATCAGTAATTTTTAGTGAAATGCAAATCAAAACCAAGGCCACACTGAGATATCTCATACCTGTCAGAATGCCTATTATCAAAAAGACCACGAAAAACGAGTGTTGGTGAGGATGTGGAGAAAAGGGAATCCTTGTACACTGTTGTTGGGTATGTAAATTGGTACAGCCCCTATGGTAAACAGTATGAAGTTTCCTCAAAAAATTAAGAATGGAACTATCATATTATTCAGCTGTTCCACTTCTGGGTATTTATCTGAAGAATACCAAAACATGAATTCAAATAGACACATACACCCTTATGTGGATTGCAGCAGTATTTAGAATAGCCAAGATATGGAAGCAACCTAAGTGCCCAGTGAATGGATGAACGAATAAGATGTTGTACACACAAAACCAGCCAGACACACAGATAGGGACACACACACACACACACACACACACACACACACACACACACAGAGGAATACTACTCAGCAATGAAAAATAAAATAAAATTTTGCCATTTGTGACAACATGTATGGACCTTGATGGTATTACACTAAGTGAAAAAAGTTAGATGAAGAAGGACAAATGCTGTATAATTTCACTCATATGTGGAATATAAAAATCAAACAAGACCAAAGTCAATACTTAGATACAGAGATTAGTATAGTGGTTACCATAGGGGAAGGAATGTGGGAGGAGAGCGAAATGGGTAAAGGGAGTCAAGTATATGTTGATGAATGGAAAGTAAACTTTTATAGGGTAGCACAGTTTAGTATATGCAGAAGTAGAAATATAATACTCTATAAATGAATCTTATATGTGATAAGACAGTTTTACCTCAGTAAAGAAATCAGTTGGCTATATTTGTGTGGGTCTCTGTTCTATTCCATTTATCAGTGTGCATATTCCTCGCCAGGGCCATACTGTCTTGATTATTATAATGCATATTTTTACATCTTAATATCAGAATAGAGTGAGTCCTCCAACTATATTCGTCTTTTTCAAAATTTCTTTTGCTATTCATATTCCTCTGTTTTACAGATAACTTTTCAAATTAGCTTTTCTTCATCTCCAGAAATCTTTCTAGGATTTTCATTAAAAATGCATTAAGTGGGCTTCCCTGCTGGCACAGTGGTTGGGAATCCACCTGCCATTGCAGGGGACACAGGTTCAAGTCCTGGTCCAGGAAGATCCCACATGCCGTGGAGCAGCTAAGCCTGTAGGCCACAACTACTGAGCCTGCACTCTAGAGCCCATGAGCCACAACTGCTGAGCCCACGTGCCACAACCACTGAAGTCCATGCACCTAGAGCCTGTGCTCCACAACAGGAGAAGCCACCGCCATGAGAAGCCCGCACAGTGCAACGAAGAATAGCCCCACTCACTGCAACTAGAGAAAGCCCATGCACAGCAACAAAGACCCAATGTAGCCAAAAATAAATAAATAAAATTTAAAAATATTATTTAAAAAATGCATTAAGTATATAGGTCAATTTGTGGAAATTTGACGTCTTGACTATATGGGTCATGTTTTCTTACATCTTGACGTATCTAGTTATTTTATTATTGGGTTACTGGGGTTTGTAAGTGTTACATTGTTGAATGCCTGAATTTTTTTCATCTTCTTTGAATGACATTGGGTTTTGTTTTCAAAAAAGATAAATAAGTTGCAGATCAATTTGCTGTCTCAAAACCGGTTTTTAATATTGTCTAAGGGAATTCTAAGTGAAAATTTACTCCATGGAATAGTTCAACTCTCCCACACAGGAGAGATTCCTCTGGGGTTTCCACTGAATGTCCCTGGTATCAACAATGTGTCTCTGATCTGGCTGGTTGGAACTTAAATTTTTCATCACTCATGTGAGCTCTAGGTAGTGCTTAGCTTGCATCTGTCTAGTGATTTCGAGTGCAGCCATATAGGGTTTTGCATATGCATTTGAAAATGATGGCTATATAGATAACTGGAGCTTTTCTTCTGCATAGCTCTTGCTTATCCAGAATCTGCCTTACTATTTCCAACCTCTCCAGTATCTCTGAACTCTAAACTCCATCTCTTCAACTCAACAAGGCCACTGAGCACTGTTTGTATTCTCTATATTTATACACTCATTGTGGAAATTGCCTCCAGCTTGAAAGCTGTAGCTCTTGTGGGGCTTACCTTTTTTGTTTCCCTTCACTCACGGATCCCACTTCAGTGCTATTCATTGCCCAATGTGTGGATATACTTGGTACAGTTTTCTAATTATTTATGTTGGAAAGGTAAGTGTGGTCATTTTTACTACAATATAGCCAGAGTAGAAGTCACTTAATATCAGTAGTGTGCTGCATACTATTGTGTTTGTATCTGGATTAATTGGTATAATTACAAGCAATTCTCCTTCTGAGGTTTCATCAGATTAACTGCAAAGGCAATGCTATTACAGTATTGATTTAAACAACGAAAATAAAATTTCCAAATCATAACTATAGGTAACTTATTCCTTTGGACTAATCTAGCACAGTTGCACTGTTCTTCTGAGTACCTCATGTGTATGCTCTGTTCATGTACAGTGACACATCTTTCCATAACTTGGATATCCTCACTCATTTCTCCTAATCTTCTCATTTCAACTAAGGAGACTTCCATATCTGTGTCTCAAACTTGAATATTTCTATTGGCCAGAAAGTTACTTCAAAAGTCAGATTCTCCAAGCTTAATTCATGTGGTACCATAAATATAGACTCCAGTCATTATGGAGATCTGTGACAAACTGAAACTAAAGACACCCAAATCCATTAAAAACAAACTGGTGTGAACACCTTAAATGTTTAAGTGTCATGAAAGACAATGAGAAATTGAGGAACTATTCCAGTTTAAAGTAGACCATTAATGCACAGAAATCTCTGGCATTCCTATATACTAATGATGAAAAATCTGAAAGTGGAATCAAGGAAACACTCCCATTTACCATAGCAACAAAAAGAATAAAATATCTAGGAATAAACCTACCTAAGGAGACAAAAGACCTGTATGCAGAAAATTATAAGACACTGATGAAAGAAATTAAAGATGATACAAATAGATGGAGAGATGTACCATGTTCTTGCATTGGAAGAATCAACATTGTGAAAATGACTCTACTACCCAAAGCAATCTACAGATTCAATGCAATCCCTATCAAACTACCACTGGCATTTTTCACAGAACTAGAACAAAAAATTTCACAATTTGTATGAAAACACAAAAGACCCCGAATAGCCAAAGCAATCTTGAGAACGAAAAATGGAGCTGGAGGAATCAGGCTCCCTGACTTCAGACTATACTACAAAGCTACAGTAATCAAGACAGTATGGTACTGGCACAAAAACAGAAAGATAGATCAATGGGACAGGATAGAAAGCCCAGAGATAAACCCACAGACATATGGTCACCTTATCTTTGATAAAGGAGGCAGGAATGTACAGTGGAGAAAGGAGAGTCTCTTCAGTAAGTGGTGCTGGGAAAACTGGACAGGGACATGTAAAAGTATGAGATTAGATCACTCCCTAACACCATACATAAAAATAAGCTCAAAATGGATTAAAGACCTAAATGTAAGGCCAGACACTATCAAACTCTTAGAGGAAAACATAGGCAGAACACTCTATGACATAAATCACAGCAAGATCCTTTTTGACCCACCTCCTAGAGAAATGGAAATAAAGACAAAAATAAACACATGGGACCTAATGAAACTTCAAAGCTTTTGCACAGCAAAGGAAACCATAAACAAGACAAAAAGACAACCCTCAGAATGGGAGAAAATATTTGCAAATGAAGCAACTGACAAAGGATTAATCTCCAAAATTTATACGCAGCTCATGCAGCTCAATAACAAAAAAACAAACAACCCAATCCAAAAATGGGCAGAAGACCTAAATAGACATTTCTCCACAGAAGATATACAGACTGCCAACAAACACATGAAAGGATGCTCAACATCTTTACTCATTAGAGAAATGCAAATCAAAACTACAATGAGATATCATCTCACACCAGTCAGAATGGCCATCATCAAAAAACCTAGAAACAATAAATGCTGGAGAGGGTGTGGAAAAAAGGGAACACTCTTGCACTGCTGGTGGGAATGTGAATTGGTACAGCCACTATGGAGAACAGTATGGAGGTTCCTTAAAAAACTACAAATAGAACTACCATATGACCCAGCAATCCCACTACTGGGCATATACCCTGAGAAAACCATAATTCAAAAAGAGACATGTACCAAAATGTTTATAGCAGCCCTATTTACAATAGCCCAGAGATGGAAACAACCTAAGTGTCCATCATCGGATGAATGGGTAAAGAAGATGTGGCACATATATACAATGGAATATTACTCAGCCATAAAAAGAAACGAAATTGAGCTATTTGTAATGAGGTGGATGGACCTAGAGTCTGTCATACAGAATGAAGCAAGTCAGAAAGAGAAAGACAAATACTGTATGCTGACACATATATATGGAATTTAAGAAAAAAAAATGTCATGAAGAACATAGGGGTAAGACAGGAATAAAGACACAGACCTACTAGAGAATGGACTTGAGGATATGGGGAGGGGGAAGGGTAAACTGTGACAAAGTGAAAGAGCGGCATGGACATATATACACTACCAAACGTAAGGTAGATAGCTAGTGGGAAGCAGCCGCATAGCACAGGGAGATCAGCTCGGTGCTTTGTGACCGCCTGGAGGGGTGGGATAGGGAGGGTGGGAGGGAGACGCAAAAGGGAGGGGATATGGGAACATATGTATATATATATAACTGATTAAATTTGTTATAAAGCAATAAAAAAAGTGTAATAAAAAATAAATTAAAAAAAACTAAATACAAAAATAAATAAATAAATAAATAAAATAAAATAAAGTAGACCAAAGAGGCATGACAACTAAATCTAATCCATCATTTTAGATTGGACACTTGATTTTAAAAAATTGACATAAAGGAGAATATTGGAAATATTTGAGTATATGGCTTATATTAAATGATAATAATGTATCAAGTTAAATTGTCTAAATTTGGTAATTTTATATTTTTGGGTAAAAGAATATCCTTTTCCTTGGGAGATATATGCTCTAGTGGGAAAGAGTAAATACATCTGAGCATAGGCCAGTGAGAGGAAATTTTACCATTTGGTGAATCTAGGTGAACATTTGTTGGAATTAACTTTATTACCATTAAAATTTTTATGTCTTAGAACTTGTTTTAAATATAAAAAGGGCTGAGGGCTTCCCTGGTGGCATAGTGGTTGAGAGTCCGCCTGCCGATGCAGGGGACACGGGTTCGTGCCCCAGTCCGGGAAGATCCCACATGCCACGGAGCGGCTGGGCCCATGAGCCATGGCCGCTGAGCCTGCGCGTCCCGAGCCTGTGCTCTGCAATGGGCGAGGCCACAACAGTGAGAGGCCTGCGTACTGCAAAAAAAATAAAACCCCAAAACAAACAAAGAAACAAACAAAAATGTATAAAAAAGGTTGAAAGCAACCAACCAAAACAAAACTAAAACTAAAACAAAAATGATACTCTTCTTCCTAAACAAAATAGATCTAACTTTCAAATTTGCCAGTGAGCTGCTGTAGTATCTGATTAGTCCTTAGAATGTTCTCTTTATTTTTGAATCCACATAGTATCCACTATCTCTAAAAGACAACCTTGATTGGAGTATATTTTCTCTTGTTTTCCTCTGTGTGTGTCTTGTTTTTTCACAGTTGGGTAAGCTACTACAGGATATGTTCTAGTCTCTGTCTTATTTATATATTCCCTTAGCAATTAGAAAAGTTTTGAGCACAAAGAGGTTAATGAATAATTCTTGAATTTGGTACGTTTGCATGTATTTGGCAGGTTGACCAAATGATAACTTTCTCTATTGCAGTCCAGGAGTTCCTATTATCATTTGTACTGAAGTTTTACTTCCTAAGCAATTAAGACAGTCATTTAATCTTTCTTTTGAAATGCTCTATGATTTGGAGAAGCTTAAAGGGAGTTTTGCAAGGAAGAAGAGGTATTCTACAGCACATGAAGAGGTCACTAATTTTTTTTTAATGTACAAAGTAGGTCATTCTCTCTGTACTTTCATCCCTAGGCCCAGTTATAAATTCAAAAGTGGAGCCTTACTGTGTTGTTCTAACTGAAAGAGCATGAACAAAGCACTGAATGTTAGCGAAGCTCAAAAAAGTTTCAATAGAAGAGCTTCTTTTATTTTTAACCTTCAAAGGACTGAGTAACATTTAACTAATGTTTTATTTTTATGGAATGTCTACCACGAATGTTAGATAGAGGGGCATTTAAAAGGATTTCCTTGTATCGGGCCAGTTCAGAGCTATAATCAATCTTAAAAATTCAGAGTAGCCATATCTGAGCTGCACTCATCAGTCACCAGTACAGTACATACATTTCATCATCAAAGCCAAAGCCATACACATTGCCTCTGTCCTGGTAACTCAGACAAGTGTAGTGTTAAGGTGTTATGTAGTAATGGGATAGGTTAGCCTGAACTAAGGATGTGACTTCATTTTGGTTAGGTTACTGTGTGTTCTGGGCTATGTTTTATATCCATTCATACAAGCAAGAGTCACAATTACCCATGGTGAATAGCTAGTTCTGCTAGCTTCTTGAAAAAAAAAATATTATATATATAACATATAATATATATATTTGACAAATGAATTTGCTTATATTTAAGATATACAATGTGATGTTTTGATATGTGCATACATTGTGAAATAATTACCACAATCAAACTAATTAACGTATCCTTCATTTCTCATAATTACCATATTTTTTATCAAAAACGTAAGCATGCCTTCAAAATTTATTTTACATTGATTTGTAGCAGGAAACTAAGAGAAATACTGATATGGCATAAAAATCATATATCTGTGTAGAATCTTGTTAGGAAAAGGCATCTTGCTTAATGAATATAGAAGTAAAGCAAAGGGAGTTGTTAAGAGCTCTTACTAGCAATGAAGATATTCTCATGTTTGGTTTTTTTAGGAATATTTTGCTTCAAGGAGTGAGAAGTTTTCTAGAACTGTGTTACTTAAAGTATGGACTATGAATAATGTTGCTTATGTTCAGGATGTAGAAAGCTAGAAAGAGCTTTGGTCCCAACCTAAACACAAAATAAAATTCAAATAGTTACAAAATCATAAATTTGCTTGAATCCATCAGAGAATTGAGGTTGAAGGACAACCAAATAGCCTGAAATCTGAGGAAATATAGAATCTTCCAAGGGGAGATGAGATGCAAATATTGGATCACCTGTGAAAGAGCACTGGACAAAGAGGCCAGGGTGCCATACAAGTAAATAAAATATCAGGTAAAATGTTTAAGAGAATTCTAAGAGCTGATATGGGGTACTGTGAAAGTATAGAAACCTTAGGATCCGGGACCCAAACACAGTTTGCATAACCTCGCAAGCTTTATTCCATGAGTTCTCATGAGAAATAGAGTTGGTAATATGAAAAGGCCTCCCTCAGTGGTGTTGGGGAAAAAAAGGATTTATAGAAAATACTCAGTAAATCCAAAAGATGAGAGAAAAATAGAAAAACAAACAAAGAACAGAAGGAAGAGATAGTAGATCATAATCCAACCATATAAATAGTTATATCAAATACAGATAGTCTAAACATACACAAATTAGAAGGCAGAGATTATTAGATTATGTTGTTTATAAGAAATCCACCGTAAGTATAAAGACATAAATATAAAGTAAAAGGGTAGAAAAAGATATACCATGTAAATAGAAAAATTCACATTTGATAGAACTTTTAGGCTGAAAATCAGCAAAATATAGAATACTGTTGCAATGGTATCAACCAACTTGTGTTAATTGACATTTAGATTTCAAAAAATTGACAAAGCAGCTGTGGAAAATAGTTCTTTTCTAGTGCACGGGAAACATTAAGATAAATCATATTCTGGCCTATAAAACGTATCTAAACAAATGTATTGGATTGGGCAAAAAGTTTGTTTGGGTTTTTCCATAAGGTGTTACGAATAACGTGAACAGACTTTTTGGCCAGCCCAATAAATATTTTCAAATCACACAAAGTACATTATCTGAGCCCAGATGAATAACACTACCCCGTACCCTAACTCGTACCCTAACCCTATTCCATTGTTGTACCCTAACCTGTACACTAAACCGTACCCGTTCCCTAACCCTAACCCTCACCCTTACCCTAACCCATACCCTAATCCTAACCCCTACACTAACACTAACCCGTACCCTAACACGTACCCTAACCCTAACCCTTTGTCGTACCATAACCTGTAGCCTGTACCTTCTTTCATTTGAAACAAATTGCCCTCTTTTCTCATTTTGCTTAACTTTCTCTGTCTCTTTGAAATTAGGTGAAACAGTTACCTATTCCATTTTAGAGGGGGTGTGTCCTTGTGTGAGAGAATCCCTATACAGCCTGTTTGTACCCATTGGCTTTGGTTGGGCTGGTAGATCTGATGTGATCATCATTCATGTCTTCCTCCATGGTGTGTTGACAGCTATCACCTTGGTAGAAGTTGGCACTGTAGATGGAGATGCTAGATCAGAGCCATGTGTGAGCTATAGCTTCTCCTCTGCTCAGTGGCCAACACCCTCCTAATGTGTGTGGGGGCAAGTCCCAAGTTGCTGGAGCAGAAGCCTGAGGTTTGGGTCCAAGCTGGCTCCATTCCCTCTAAGTGTCTGCTCTCCCCTCTCTCAGATCTTGAATTTTTGGCCCAGAGGAGAACAGTGCTGGATTAAGAGGGGCTAGACCAGGCACTTGGTGTGGTTTAGGGAGCAGTATGTGGAGGTCCCAGTTCCAGTCACTCCTGGACTACTCCTGATGCACTTCCTCCATAGGCGTCAGAAATGGCCACCCTCTCCCCATTTAGATACCATTCATGATTTAAACTGGCTCTATCCCTCACAACCAGGAACTCCCCTCTGCCACTGCAGCCCTCACCCCAGTGTGGAAGTGTACCATGGCGCAAGAACTTTTGCACATCAAAGGACAGGAAACAATCAACAGAGTGAAAAGGCAGCCTATGAAATGGGAGAAAATATTTGCTAAACAGATATCTGATAAGGAGCTAATATCCAAAATATACAAATACCTCATCAAACTCAATAACAAGAAAACCTATAACTGGATTAAAAATTGGGCAAAGGACCTGATTAGCAATTTTTCCAAAGAAGACTGACCAATGGCCAGCATACCTAATTAATCATTGGGGAAATGCAAGTCAAAACCTCAATGAGATATCACTTTACACCTTTTATAATGGCTTTTATCAAAAAGATGAAACATAAGTAGTATTGGCAATGATGTGGAGAAAAGGAAACCCTGGTGCATTGTTGATGGGAATGTAAACTTGCAAAGCAATTATGGGAAACAGTATGGAGATAACTCAAAAAATTGAGATGCCATATGATCCACCATTCCCACTAGATATATATCCAAAGGAAGTGAAATCATGATCTCCAAGAGATATCTGCACCCCCATGTTTATTGCAGCATTATTCACAGTAATCAAAATATGGAAACAACCCAAATATCCATCTACAGATCAATGGATAAAGACTATATCATATCTACATCTTATATATATCTATATATATAATGAAATATTATTCAGCCTTAAAATGAGGAAAGCCTGCCATTTAGACAACATGGATGGACCTGGGAGATATTATGACATGTGCAATTAGCCAAACGTAGAAAGACAAATACTGCATAATCTCACTTATATATGGTATCTAAAATGGTCAAACTCATAGAAACAGAGAATTGAATAGTGGTTTCCAGCTGTTGGGGGGAATGAGAAATGTGGAGATGTTGCTCAAGGGGTACAAAGTTTCAGGATGGATAAGTTCTAGAGATCTAATGTATAGCATAGTGACTCTAGTTAACAATACTGTATTGTACTCTTGATATTTGCTGAGATGGTAGCTTTTAACTGTCCTCATCCCAAGCAAAGAAAAAAAGAAATAAAGGAAATGATAACTAAATGAGGTGATAGATATGTTAATTAACTTAATTTTAGTGATTAATTTGTAATGAACATGGAGTGTAGATATCTCTTAAAATCCTGATTTCATTTCCTTTGAATATATACCCATAGGTAGGATTGCTGGATCATATGGTAAGCAGTTTATTTGATATCTTTCTTTTTTCTTAATGTAGGCATTTACTGTTATAATATTCCTTCTGTGCACTGCTTTTGCTGCATTCTGTAAGTTTTGGTATGTTGTGTTTCCATTTTTGTTTCAAGATATAGATATTTTTTGCTTTCCCTTTTGATTTCATCTTTGACACATTGGTTTCAGGATAGTTTTTTTAAATTTCCAAATATCTGTGAATTTTTCAGTGTTCCCTCTGTTACTGATTTCTAGTTTCATACCATTGTGGTTGGAAAAGTTACATGGTTTGATTTAAATCTTTTAAAATTTGCAGACATTTGTTTCATGGCCTAAGTATTGATCCATCCTGGAGAACGTCCCATGTGTACCTGAGAAGAATGTGTATTATGAGACTCTTGGATGGAATGTGCTGTGTATGTCTGTTAGGCTTATTTTGTCTAAAGTATAATTTAAATCTAATGTTTCCTTATTGATTTTCTTTCTTGATGATGTATCCATCATTGAAAGTGAGCTATTGAAGTCCAATACTATTATTGTATTGTTGTCTATTTCTTGCTTCAGATCTGTTAATATTTGCTTAATACATTTATGTGCTCTGATGCTGGGTGCATATAATAAAATTGTTATAAACTCTTGAGGAATTGATCCCTTTATCATTATACAGATGACCCTTGAGCAACGTGGGTTTTAACTGCATAGGTCTACTTATACATGGATATTTTTCAGTAGTAAATACAGCATACTGCATAGTCTGTGGTTGGTCGAATCCCTGGATGTGAAGGAACCGTGGATATGGAGAGATGACTGTAAGGTATATGTAAACTAACTCCCACATTGTTCAAAAGTCAACTGTATAACGACCTCCTTTGTCTCTTGTTATTGTTTTTGACTTAATGTCTATCTTGTCTGATGTAAGTGTAGATACCTCTGCTCTCTTTTGGTTTCCATTTGCATAGAACATCTTTTCCATCCCTTTACTTTGAGCCTATGTGTGTCCTTGCAGCTGTGTCCTATAGGCAGAATGTAGTTAGGTCTTGTTTTTTTACCCATTCAGCCACTCTGTGAGTTTTGATCAGATAATTAATGCAATAAATTTAAAGTAATTATTGATAGGTAAAGACTTACTATGGACATCTTGTCAATTTTTTGGTGGCTGTTTTGTAATTCCTTTGATCCTTTCTTCATCTCTTGCTGTCTTCCTTTGTGAACTGATGGTTTTACATAGTGGTATACTTTGATTCTCTTCTTTTTATTTTGTATGTTCTACTATAGGTTTTTGTTTTGTGGTTACCCTGTGGCTTACATGAAACATCTTATAAGATGTTTATATAACATTGATACACTTATTATGTAACTGTTTGTTTTAAGCTGAGAACAACTTAATTCAGATTGCATAAAAAAACTCTGCTCTTTTACTGCCTCCCCAAGCATTTTGTTTTTGTTAACACAATTTACATCTTTTCCTATTGTGTATCCATTAACAAATTATTGTTGCTATAGCTATTTTTTAATACTTTTGTTCTTTAACCTTTATACTTGAGTTTAGTGGTAACATCATGTTACAGTATTAGAGTATTCTGAATCTGCCCATTACTTTTACCTGTGTGTTTCGTATTTTCATGTATTTCTTGTTGCTAGTTAGTATCTTTTTGTTTCATCTTGAAGAACTTTTGAAATTTCCTGTAAGGCAGATCTGGTGTTGATGAACTCCCTCAGCATTTGTTTATTACAGAAAAATCTTTATTTCACCTTCATTTCTGCAGGAAAATTTTGCTGGGTAAAGTATTCTTGGCAGTTTTTTTCTTTCAGCAGTTTGAATGTATCATCCCACTCCATATTGCCTGCAAAGTTTCTGCTGAGAAATTCACTTATAAACTCATGGGGGTTCTCTTCTATGAGAACATTTTTTTTTCTCTTGCTGCTTTTAAAATTCTGTTTGTTTTAGATTTTAATCAGTTTTATTATAATATGTCTTGGAGAAGATTGTTTTAGATTGAAATTTTCGGATAGTCTGTCAGCTTTATGAACTTGGATGTCCAAATCTCTCCCCAGGTTTGGGAATTGTTCAGCCATTACTTCTTAAAACAAGCTTTCTGCCCCTTTCTCTCTTTCCTTCTGGGACTTATGAATTATGAATAGATTGTTTCTCTTTATAGTGCCCCTTAAATCCCATACAGTTCTTTTATTCCTTTTTCATTCTTTTTTTTTTTCTCCTTAGAATGGGGAATAATTTCAAATGACTTGTCTTTGAGATCACTGATTCTTTCTTCTGCCTGGTTCAGAGCTTCTGCTCTGGAAGCTGTCTATTGAATTCTTCAGATCAGTAATTGTATTCTTCATCACCAAAATTTCAGTTTGTGTGGGTTTTTTTCTCTCATATTTATTATTATTTATTTTTATTTTTTATTTTTTTTCCATCTAGGTTAACATTTTTTTTGTTAGTTTCCACTTTATAACAAAATGAATCGGTTATACATATACATGTGTTCCCATATCCCCTTCCTCTTGCGTCTTCCTCCCACCCTCCCTATCCCACCCCTCCAGGAGGTCACAAAGCACCGAGCTGATCTCCCTGTGCTATGCGGCTGCTTCCCACTAGCTATCTACCTTACGTTTGGTAGTGTATATATGTCCATGCCGCTCTTTCGCTTTGTCACAGCTTACCCTTCCCCCTCCCCATATCCTCAAGTCCATTCTCTAGTAGGTCTGTGTCTTTATTCCTGTCTTACCCCTGGGTTCTTCATGACATTTTTTTTCTTAAATTCCATATATATGTGTTAGCATACGGTATTTGTCTTTCTCTTTCTGACTTACTTCACTCTGTATGACAGACTCTAGGTCTATCCACCTCATTACAAATAGCTCAATTTTGTTTCTTTTTATGGCTGAGTAATATTCCATTGTATATATGTGCCACATCTTCTTTATCCATTCATCCGATGATGGACACTTAGGTTGTTTCCATCTACGGGCTATTGTAAATAGGGCTGCTATGAACATTTTGGTACATGACTCTTTTTGAATTATGGTTTTCTCAGGGTATATGCCCAGTAGTGGGATTGCTGGGTCATATGGTAGTTCTATTCGTAGTTTTTTAAGGAACCTCCATACTGTTCTCCATAGTGGCTGTACCAATTCACATTCCCACCAGCAGTGCAAGAATGTTGCCTTTTTTCCACACCCTCTCCAGCATTTATTGTTTCTAGATTTTTTGATGATGGCCATTCTGACTGGTGTGAGATGATATCTCATTGTAGTTTTGATTTGCATTTCTCTAATGAGTAAAGATGTTGAGCATCCTTTCATGTGTTTGTTGGCAGTCTGTATATCTTCTGTGGAGAAATGTCTATTTAGGTCTTCTGCCCATTTTTGGATTGGGTTGTTTGTTTTTTTGTTATTGAGCTGCATGAGCTGCGTATAAATTTTGGAGATTAATCCTTTGTCAGTTGCTTCATTTGCAAATATTTTCTCCCATTCTGAGGGTTGTCTTTTGGTCTTGTTTATGGTTTCCTTTGCTGTGCAAAAGCTTTGAAGTTTCATTAGGTCCCATGTGTTTATGTTTGTCTTTATTTCCATTTCTCTAGGAGGTGGGTCCAAAAGGATCTTGCTGTGATTTATGTCATCGAGTGTTCTGCCTATGTTTTCCTCTAAGAGTTTGATAGTTTGTGGCCTTACATTTAGGTCTTTAATCCATTTTGAGCTTATTTTTGTGTATGGTGTTAGGGAGTGATCTAATCTCATACTTTTACATGTCCCTGTACAGTTTTCCCAGCACCACTTATTGAAGTGGCTATCCTTTCGCCACTGTACATTCCTGCCTCCTTTATCCAAGATAAGGTAACCATATGTGTGTGGGTTTATCTCTGGGCTTTCTATCCTGTTCCACTGATCTATCTTTCTGTTATTGTGCCAGTACCATACTGTCTTGATTACTGTAGCTTTGTAGTATAGTCTGAAGTCAGGGAGCCTGATTCCTCCAGCTCCATTTTTCATTCTCAAGATTGCTTTGGCTATTCGGGGTCTTTTGTGTTTCCATACAAATTGTGAAATTTTTTGTTCTAGTTCTATGAAAAATGCCAGTGGTAGTTTGATAGGGATTGCATTGAATCTGTAGATTGCTTTGGGTAGTAGAGTCATTTTCACAGTGTTGATTCTTCCAATCCAAGAACATGGTATATCTCTCCATCTATTTGTATCATCTTTAATTTCTTTCATCAGTGTCTTATACTTTTCTGCATACAGGTCTTTTGTCTCCTTAGGTAGGTTTATTCCTAGATATTTTATTCTTTTTGTTGCTATGGTAAATGGGAGTGTTTTCTTGATTTCACTTTCAGATTTTTCATCATTAGTATATAGGAATGCCAGAGATTTCTGTGCATTAATTTTGTATCCTGCTACTTTACCAAATTCGTTGATTAGCTCTAGTAGTTTTCTGGTAGCATATTTAGGATTCTCTATGTATAGTATCATGTCATCTGCAAACAGTGACAGCTTTACTTCTTTCTTCCACTTTGGATTCCTTTTATTTCCTTTTCTTCTCTGATTGCTGTGGCTAAAACTTCCAAAACTAGGTTGAATAAGAGTGGTGAGAGTGGGCAGCCTTGTCTTGTTCCTGATCTTAGTGGAAATGGTTTCAGTTTTTCACCATTGAGGACGATGCGGGCTGTGGGTTTGTCATATATGGCCTTTATTATGTTGAAGAAAGTTCCCTCTATGCCTGCTTTCTGCAGGGTTTTTTTTTTTTATCATAAATGGGTGTTGAATTTTGTCGAAAGCTCTCTCTGCATCTATTGAGATGATCATATGGTTTTTCTCCTTCAATTTGTTAATAGGGTGTATCACGTTGACTGATTTGCATATATTGAAGAATCCTTGCATTCCTGGAATAAACCCCACTTGATCATGGTGTATGATCCTTTTAATGTGCTGTTGGATTCTGTTTGCTAGTAGTTTGTTGAGGATTTTTGCATCTATGTTCATCAGTGATATTGGCCTGTAGTTTTCTTTCTTTGTGACATCCTTGTCTGGTTTTGGTATCAAGGTGATGGTGGCCTTGTAGAATGAGTTTGGGTGTGTCCTCCCTCTGCTATATTTTGGAATAGTTTGAGAAGGATAGGTGTTAGCTCTTCTCTAAATGCTTGATAGAATTCGCCTGTGAAGCCATCTGGTCCTGGGCTTTTGTTTGTTGGAAGATTTTTTATCACAGTTTCAATTTCAGTGCTTGTGATTGGTCTGTTCATATTTTCTATTTCTTCCTGATTCAGTCTTGGCAGGTTGTGCATTTCTAAGAATTTGTCCATTTTTTCCAGGTTGTCCATTTTATTGGCATAGAGTTGCTTGTAGTAATCTCTCATGATCTTTTGTATTTCTGCAGTGTCAGTTGTTACTTCCCCTTTTTCAATTCTAATTCTATTGATTTGAGTCTTCTCCCTTTTTATCTTGATGAGTCTGGCTAATGGTTTATCAATTTTGTTTTATCTTCTCAAAGAACCAGCTTTTAGTTGTATTGATCTTTGCTATCGTTTCCTTCATTTCTTTTTCATTTATTTCTGATCTGATTTTTATGATTTCTTTCCTTCTGCTAAATTTGGGGTGTTTTTGTTCTTCTTTCTCTAATTGCTTTAGGTGCAAGGTTAGGTTGTTTATTCGAGATGTTTCCGGTTTCTGAAGGTGGGATTTTATTGCTATAAACTTCCCTCTTAGAACTGCTTTTGCTGCATCCCATAGGTTTTGGGTCGTCGTGTCTCCATTGTCATTTGTTTCTAGGTATTTTTTAATTTCCTCTTTGATTTCTTCAGTGATCACTTCGTTATTAAGTAGTGTATTGTTTAGCCTCCATGTGTTTGTATTTTTTACAGATCTTTTCCTGTAATTGATATCTAGTCTCATAGCATTGTGGTCAGAAAAGATACTTCATACAATTTCAATTTTCTTAAATTTACCAAGGTTTGATTTGTGACCCAAGATATGATATATCCTGGAGAATGTTCCATGAGCACTTGAGAAAAATGTGTATTCTGTTGTTTTTCGATGGAATGTCCAATAAATATCAATTAAGTCCATCTTGTTTAACGTATCTTTTAAAGCTTGTGTTTCCTTATTTATTTTCATTTTGGATGATCTGTCCATTGGTGAAAGTGGGGTGTTAAAGTCCCCTACTATGATTGTGTTACTGTCGATTTCCCCTTTTATGGCTGTTAGTATTTGCCTTATGTATTGAGGTGCTCCTATGTTGGGTGCATAAATATTTACAATTGTTATATCTTCTTCTTGGTTCGATCCCTTGATCATTATGTAGTGTCCTTCTTTGTCTCTTCTAGTAGTCTTTATTTTAAAGTCTATTTTGTCTGATATGAGTATTGCTCCTCCACCTTTCTTTTGGTTTCCATTTGCATGGAATATCTTTTTCCATCCCCTTACTTTCAGTCTGTATGTGTCTCTAGGTCTGAAGTGGGTCTCTTGTAGACAGCATATATATGGGTCTTGTTTTTGTATCCATTCAGCCAATCTGTGTCTTTTGGTGGGAGCATTTAGTCCATTTACATTTAAGGGAATTATGGATATGTGTGTTCGTATTCCCATTTTCTTAATTGTTTTGGGTTTGTTATTGTAGGTCTTTTCCTTCTGTTGTGTTTCTTGCCTAGAGAAGTTCCTTTAGCATTTGTTGTAAAGCGGTTTGGTGGTGCTGAACTCTCTCAGCTTTTGCTTGTCTGTAAACTTTTTAATTTCTCCATCAAATCTGAATGAGATCCTTGCTGGGTAGAGTCATCTTGGTTGCAGGTTTTTCTCCTTCATCACTTTAAATATGTTCTGCCATTCCCTTCTGGCTTGCAGAGTTTCTGCTGAAAGATCAGCTGTTAACCTGATGGGGATTCCCTTGTGTGTTATTTGTTGTTTTTCCCTTGCTGCTTTTAATATGTTTTCTTTGTATTTAATTTTTGACAGTTTGATTAATATGTGTCTTGGCATATTTCTCCTTGGATTTATCCTGTATGGGACTCTCTGTGCCTCCTGGACTTGATTAACTATTTCCTTTCCCATATTAGGGAAGTTTTCAACTATAATCTCTTCAAATATTTTCTCAGTCCCTTTCTTTTTCTCTTCTTCTTCTGGAACGCCTATAATTCGAATGTTGGTGCGTTTAGTGTTGTCCCAGAGGTCTCTGAGACTGTCCTCAGTTATTTTCATTCTTTTTTCTTTCTTCTGCTCTGCAGCAGTTATTTCCACTATTTTATCTTCCACCTCACTTATCCGTTCTTCTGCCTCAGTTATTCTGCTGTTGATCCCATGTAGAGTATTTTTAATAATCATTTATTGTGTTTCTAATCGTTGCTTGATTCATCTTTAGTTCTTCTAGGTCCTTGTTAACTGTTTTTTGCATTTTGTCTATTCTATTTCCAAGATTTTGGATCACCTTTACTATCATTATTCTGAATCCTTTTTCAGGTAGACTGCCTATTTCCTCTTCATTTGTTAGGTCTGGTGGGTTTTTATCTTGCTCCTTCTCCTGCTGTGTGTTTTTCTGTCTTCTCATTTTGCTTATCTTACTGTGTTTGGGGTCTCCTTTTTGCAGGCTGCAGGTTCGTAGTTCCCGCTGTTTTTGGTGTCTGTCCCCAGTGGCTAAGGTTGGTTCAGTGGGTTGTGTAGGCTTCCTGTTGGAGGGGACTAGTGCCTGTGTTCTGGTGGATGAGGCTGGATCTTGTCTTTCTGGTGGACAGGTCCACGTGTGGTGGTGTGTTTTGGGGGTGTCTGTGCCCATATTATGATTTTAGGCAGCCTCTCTGCTAATGGGTGGTGTTGTGTTCCTGTCTTGCTAGTTGTTTGGCATAGGGTGTCCAGCACAGTAGCTTGCTGGTCGTTGAGTGAAGCTGGGTGCTGCTGTTGAGATGGAGATCTCTGGAAGATTTTCGCCATTTGATATTATGTGGAGCTGGGAGGTCTCTTGTGGACCAGTGTCCTGAAGTTGGCTCTCCCACCTCAGAGGCAGAGCACTGACTCCTGGCTGCAGCACCAAGAACCTTTCATCCACACAGCTCCTCAGTTTGGTATGATTCATTGTCTGTTCATGTATTCCACAGATGCAGGGTACATCAAGTTGATTGTGGAGCTTTAATCCACTGCTTCTGAGGCTGCTGGGAGAGATTTCCCTTTCTCTTCTTTGTTCTCACAGCTCCCGGGTCTCAGCTTTGGATTTGGCCCTGCCTCTGCGTGTAGGTCGCCAGAGAGCGTCTGTTCTTCACTCAGACAGGACAGGGTTAAAGGAGCAGCTGATTCGGGGCCTCTGGCTCACTCAGGCCGGGGTCAGGGAGGGGTTTGGAGTGCGGGGCGAGCGTGCGGCGGCAGAGGCCGGCGTGACGTTGCACCAGCCCGAGGTGCGCCGTGCGCTTTCCCGGGCAAGCCGTCCCTGGATCCCTGGACCCCGGCAGTGGCGGGCTGCACAGGCTCCCCGGAAGAGGGACGTGGAGAGTGACCTGTGCTTGCACACAGGCCTCTTGGCGGTGGCAGCAGCAGCAGCCTCAGTATCCCACGCCTGTCTCTGGGGTCCGCGCTTTCAGCCGCGTCTCGCGCCCGTCTCTGGAGCTCCTTTAAGCAGTGCTCTTAATCCCCTCTCCTCGCACACCAGGAAACAGAGAGGGAAGGAAAAGTCTCTTGCCTCTTCGGCAGGTCCAGACATTTTCCCGGACTCCCTCCCGTCTAGCTGTGGCGCATTAGCCCCTTCAGGCTGTGTTCACACTGCCAGCCCCAGTCCTCTCCCTGCGCTCCGACTGAAGCCCGAGCCTTAGCTCCCAGCCCCACCCGCCCTGGCAGGTGAGCAGACAAGTCTCTCCGGCTGGTGAGCGCTGGTCGGCACCGATCCTCTGTGCGGGAATCTCTCCGCTTTGCCCTACCCAGGTACGTGGGGAGTTTCTTTCCTTTTGGGAGGTCTGAGGTCTTCTGCCAGCGTTCAGTAGGTGTTCTGTAGGAGTTGTTCCACGTGTAGATGTATTTCTGGTGTATCTGTGGGGAGGAAGGTGATCTCTGCGTCTTACTCTTCCGCTGTCTTCCCCGGAAGTCTCTGTGTGGGTTTTTTTAAAAAATGTTTTCTGCATCTTTATTGAACTTCTCATTTTGTTCTTATGTTATTTTCCTGATTTCGTTAAATTGTTCATCTGCATTCTTTTGTATCTCTCTGAGTATCCCTAGAACAATTATTTTGAATTCTTTGTCTGGAAGTTCCTGTATTTTCATTTATTTGGGGTCAGTAGCTAGAGGTTTATTGTATTCCTTTGTTGCAGCCATATTTTCCTGGTTCTTTATGATCCCTATAGCCTTATGTAGGTGACTGAGCATTTGAAGAAGGCATCAACTCTTCCAGACATTATGGATTGAAGTTGGTAAGAAAAGACCTTCACCTGTGAATGGGGGCATGCTTGAGCAAGCTGTGACCGTGTGTCTAGTGATGCAGGGCACCAACTATGGGTGGTGTATGGTGGCTCGAGGTACAGGGGGCATGGTTACTTGTTGGCTTATGCTGCTGAGTTCCATAACATCTACAGTTGTGTGGTCCTTGGCAAGCACTGCAGAGGGCCCACAGAGGCTACAAGGGCAGTGTAGTTCTTCAGCAGTGACTTCAGGCCCAGTTGCTAGGGACCAGGGCATGCATTGGTGGTAGCTTGATTGAGTGGTGTGCACATGCTTGGCTGTGAGGGCCAGCTGCTGGTCCCTGTGTAGTGTCAGTGACAGTTGCAAACACACATGCAGTGGTGGGGTCCCAGGAATGCAACAAGGGTCAGGGCCAACTGCAGATACTGGCAGATACAGGGGCTTGAATTTTCACCATGCAGTACCACTGCTTCTCGTCCTCACTATGGGCACATGGTAGTGGAAGCCAGTGTCGGGAGTCAGATTGGGGAAAGTCAAGTACCCAGTTGGAAAGGCTAGCAGCAGGTGAACCCAGTGATGTAGGCCAGTGACAGGAGATAGGGCTGGATCTGGGCCCACACATGGCTGCAGGGGCCCTGGCTATTTGCACACACTCCTGTGGCTGCACAGTCTCTCTGTGGGCACACACACGGCAATGGAGGCTGGTAATAACGGTCAGGCCAGGAGTGTGCAGGTGCACAGATGGAGGGGCTAGCAACAGATGAGCCCAGTGGTGCAGGCCAGTGACAGAAGACAGGTCCAGATCCAGGCCCACAAGCAGCTGTGGGAGGCCTGGCTGTCAGTTCACTCCCATGGCTACAGGGTATCTGTATGTGTGTTCATACAGCAGTGGAAGCCTGTGATGCACGTTGGACTTGCTGCATGCAGGTGAACATCTCAGGGGTAGTTGCAGATGAGCCTAGTGGCGCAGGCCAGTGACAGGAGATGGGGCCAAATCTGGGCCCACAAGCTGCCTGGGGGCCTTGGCTACTGACATGCACTTCTGTAGCTGTAGGATCTTGCCATGAGTGCACACAAGGCAGTAGAGGCCAGTGACAGGTGTTAGGCCAGCAGCATGGAAGTGCACAGGGGTGGGGCTACCCCCAAGTGTGTATATGATGGTGGGAGTCCGCTGTGGAATTCTGGCATCTTGGAGTCACATAGCTTCAGATGCCTGGGCTCTGGTGGGGGTGACGTGGAGGTAAGGAGCAGTGAGGGACTCAGGCAGCTGGCATCAGCAAACGTGAAAACATGTGGAACATAACCTAGTGAAATCTGCAGGGGGTCTGTGGTGGCTGTGTGCCACTGGTGAAAACTCCTGAGCCTGTCTGCAGGGCAGGTCACTGGCTACCGTGTTTGTTCCCACTGTGTAGCTGATATTTGTAGCCCCTGCTTTTCTTCCTCATTGCTAAATGTCTCTTACATCTCAGCTTTGCCGGTCTCTGGGTGGAGTGAACCAAAGCAGGTCCTTCTTGTGTTGCCCCAAAAGTCTGGGGAAGCTGGTCTCTCACCCCGTTCTCCCTTTCCTGGTGAGGGGAACTCTTTATAGCTGAGGAGGTCCCGCTTAGAGCTGATCAGTGCTGGCTTTGGGGGTGGGATGGTGCAGGCACAGTGAAGGTGTTTTTCTTACCTGTTTTGTGCGGTTTATTCTCAGGTTGTTTGTTCCACTGTGTTGCTGAAGTTTCTTAAGTAGGCTCCAGAGCTCTCCCAGAGGTATTTTTGTTCATGGATAGCTACCTAATTGTTTATCTTTGCGGGGGAACAGAGTCTGAGGTCTCCTACTCTGCCATCTTGATGATGCCACTCTTTTCTCAAGATACTTTAAAAACTCCTTGTTGATTTCTTCTTTGAGCCTTTGATTGTTCAAAAGCAAATATCTTATTAACAGAGCAGTGACAGGAAGAAACTTTAGTTGGATCTAGTGCAGCTATGGAATCAGCAAATTGCTGTGTCTAATTATGTGAGACATGAGCAATTAGAGAAGTGACTAGAGCCCCACAAATGGTCATGTCTAGTCTTCTTCCATGCTAAGAGCCTTCCGTTCCTATCAGTGTCATGAAGTTGTTGTACCTTTCTTCTTCAGTTGAGTATTTTTCAAGGCACGTGGGTAAGGGATGAAATATATCTGTCTCTGTTAGGTAATCTGGGGGAGAGCATGCTGAAGTGTTTTGAAAATAATGTATCTTCAACTCAGAAACAGATGCTTCATTTTTGTTGGGTCTAGCAGGGGTCTCTATTGGACCCTTAGGACAGTCTTCTCTCATGATTCATTGAGGGAAATTGGCAATGAACCTGCCAGCTGTGTTTCTGGTTCCAGACATTCTCCTTTCTCTCTCTACCCATCAAAACAGTTTTTCAGGCTAGTAGGCATCCCACATTAGATTGTGAGCTCCTTTCTGAGCAAAGGCCATGTTGATTAATCTTAGGTTTTTTCCTCCACAAGCCCAGCATTTGGCACATAAATAATGGTTAAGGACAATCAAACCCATCTAAGCTTCATGTTATCCCCTCAGGGTTCAGTGGTCCTTAGGAGAAAATGTCTATTGATAGGTTAATTGGGTGAAAGGGTATATAAACTAGTTTATGTTACCTCTCTTGAATAAAAGACTGCTTAATCTACCTACAATCTATAAATCTCCAGAAAGGCTCTTACCAAGTGAATATCTGTGGAAATATCCTGGCAGATGAGAGCAAATAAAGTGAATTTTCTGTGAAAACTGAATTCACTTACAAACGTTAGATGTATGGACAGAGCTGCCTCTAAAGCCTCGTCTACTCAACAGAATAATCTGTGGAACTTTAAAAAAATACAGGGTGATTCATAAAGAGTTGAAAACTTCATAGATTCATTTCTTAGTCACTAGATTATATATTAACATGTCGTATGTACCAAATTATAGAGATATACTTACATTTGCCAGTTACGTGGGTTAGAGCTCGCTGAAGTTGGTTTTGTGAGTGTAGTGCAAAGGTCATTTTGTGTACTATACAACAAACCTCTGTAGGTCCTAACAATGTTTACTGGTGCTCCAAAGAGATGGGGTAAAAAAAACATGCACCTGTAAAGGACATTAGCACTGAGTGGTCTAGTGTGTCTAAGGTAGTCGTCAGTCACATTGGTGTCACCATCAGCAAAGTCCCAGGAAAAGTTAGCAGTTAACCAGGCATCTGTTAGCCACTGGTCTGGCACATTTTCTATAAACTGCTGAAGATGAAATTAGGCCCCTTGCACCTGATGAAGACCTTAATGGAGGCACATCATGCAAAATGATATAACTTCTGCAGTTTTCAGTCAAATGGAAATGAATTTCACATGTTCCTTCATATTCAGTGAAGAGGCTACATTTTACTGAAGTGAAAAAGTGAAGCACCATAATTTCCACTTAATGAGACAATGGAAACCAACGTGACACATGTAAAAATGTTAACATCTTTTGTTCTATCTCTTGCACATGGGACTTTGGTCTCCTTTTTTTTGTACAGACATTGACAGTAATCCCATATCGGATGGAGTGTAATTTTTCTCTTCTGTTAAAAGGGTATCTCCTTCAACTTCACTTCCAGAAGGATGAGTCTCTGTTTTATTTCCATAACAAGTCTGGAGGTCCCCTAATAAACATCTAACATGACATTAGACTGGGTATAGTGTACAAACTTTGACGTATCTGGAAACTGTTTGCCACCCAGATCCCCAGTGCAAATCTTATTACACTGTGCAAATCTTTTCTCTTGTAGAGGTATGTTCAGAACTTCGTGGTTTGTACCACTTCTTTCTTGAAGGATTGAGAAAATCAAAGAACACAATCTGGCTGCTTTCCTACCCTGACAGTCTGGGATAAATTACTATAGGACTGAATGTGGGTCTGTGCGATAAAGAATAAATATTGAACATTTGTAAGACTATAAAAATAATTGGGATAGATGTTTTTATAAATTAGTTTGGCTATGTGCTCATATAGACACAATTACTGAGTAATTAATTTTGAAAAGTGTTTAATTATTTTCTGAATTGCCCATATACATGCCAGGGATACAATCCTTCTTATATGTTAAGACCAGCTTTGTGCTAGCCATCTATGTATTTGAAATGATCCAAGAAGATGCAGATTTGGAACCAGAGTGGAAAGCCCCTCAGAAACAGCCATTACTGTTTGCCCTTATTCTATTCTCCAGTCTAGACTGATAATACTAACCCTTATTATCCTCTGCAATCCCCACCCCAAATTAGCACATATACACACATCAGGGTGTATGTGCCCACACATGTGTACACGCACATAAACATGCACCTTGAAACTGAGTATTCAGAGCTGCCAGAGACTAAATCATGCCTCCTTCCAACAGTTCTCTGAGATCTTTACAATACCATTCTGGTGATCTTTACTTAATTATACATCATAATTACGTAACAGCAGATTGTAATTATATGATGACATGTGTTTACAGTCAATAGACAGTTAGATATAATCACCCTTAGCACATAAATACACGATGACAAAAAGTTACTTGATGGAAACTAGGAACCTACATAGAAAGTGAAGTGGATCAAATGCTATTCTGATTCTGCTATTTTGATATTTTCTGTCTAGCAGTGCTCATGAGGTGCAGCTAGCAAGACACCTTGCCTCAGGGTGGAGAAAGAGCTTTGGAAAAGTATTCTAACTGAAGAAAATGAAAATGAAAAAAAAATCAGGAAAAACTTTCTTGGTTAAATTTGAAGGAACAGTTAATACTGAAATTAACTGAATTGAATACTGAAAATAACTGATATTAAATTTCAGTTAATACTAAAATTAACATTTTAGAATCAATATCTTTTTGACGACTTAAATACCTGTTGGGGTATTGATGAATGGGAGTGTCATTACACGTAGACATCATGTTAGAAACAGAGGCACACAGTCTTCCATTGTTTCTGCCCATTCATTTATTCACTCACTCATTCCTCCATCATATGTATATTGAGTACCAGTCATGTACTGAGACATGAGTTAAACACTGGTCATGTCCTTATTCTTCAGTAGCCATTCTTGCCTCTGGTCTGCAGTGCTTTTACATTCTTCCACAGTGTGTAATGCATACCCTCCCCTTCAAAACTTTCCTTTGGTATCTCTCTCTATCATGGTTGTATTGTCACCTAGGTGGTAATGAGTTGTCAGGATCTCAGAAGTAAAACAAAACAAAACAAAAAACCCACATGCTCAGGTATTACGGAATTAAGGGGTGATTTTAGTACTAGTACTGATAGGCACTGAGGCAATAGTGCTCCTGTCTGGAGCTCATCAATGTCTTCCAAGTGCTGCGTCTACTCAGACCTAAAGCTGCAAGCCCAGGAGGCAGTGCATGCAGTCCTGAAGCAAAACACCCTCCTAACTCCTAGGTCCACCAGTCGCATTGGACTGTGTGTGCTCCTTGAGGAAACAGGTACCATCTGAATAATAACCAGCATAGGGCAAAGGACGGTTTGTGGGACAAGTCATCTGTATATGCTTGCTAACTCTGAATGAAGGGGAGTTAAATAATAAGCAGGGCCACCCCTGCCCACGTTTCCTCTCTGTAACAACCAGAAGTGAACAGTTTTCTACATGAGTAGTCTTCATACATCCTAACATGTTTAAATTTTTTTTTTTTTTTTTTAATTTTTATTTATTTATTTATTTATTCATTTATTTATGGCTGTGTTGGCTCTTCGGTTCTGTGTGAGGGCTTTCTCTAGTTGCGGCAAGTGGGGGCCACTCCTCATCGCGGTGCGCGGGCCTCTCGCTATCGCGGCCTCTCTTTGCGGAGCACAGGCTCCAGACGCGCAGGCTCAGTATTTGTGGCTCACGGGGCTAGTTGCTCCGCGGCATGTGGGATCTTCCCAGACCAGGGCTCGAACCCGTGTCCCCTGCATTGGCAGGCAGATTCTCAACCACTGCGCCACCAGGGAAGCCCCATCCTAACATGTTTAAATCAAATATCTATAGTTCATATTCTACTTTGCTTACCAACTACCAATTATCATCATTATTCTAAAGGTGCTTGATTTAAATATCTGTGAACTGTTCAGTTCGAAACTAATACTAGCAATTTCACAGTAAGCAGATCCCTAACCCCCAAGGGAATCTTCTATTTAAAGAAATTTTGTGGTAAAATATTTTCTAAAAATAGGATCACAGAGTTGTAGAATCTTGGAGTAGGAAGGGACCTTAGAGGTCATCTGGTGCAAATTTCTCGTTTCCACTGAATATAGAAATCTATTATATCCTTGGAAGGCATTTAGTCTGGTTAAACATTTCAAGAAAGGTGCTTGGTATTGTACAAGGCAATCCGTTCTGTTCTATTGACCTCCTTACACTGAATTGAAACATACCTCCTTTTAACTTTTCATTGCTTCTAATTCTACTCGGGGAGCTACACGGAATAAGTCTGTATCTTCTTCCACATGATAGCTCTTCAGATAGGTAAGTGCCGTCCTTGCTCAACTTGTGCCTCCATTTCTTTGTTTTTGCCACCTAGACATTGTCAGGTTTTCAGATATTCTCTGTATGTGATGGTTTTAGAACTACTTAGCCCTATCCTTTGGATTTTCTCCTGATTGCCGATATCCCTCTGAAAATGTGAGGAATATCTTATTCTAGGTTGGCTTGACCCGGAATAGAGGAGAGAGCCTATTAAACTGCTCCCCTCACTGGGGAAGCTGTTCTTCTTCCTAAGTACAGAACTATTCTTTATTAAATTATTTTATTTGATTTATCATTCCAGTCTATTGAAATGTCTTTGAATCATGATTCTTTTATATTAACTATCTGTTTCTGCTTTGATTAATTTATAAATGTGGTCAATCAGTGAACTTTCTGGGATTACTCTGAGTTATTGAGAGAGTGAATAAGACCTATGACAGGAACCTGTTCATCCACATTGCCACTGATTTATTCTTCAGGGTGCATACTCTGGCTATGGTCATCCAGCTTCATAAGTATCTACTTAACTGAGCCCACTCAGCATCATTCTGTGTAGTTGCCAGAGTTATTACAATTCTTTTCTGAAATCTACATGGACTCTAATTGTAACATTCAGAAAATCTGCTAGCAAATCTGCCAGCTAAGTAACACTACAGAAAAAAAGAAATGAACATGAATTTTTAGAAAACCCACACTGGCTGCTTTCAGAAATGCCTAACAGTCATCTGCTTATTAACCCATTCTTGACGTTTTCTGGAAGTAAACATCTCTCTCTCTCTCAATTTTTGTTCCAGAATCCAACAATTTTCTGGTTTTGAAAATTAAGCCATTTACTCATATTTAGTCTTCAGATAACTTTCTCATTGCTGGCCATTTCTCAAAGGATAAGATGAGTAGTTTAGCAATTATAAATACATATTCTGTCCTTCACAATTGAATTAATCAGAGTCATTTATATCAATGCTGCTCATTATAGGCTCTAGATCTTACTTAGGGTTTAATCCCCTCCCAATATGTGCATATTCATGTGGGATTCACTTAGAAGTTATGCCTTTTTAGATGGATTTATGGTGACTCCAGAAGCATAGAGCTCCTGGGGAGCATATTCGTTTAACATACTCACTGTAGGTTAAATCTGAAAAAAACTGCTAAAATTGTCCTAGCACCTTCTGACTTCTTTATCTTCTCCACACTTACCATACACGGACAATGTCTACATCTTTCCGATCCTTGTGTACCTTTCTTACTGACCTTTCTCATCACAGGTGAGGCATACAGATACCCTTCTCTTCAGTGTCCTCTTAATTACTAACAGGGCTTTTCCTTGTACCCCTTCATCCTGCTCGTAGCCCAAGGCTCTCATACTGATTCCTGAACTCCAGGGATCTCCCTGTGGTGTCCCACTAGGCCTAGACAGGGTTCCATAATTTGGACATTCGCTTAGGCTAATTTTCTCACAGACCAGATAGTCTCCTGGGATTCTACTCTCTGCCATGTGATAAGTAAGTTAGTTTCTACAGCTAAGTTAGCTAAATAGGTTGTCACTCATCTCAGGTAACAGAATGTCTTAACCTGGATGACATGGGCTTGACTCTAAAGGCTATTATTGCTTTGGATGGTGTTAATTGCAGGAATCAAGGCATATTGGTGCAGGGGGGTGGCAGAAGAGATATTTTAGAGCAAATCAGTCTTCCAGTGTTGTTCCCCAGAATGGAACACTATATAGATACTTAATCTGCCATGAGACTTTGCAAAAGTGAGGTTGAGGGGTTTTCTGCTGACTTACACCATGCTTGTGACAAATTGGAAGATGGAGACAATATGACAGGAAATGTTTCTGACTCAACAGATTGAATTTCAAACACCAGTCTCCTCTGGGCTCTTAACTGCAGGCTATGGTCTGTTTCCTGGGTTACAATATTGGACTGTAATATTCTCATCTTGGCTCTTTCTTCTCCAGAGGCAGTGAAAAGTCTTGTGTCACCTTCTCACACCTCAGTTAGACATAAAGGCTGAGAAAATACTATTTTCAGTCCTGATGGGGTGAGGAAGAGTTAATTAGAGCAGAATGACTTTTTCTCTTTCCTGGCTTCAGCTTAAGTACACCTCCATTTCTCTTTCTGTATCACCTTTTCTCAATTCTGAACTTTCAGGGAGAGAAAAAAACAGGTGATGGCTGCTTCCTGTATGATAGGTTTCATGGCCACATTAGCAGTAATCCTGAGAAATTACCTGGGTTTTGGTATTTGTGACATATACTTGACAAGAATAGCCCATTTAATCAGAACACCTCCCACTCAGTGATTATTAAGGCAACTTGAATAAAAAAATACAGCCATATGGAAAAATACATTAAATCATTCTCTGCCTGCAAAACATACATCACACACACACACACACACACACACACACACACACACACACACACACACACACACACACACAAACTCCACAAGCACAGGCATAGGACCTGGCTTGCCTATTTTGTCAATTTTCCCATCATAGAATCTAAAGTTGGAGTCAGAAGGAGAGGGCAAAGGTGCTTAGTTGACTTCGTATAACAACTCTGGAGTTTCTGTGGCCTTCTCTGTCTGCCTCCGTTTTTGTACTTCCGCATAGCTCCGTTGACATCTCTGGTACACTTGGGCAGTGTACAAGGTCACTTAATGTGGACAAAATACTCTTAATTTAGAGAGTTTAATTGTTGGGGGCACTGGGGAATTGATAGAAGACAGGTAGTTAAAGCACTTGCAATAGGTTCTTCATTTTCAGAGCTTAATGCCAAGAGCTTCAGAGGACGGAATGTTTCATAATAGAAAGAATTGGATTTAAATCTAGCTTGCTGGCTCTTCTTCACTTAACCTCTCTGAGCCTCTATTTTATCTGTAAATTGTAGGATTACTGTGAATATTAAAGGAGGTGATATATAAAAAAGAGCCCTGCAAAATATAACTATTAAAATTATTTGAGGAAGTGGGGGAGGAGGTGATGGAGGGAGAATAAACCAATATTTATTGAAATTCCACATGATCAGTTGGAAATAAGGGCCCAGGTTATGTAGTTTTTTTTTATTTTTAATTCCTATCCATTCCCTGTACTAGACAAAAAGCTCACCTGTGGCATTCAGTGAATTAAAGAAGGAGTAAATATTTGCAAAATGATTCCTTGCTGACTATATAAAAGTGAGGGCACCATAATATTACTGTTGTGATTTTAAAGTTTTCAACATCAGTCGTTATGAAAGGAATTTTGTCCATACCCTGCTCTGAGAAAAGTTTGGTACCTTGATTTTTGTGACTATATGATTCAACCAAGTTTTCTAAACTCAAATATCCTTAAAAATTTAATTTATTAACTATAATTCCCTTAGTGTTTTTGTCTCAGTTCTATGTTTTACTTTATTTAATTTTCATCATCAGTCCTTTTACCACAATGTCTACATTCCTGAGATAATTTATCTTATTCATCTTTATTTAACCAGATTTTATCATCAGGTAATTTTTTCAAGAATAACTATAATTGCTATAGTCTCTGAGGTTCTTGCTTGCTTCAGATATTCTGTAGCCTTTGTTCTGCAGGACAACTTGCCTAGGTATCATATATTTGGGTCACTCTTTACTTCACATAGAACTTGGTAGATATTGTTTTACTGTCTTCTGGTATTGAATGTTGCTGTGGAGATTTCTGATGTCAACCAAATCTTCCCTCTTATACATAGTCTGTTTAATGCCTAAATGCATTAATATTTCTTTTATTAACATTGAAACTCAATGACTCAACCAGACTATGCGTTGATTTGAGTCTATCAATTTCTGTATCGATTTTTTTTGTGGAGCATGATGTGCTGTCCTCTTCTGCAGAGTCAGTTCTTTCTTCAGAGAAATATTCTTGTAAGGTTTCACGTATATATTATGAATATATATATAATATATTATTAAACACACACACATTAGGATCCCTGATTGGATTGTCTTTGCCTAATGCACACACACATACACATACCCCAAATCTTATCTCTAATTGCTTTATTATTTATCTTTTTTTTCCTGGATTCCCTGTGATTATTTCAGGTACTTTCTCTTTTTCAGTAATTAGATTTTGCTCCATATTTCATCTATTTTGTGAGTATTAATGTTTATTAGTTCTGTAATGGTATTGTTTTGACCCTTGGTTTGCTTTATTATCTCAATGATCTCACTTGTCATCTCAATGCGGTGTTTTAATTTTCTCATCTCTGGGACCTTATTTTACCTAAATCATATTCTTATTAAACTCTTCCATAGCATGAAGTACACACAGGGTATTTTCTTCCTTTCATTGGCATATGTCTTTTTTTTTCACATTGGATTATTCAATCCTCTTTCCATGTCTTAAATTGGGTTCTCCAGAAGCAGCCCCTGAGAGGGAAGATTCCTGGGTAAGTAATTTATTGAAGCAGGAAGTACTGCCCAGGCAAATCCCAGGAGAACGGAGACAGGGACAGTGAGAAGCCATGCAAAGATGTGTCTTAGGCAAAACCTTATAAATGGTAGATTCAGCTTGTTTATGTAGAGAGATTCTAGAATGTACGTTACAACTCAGAGTTCCCTCAAACCAACTCAAGAAGAACTTTCATACTCTTTTCACCCATCTGCCATTGGCTAACGCCAAATTGACTGGGGTAGAGGGAGAGAGATCAGTACATTCTTGGGAGCTTCCATTTCTGCCAGACTATAGGCAAAGTAGACTCTAGTAGCCTGAAGGGCAGACCTCTGAAAAAGTGCCTTAGATGCAGGTAGTTAGAAACAAATTCACATCAAAGCAAAGGAAACACACACACACACAAACGTGTATGAAAGGATTTGTGGTGATCTAGGAGGAGCAGGAACACTGTCTACTATACTCGCTGTATTACTTTCTTGGATTATTTGAATAGGTTTTATAGTTGCCATGCAGCTCCTTCTCATGTCGCCTATTGGTTATGCTTACCATGTGTAAGTGCTGTTCAGATATTTCATTTATTCTTATATAAGGTAGATGAAATTTCCTTTATTTCCTTCATATTGTATTTGAGTCCTCTTGTTCTTTATCTCCCAAGTATATTTTGAGAAATGGAGTACAGAAAGTTGGGGTAGGTGGAAGGGAAGAGCTGCACTGCTCACGGGTATAACTTTGTGTGGATGACATGGATTCTGCTGTTTCTTCAAAGATTGTATAAGAGGTTCTATATCTGGACTCAGTCTACCAACTTGGAGAATATATCATATTCCTCTATCAGAATGTGCTTGAACTTTAGATCAATCCTACAATTTGTTATGGAACCCTGAAAAATGTCAGGGTTTTCTTGCCTGTGTTGAATTCTTGATGATGGTAAGTATGGACTCCTACTCTTGAAGATTTTACAGCTTTTCTCTGGAATCTGTCAGTCTACTTTTGTCCAGATTTGGAGTTTATTCATGAAAATACTCAAGATCTGTTGATCTATTTACTGCCTTTACTCAGAATTGAATTTATAGGAACCCTACAGAACCACACCATAATATTTTGTTTCTTTCTTTGGCTACCACTTTTCAAAGTTAATAATATAAGTTTTTATTATTTTATTTATATGGATGCTGCTATGGAATTTCTTTTGCTCATTTATTTGTTCATTTAGGGAGAGAGATTCTGTGATTTAGCTTTACTATCCCGTTACAGCTGGGATACTTACTGTCTTCTCAATCAGAAGTTTTCCTGTTTGTTTTGGTGAAATAGAATAAAATCCTTCCTGTCAAATTTTCTTCATATGTTTACATCTTTACTTGTATCTTATGGATGTTGAAAATCACATAATGGTCTTTGCATGAATCAACTTTTAAACCTGCATATAATGCTTGGAGTTGTAAAAATCTAATTTAGACAATAATCAGTTTCTTAAAAAGTCCAGTCTCTAATCAGAGGAAGTAATTTTCAAACATCCCTTAATTATAATTAAACATAATTTTGGTCATAGATTTTCTGTGGTTTTACACGAGGAAAACAGAAGAGAATAGTAATCAGCTCTTTACACTCTTCCTGTGAATATTTCATGATGGTTATATCAGCATATCAGACTCAGCTCTGCCTTGGTTCAAATATCACTTAAATTGAATGAGTGTTGCATTCATGGTGTCTACTCTCATCTCTCTAGATAATGTCTAGGCTGCTAAATATGCTATTTAGGTTATTTGGGTAATAGCAGAGAGGATGAGGAACTGGAAGAGGCATATGAAATATTTTCAGTGTGGCAAAGGGGAACAGCCTACATAATCACCTGTGGACATTTATTCTTTGAATAGGATGTGAAATTCTCCACTACCTATTCCTACAATGCTAGCAGGCATCATGTGGTCAGTAATGTTTCCCAGGACGATATATCCTAGTTGGTATCTGTCCTCACTATGATACTACTCTGAAATCACAGCTACTCTAAGAGGAGGCCTCATCACGGTAACAATTTGGAGAAGGTCTTGTTCTTTTGGACTGCTGTGAAAGAAGGCAGCTAACTAAAGTTTGTGGCTGTTTGAGATCTTCAAAAAGTAAGAGAAACACTAGTTTTTGCCTACATCATTTGATTGCTGTGCTTGTGAAACAGTTTTGCAAGGTAATTCTTTTGTCCCTGTTTACTGCTACTTAGTCTCTATTCTAAAGGAAAATAAGGGCTGGGAGAAACTAGATCACCATGAAGAAAAACCAGATAAAGAGTCAATAATGATTTCTGCTGTAATATTTTCTCAGACAAAATATATTAAAAAATAGTTGGTGGGGTATGTCTTTCTCATTCAGGTCAGATTCTGTTTAGCTCATTAGTAGCTGAATAGTTTTCAGATATGTGTTGGTAGTTTCTGTTTGTTTCTAGTGGACAGATGTGAATGATTCATTTCTGTCAGCTTACCCATTCTCAGAAAACTAGATTTGTCATTCTGCTGTTGGGGTCATAGAGTCACCCAGTCATCAGCTGCTGACTGCCTATCTGCTTTGACAGGGAAGGAAATTGAGGGTGTTAGTAGAAGTTATTTAGGATCACTCAGTGAGTGTATTGAAAAGAAACCACGAGAAGTGCTTTGACAGATTTGAATTTAGAGGAAGATAACACCAAGCAGAAAAATAGTAAAGTTTGTGTATCAAGTGCTTTTTCATAAAAAGGATTGTATTGATTCATTCATCTGTATACCCATAAACACATATTCTTTTTGCCTTTCTCATCAGTCATAGCATAAAATATGAAGTAATCAAATGATCAAATAGGCATTTATAGTTTTCTAAACTATATTACTTTGCTCTTAATTACCAGGATGCATGTGTAAATTTGTGTGCATGTGTGTGTATTTTATGCTGAGCCATATGAAATTACCTACGTTGTAGGTCAAAAGTAGTCAAATATTGGCAATTCCATATGGTTTAATCCAATATACTGTAGATGATTAAGACATTCACAGTTTTGGATATTATTCATGAGTAATCCCCCAAAATCATTACTTTTAGTGATTTTTAAAATCTTACTAAGGCAAAATTTAAATTGCACGCACTACAAGGCAAGTATATGTGAGGGAGTCCTTAACTAATGAATTGCATAGTCCCCAGTTTTAATTATCTTTATTAAAAAATTGTTTTAAGTGAAAAGAAACCCCACATTTCTTCCAGCTATTGCTAGAGGTATATGGAAAAAAGTGAAGTAAGTGATGGTTCTTAGTTGGGCAATAGATTTAGTTGGAAAAGAATAAAGCATCAGATCTATGATAGTTCAGTATATGGTTTGAATAATTCAGTCTATATGCACTATGTGGAGCTAAGAAGATTTCACTCCTGAACTTGTTTCCACCAGTGCTAAAACAAGTGCAAAAATGTTTATCGAGAGAGAGAGAAATTATTGAGTGCTTAAAAAGATTTGGCTTAGTTTTGCTAGCTTGGTTTTGCTCTCCAGCATTGATTCTCTCCTCTTTCATATAACAGTACAGTTGACCCTTGAACAACAAGGTTTTGAACCTCATAGGTCCACTTATATGTTGATTTTGTCAGTAGTAAATACTACAGTACTACACTGTGGTTGGATTCAGAAACGCCAATATGGGGGAACCACGTATATGGAAGGCCAACTACAAGCTTTGCATGAAATTTTGACTGTGCTGAGGGTTGGTGCCCCTGACCCCCACATTGTTCAAGGATCGACTGTACTCTGAACTTCGTCTAGAATTTATCCTCTCCTTAGCTCTCCCATCTTCTCAGCTAAGTGATTTACATGAAATTGATTCTACATCCAGCTTCAAGTGCGTGTGGATTGGCCTAAACTAATAAGTGTATGGCATTCACCTAATAAGTGGGTCTTGACTAAGTACATGATATGATCCAGTCCAATCATAATGAACCTCAGGAGGTTTGTTGAGAACGCCAGGTCAAAGATTTTCTCTTTTCTACTGGGTTTAATACTCTGAGGATGCATGGTTTGGAATTACTGCAGCTATTTTTGATACCGTGAGGAGAGACAGCCTGAGGACAAATTTTGAGGGCAGAGGAAGACAGATTTATATGACAACAGAGCTGGAACTCTGATGATGTCTTGAATTTCTGGATCAAACTATGCCTAAAGTCAGCCATACTTTGGATATTTCTTTTCTCTGAGCCAATCAATATCCTATTTTGTTGAGAAACTTTTATTCAGGTTTATTTCTCACCAGAAATCACAAGCATCCTACGCAATAATATGTGGTTAATTTGAGGTTTGAGTATAGGCGTAAGAAACATGTGATTCTCCATACAAACGTGATTTGAGAGAAAGCCAGGGAATCATTCAGAAGTGTTTAGGATGCAACTGTTAGAGGAAACAGTAAAGTGTCTGCGTGAACAGTTTTTCACCGTGAGTAAAATTTGGATGAATAATTAAAATGTGTGTTCCGTTAAGCGTTTTTCCCAAGTATAAAAGTACACACTCATATGAAAAAATTAAAATAGGCAAGTTCAGGACAAAAAACTGCAGTCACCTATAATTCCACCACCCAGAGGAAAACATTATCATTATTTTAGCACATTTGCTTTTATTCTTCTTTCTATCAATTTTTATGTAGTAGAGATCACACTGTATATACAATTTCTATCCTGCTTTTTATCATTCAACACCAAATAATAGGCATTTTCCCACCTCATTAACAACTTTTCATGAAGAACATGTTTTTCTTCCCAAGGAAATTACACTTTATTTGGGGATGTAATACAAATACACATGAAACAATGAATAGTATAGTAAAAAAGAAACCTTAGGTAATACAATTAACTTGAGACTATGACTATGCTGAAACTAATATGATTGTGTTATTTAAAATATCAATTAAAATACCAATTTAAAATCAAATTATCTGATTTTCTAAAAGTTTAGAAAATCAGGAAATTTGTCATAGCAATGGTAGAACTTATAGGAGAATAGAGTATAGCTTAGGAGCAAGGAAGGGATTAGACAGTTTAGACCAAGAGAATTGCATTTAATATGTATGCTGATCCAGTTGAGGCATGATCTATGTATAAGGAACAAGGACTAGGATGAAGATTTAGTAAAGGGTGGTCAGAAATAAGTGTACATATATAGGGACTTCCCTGGCGGTCCAGTGGCTAAGATTCTGTGCTCCCAGGGCAGGGGACCCAGGTTTGATCCCTGGTCAGGGAACTAGATCCCACATGCCGCAACTAAAAGTTCGCATTCTACAACTAAGAAGTCCACATGCCGCAACTAAAGATCTCGCATGCCACAACAAAGATCCCATGTGCCGCAACTAAGACCCCGTGCAGCCAAATAAATAAATAAATATTAAAAAAAGAGAGTAGATATATAAAGTGTTTGATTTTGGAAGATCTTGTAAATCAGAAAAAAAGGTTTCTATTTCTGTAGAGTAATGAGGTGCATGTAAACATCTGGATTAATCTAGGACTGATTGGTTTAAGAGGCATGAAGAGGACTATGTCATCTTATATGACATGTTTTAACTAAGAATTGTGGATAAAGAGGAAACCAAATGACATTAGTAAGACCCTTCCAAAAGGATACAATGCAAAGTATGGTGTTGCTTTTGCTAGAGAATCTGAGATCAAGTACTCTAGTTGAACTATGGCACTTTCTTAGAATTGTATGGTGCCCATATGCTTACTTTATTTAGTTTCCTCCCTGTAAACCTATGATATAGATGTCATTGTTGTTATCTTTATTTTATAAAAGAAGAAATGAAGGCTCAGAGAAATTGTAGGAACAGTAATCCAGCTCAAACTAGCTTAAGCTAGTGTAATATAAATATAAATATGGATATGTTTATGAAAGTGAATATTATTTGAACCAGATTACTGTCCCTTGCAGCCAAATAATAGTTGATATAGGTTCAATTCCAACACAGGTCTTTTTCCAACTAGTCCTATGTTCTTACCACACTTTGCTGCATTGCTAATGTTAATGTTAGGCTCCTGGGTCTTTGACTATGGTAGCCAGGGCATGAGTCTTTTTATATCATTACTTCCCTGTTTGTGAATCATAAATATTCATTCATTGTTTGGGCAATGGTCATATAGTCCACATATTTATTTTAAGGACTTATATATGATAGTATAATTGAATCTTTGTACTGTCCTATGAGCCTTTGACTACCTAAGACTGTGTGTTCCTCTGTACATGAAAGACAATCAATTAGGCTTAGTATATAATTCTTAGTTCACAATATTTCACATCAAAATCGTGTTGATTTTGCTTCATTCATTGCCTTTTGGAACATACTCTATGTCTGAGATGTTTATAGCTATCTTAAATTTTGTAGCTTTATAGATAACCTGTTTATTTTTCTCCATGGATATTTGTAAGAATTTTTCTTTTAATTTGTTTTGGTCACGATGTGTCTAAGTGCAGGTCTCTTTTCATCGCCTTTTTTAAAAACCCAGAAAAAGTTCTTCAATCATGTCTTTGATTATTGCTTCTGATATCTTCCTCAGTAACCTCCATAATTCTTGAGTTGGATTTCTATTCTCTGTATCTGTAATTTTTCTCTTGTCTTGTTTTCATGCTTGCCTATAAAATTTACTTGTGGGTACTGACCAAGTGTTTTCTGGGAGTTTATGTCTCTGGATATAGACAGCAAAATAGTAAGGGTATGAGGATGGAGAGAAAATCACTCTGGTTGCTTCCAAAAGGTGTATATATGTACTGGGTGGTTAGCCCTTGCTTTACTGAATCATGGAAAAGACTGTGATGGAAGAATGAAATGTGTTTTGCTCCTTAGTTTCAAGTGAGAGATCTGCTTCCGGTGGGATGGGAAAGATGGGCATGTATTTGCATTTCCTGTACTGTTCAGGAATGTCAGATGACTGTATATGCTGATCTTCCTCATCACTTTTTTTTTTTTTTTTCGGCACGCGGGCCTCTCACTGTTGTGGCCTCTCCCGTTGTGGAGCACAGGCTCCAGACGCGCAGGCTCAGAGGCCATGGCTCACGGGCCTAGCCGCTCCGCGGCACATGGGATCTTCCCAGAGCGGGGCACGAGTCCGTGTCCCCTGCATCGGCAGGCGGACTCTCAACCACTGCGCCACCAGGGAAGCCCATCACTTTTGGTTCAGACTTGCAGGTTCAGTTTAGTTCTCATTTAACACTACAAAATAATAGAGCTTATGTCAGCGACCAAATTTACTTTCACAGCTTTATAAATGATTATTGCCCTGGCATTATGGAATCATAAAGTGTCTGATATTTTAATTTGTAACATTTTAAAAAGAAAGTTATATAATGTAAGTTCACAGAGTTGGAATATGTGAGAGTCTCTGGATATATGTATCTTGGGAATATCAGGGCTCTCCTATCCACTATATGTGTATTGATTTGAATCTTCGTATTTTACATATTTATGTGCAATAATAGTACTTATTGAATGCTTTCTATGTATTGTGAATTTTTTTTTTTTTTTTTTGGCGGCACGCGGGCCTCTCACTGTTGTGGCCTCTCCCATTGCGGAGCACAGGCTCCGGACATGCAGGCTTAGCGGGCATGGCTCACGGGCCCAGGCGCTCCGCGGCATGTGGGATCCTCCCGGACCAGGGCACGAACCTGCGTCCCCTGCATTGGCAGGCGGACTCTCAACCACTGCGCCACCAGGGAAGCCCTGTATTGTGAATTTTATAAGTACTTTACATGTATTAAGTCTCTTAATCCTCATTAAAACTCAATGAGAAAGGTCCCCACTTTACAGATAAGGAAAACAAGGCACAGGGATGTTAAGTGACTTGTCTAACGTCACACCACAAGGATGTGTTATAGCCTGGATAGAAACCCAGACAGTCTGGTTCCAGAGCCCTTGCAGTAAACCTCTACGCAATTCTATCCCCCATATGCATGTAATATCCATATATCATCTCTCTGTTTACCTAGTGATTGATCTATTGATTGACGTGTGTGTGTGTGTGTGTGTGTGTGTGTGTGTGTGTGTGTGTAGAGTGAATCTGAAATGAATGTCCAAGACAGCCTCCATTTCAGGATCACATCAAGTTTAATAGGTTAGATCCAGGTCTCTCCATTTGCTGAGGCTGTTGCTCTCCAAATGCCAGTTTTCCTGTAATATCTTATCTGTGCTTCTGCATTTCACTTCTGACTCATTGCTGCTTGTACTTCCACTGATCCCAAGCATGAAGACACATTTGGATCTTGGAGTGAGAATGTTTTTGAATTTCTTACTAATGGCACTTGGGTTTCCCTTGTCTTTCCTATATGGATCAATTTTCAAATTGTGGACCTAGTTCATATTTTTCATTCATTCTGAAAATCATTATATGCTTGATTGTAGAATAAACAACACTTGCCTTGTTCTTGTGTGTAGTTGCCATTCCCTCATCTGACCCAGTGGGTCAACCAACACTCAGGCCTACCCTTCAACTTCTTAGGGTTGCGGTGGGGATTAAATGTGAGAATATATGCAGAGCATGTAACATAGTAAGTAGCACCTTAGAAGGACTAAATTAATGAAAATATGTGGACAGTTACTGTTATGGGTTGAATTGTGTCCCCCTAAAAATGCTGAAGCTCTAAATCTCAGTACCTGTAGACGTGACCTTGGAAATAGGGTCTTTGCAGATGATCAAGTTAATATGACATCATTAGAGTGTACCCTAATCCAATGCAACTGTGTTTACATAAAAAAAGAAAAAGTATATTTGGATACAGAGACAGACATGTACACAGGGAGAACGCCATGCGACCATGAAGAAAGATTGGGGTAACTCATGAACAATCCAAGAAACACCAAATATTGCTATCAAACCATCAGAAACTAGGAGGAAGGAATGGAACAGATACTTCCTTACATCCCTCAGAAGGAAACAGCTCTGCCGACACCTTGATCTCAGACTTCTAACCTCCAGAACTGGAAGACTAAAAATTTCTGTTGTTTAAGCCACCCAGTTTCTGATATTCTGTCATGGAAGCTCAGCAAAGTAATAGTTACCTAAACTTCTCACATTCATGACTGGGTCTGACATATACACATAAAGAGAGTAATACAAGATCAGTGCAAAGATCTATGACTAAAACTCTGTCCTCTGGAATACATCATAAATCATGATGGTGAATTTTGAGTAGTTTCATATGTTCCTTATTTGTGGAAGTGAGTAGATATAGAGATTTGCTTATGATAAGCCTTACTCAGGCCTATTGCCCTCTGTCACTTTCGTAGAAAGAAAGTTAGAGTGATTGGGAAAGAACTGAAATGGGACAGTTCTAGAATCTGAAGTCATTTTTCCAGGCATGGCCCACTGGACAATACCACCAAAGTGCCTCTTTGTCGGTCAAGGCTGCAAGAGTGGTTGGGATGCTTACATGAGTAAAGGTGTCCTCAAATATTTTCGTCTCTGTCAAACTGCTTCCAGCTTTCTCATTTTTTCTTCTCATTTCTTTTTTTTCTTGTTTCTTCATCTCATGAGTAGGCAGGAAGCCTTCATCAGCTCATTCAGGATGCATGACCCAGCCACACCCAAAGGGCTGACCTATTGGCTAGAACTGCCCTCCCTAGAATGTAGGGTCAGAGGAGCTCACTTTAGGTCAGTGAGTGACATATTTTGGGCTTGATTTTATGATAGTTTCTACGTTTTCCAACCCATGTTCTTGACCTTTGATTTGGCTTGAGTTTGAACATTGACTCAACTTCTCCAGGAACTCTGGCTTTGGTCCTTGACTACACCCTTTGCAATGATTATACTTAATGTCAAGCTTGTCCTCTACATTGTCTTGAGCACAATTATTTTAAACCTGATAGTGAGTTTCCTATATTAGAACCTCCAATAGATACCCACTAAAAGTCTAAGCACCTTCAAATAGTAGTATACAAGACTCTTCACAGTCTGGAGTCTGCCTGTCTTTCTAGTTGCAGATCTTGTCTAGGATGCTAAAATATGCTTTCTCCCTAGAAGGGCAAATAATGGGTAACACTTGAGTTTCCCCAGAGTAGCCACTCAATACATGTTGGTTGAATTAATTAAAAAGTAAAAGATATTGGGCTGTGGCATGAGATGGGAGCAGTGCTGGGCTCCAGGCATTCCCTGGTGTCTAAGTGGAACACAACAGCAGGACATCAGAAGCACGTTGAGTGCTGTGGCATGGTGGCAGGGCACTAACAAGAGGGATGCAGGGAACCTGCAGGGAACTTGCAGAGAAACTTTGCTTATTTTGCAGCTCTGCATTGCTAAGAACGCTTCTCTAGTACCCGTGAAGCGCCATCCGTCCGAGAAGGAGAGTGACTAGGGCACATTGTTTTTGAAGATCTATTATTTGAATGCTGCCGTGTCGGTGAATAAATGGACATTTGGCTAATCTATACACACCTTCCTTTCACACATCCAGACCTGAAACATTACAGTGTCCCGCTAAGGCCTTAGACAATAGGATTCGTGCATCTGCAAAGTCAGAATCAAAGACTAATCCATACTTGGTTATTCTGAGTGAACTAAAACACAGTAATTCATTTTCATTATAGATCGGGCATGCTGAGGAGAGGAACTGATCCATTACTGAAATCTGCTGTCTGTTCTCCATTCAGCCCGCTGAAACAAGGGTCAGTCTGACACCTCACTATGGGAAAGCCAGGGGGAGGGGGCTCATCCCCAGGAGTGTGAAGTTGGTCAGGGTAGTTTACATTGTATTTTTGGCAGCTGAAAGTGCACTTTAACTAAATGGCTTCTGTCAAAACCTTCTGTGGTAATGGAAAATGGGTGGGACAATGGCTGAGGAAGCTGCATGAAATCCAAACAGATGTGGAAAGCTTGTCTTCCTAGAACATGGCCACCAAGATTTACATCCATGTTTGGTCTTACTTGTAAATGGCTCTCTGGGAGCTAAAACAGATTCCAGTGGGATACAAAAAGTAGTTGTCCTCTGCTGCTCTTCTTGTTCTTAAATGTTTGGAAAGATATTTTAGCAGAGTTAATGCGACAGTTTAGTCTCCATTTCTTTCCGGGAGGTCATCCTTTGTTAAGACTTCTTAGCTCTAAAGTGTTTTTTTTTTTTTTTTTAATCAGTCCACTCAGTCCTCATGAACTCATTGTGCTACAACTTTGCATCTTCTGTTCCTTTGCCTTGCCATTGTTCTGTTGAGTGTGCATGTCTGTGATGGCATGTGTGTGATGTGCACATATATGTATGTCTTTGCTCTCCATTTAAAGTGCAAGCTTCTAACATGCAGAGCATCTGGCTGTTTTCCTTTTTTTGAAGTCCCCCTGTGCTTTTGGTCTCTATAACACAGAGCTTTCTATATAACTCCCTTTTCCCACCAGACTGTGTTGGATAATACAGAAAAGCCATTCATGAAATTAATCACAGGGACAAAATGGAATAAAAGAAAGGGGGAGATAATGAGGCATAAGTTTTCACTCTGGATATGCCACATTCTTCAAAAATGACCTCAGGCAAGTCTGTTTCTATCTCTGCATCTCAGGTTCCTAAGAAGAAAATGAGAGGATCAGACCATACGATCTCTAAGGCCCTTTCCAGTTCAATCTTCTGGAATCTGTCATGATTATTCTTTATTACAGCATATGTGGAATTGAGCTTGGGAAGAAATCTGCTATAATCAATCAGATTTTTACCTTTGAATAGCTTAGTTCAGCTACTACTATATATAAAGCATGATTCTTAGACCCCTTACATGCACTATCGAATTTAATCCTCAAAACAGCTGTATAAGACTGACACTATTATTTTCTCCATTTTCAGAGGGGAGTTTAAGGTACTTGCCCATTGTTATATGGCTAGAAAATTCTAGATCCAGAACACAAATCCATGTCTCTCTGATTCCAAAGCTCATGTTTTTAACCACTGTATTATACCACCTTACTGTACTAAGCTTCTCCCAGTTGAGGATATAGGATAGACTCAGACCAACATGCGTACACTTAACACGTATACAGGTTAAAAAAATAGCAAGTGGCCAAGTGTGACCCTGATGGACTACGGTTATCTGTGAGTCGATGAACTTTAACCAGTTTCCCAGTTGTTGACCTGTGATCTAGGCCTGCGCAGCTCTGAAATTAAAGCTGTCCCCAAACTTGAAAGGAGCTGGGAAAGGGTGCTGAGCAGCAGCATGGAAAATAAGGAGATTCAACCAAGGGCACAAGGGCAGCACTGCAGGACACCCTGCATCTGTGTCAGGAAAACAGAAAGAAGTAGCAGGCAGTAGCATGAGGAAAGTTGGAAGAGGCTGAGAAAAGGACAATGGAGAGGAATGTAGCACAATTTCCTCCTCATCCCTGCCCAGACTGGCTCTGTGTATTCCTTCACTACTTGTGTTTTCAAGCCATGAGCTCCCATTTCTTCGACTCTAACCTAAATACAAATTTCAAGTCTTGTTAATAAGCTAGTGATGAGATACAAATAGTATATGAAACATGAAAAATTCCTGTGTCTAATCTATGGGACTAAAATGGAGGCAGTTTATAAAAGAGAAAAGCCTGACTGTTTCTAATTTAACATTTTCCTTTGAGGTTGGGTGAAGAGTTACCCACCAGTTGGTCAAAGTGAGGGCCCATCCTTAGCACCAAGGACATACACTACAGAGGCACTCTCCCCACACTCCTCACCTTCATGTTGGAAGAATAGACCTTTTATTAGGCTATTTATGTGGGGTTTTTTGTTTGCTTTTGTTTTGTTTTGTTTTTGGAGAGAGAGAGAGAGAGAACCCCCATAGCCCATATGGTTTGGGAAGAAAAAGGGGCTGGGGGCTGGGGGCTAGAGGGCTGGGACATGGTGCCTAAGGAAGGAAATTGCATAGTCCATTTAAGCTGTGCTTTAAGGCAACCATTTGGTGAAGTTGAATTGTACTTAGTTGAAGGAGTTCCTGGGGTGAAAAGCAATGACCTGGGTAAGATCAAACGTTCTGCCTTTGCTCTGGGTCCTGTGAGGGAGGTGCTTAGGGATGAGGTGAGTGGATTTGGAAGGCATTCTTGTAGCAGATTAGAATGAGAAAGGGATTAAAACCTGTTCTGTGTAGAAGTCTCTACCGAGAGGCTGTTTCTCTGGCTGGCTGGAGTGCAGCCATTGTATGAAGTTTAGCCATTAAGTCCTCACTTCATATGGCTTCAGGTCTTCAGTGTCCTATATTATTCGGCAACTCTCTCAACGAAGCACAGAACATTTTCTGAGGTCATTTGTCTCACTTGGAAGAGCCAGTTGAACTGAGCTGTTAAGAGGATAGAGTAAGGCAGGCAGAAGCTTTCAGAAAAGAGCAGAAAGCCTTAGTAAATGCTCCCTGGTTCCCGATAGGGCAGGGCCAGAAAGAGGGCAAGAATCATTCTGAAAAATTAATGGCATCCAAATGAAGAGTCTTTCTGAGAACCCCAAAGTGAGGGATAGAAAATTATTTGCAGTAGATGGAAGGCTTATTTATTATCTTCCACACCTCCTCTTGTGAATAATGTTACCTCTCAACTGCTTCCATGTGTATTGTTCACTTTATGGATTAGCTGCTGCCAATTTAGAATGCCCCACATCCAACATTCTGAGTCTCAAAGCCTCATGATTCTCATTAGCAAATGTACTAATTTTATTATTAATCCAAACAAAATCCCAGAAGGTAAAGCTGCAGCAAAGAAAACAAATAATCTGTACAAACATCCTACATCCCAAAGCCAGATATGAATGAATTTATATAATTTCCTCTTTTAGAATTTTTGTGACTCTCCTCCAATACCAGGAAAAATCAAGGGTTGTTTGCCTTGCAAGATGGGCCTATTCAGATAAAGAAGAAAGCATTGTACTGCATTGCAAATCGCTGAGGCTTTGACTAATGTGATGCTTTTTGATGCAGACAAGGTATGCTCTCAGATTAGCCTCTGAAGAGCACTGAAGGGTTCCCAATGATTACAGCTGTATACTAGGAGGTTCTTTATTTTTCCTCTTGGACACACAGCAAAATAAGACTTCCTAGGTATCTTTAGGAGAAAAAACGTAGTTTTGACCTTGTGGTTCTGTGAGAGGCCTGAGAAACTTGTCTGGGAAAGCACAGTTTTATGTTATATTCAAGGTATGAAAGTGATTGTACAACAGTGAGCCTCTGGGTGCCACCTAGTTGAAGCAAAGTGTGGAATTTGATCTGAATATTGTCTCTTCCAGTGGAAGCAGGGTGGAGACCTGCAGCATTTCTTTCTCTGCTCCATTAGTGAAGGCTGCTACTATCAATAGTATGACCCCAGGATCAGTTGGAGAACCCTGACATTCTAAAATAATCTCTTTCCAGGAAATCCCAGAGGCAAGGGCGAGTCCATTTCCAGGTCAGGCCAGAGTTAAACCCAGGGATAACAGGCACCACCTGTAAATGTGACGTGGAATTCAGACCCCCTGGCCTTTGCCTAGATTTAGAACTGGACTTGGGGCAAGATCAAATCGCCCTGTGATATGTCTTTTCTGGGCTTTATGCTGCTTTTTGTTTGTTTGTTTTTTTAAATCGTCTCCTTGACACTCATAAGAATTCAGAGAAAGAATGATGATCATCAACATTTTGGTTTTGCCTGATAGTTTTCAAATCATTTTACTCTGCACTTCTTTCTTATTTAGCATTTATCAAGAGCCTACCATGTGCCAGGTACCATGCTTTCACATACATTGCATAATTTAATCATCATGTCAATGCCGTGCTGTGGTTCTGAATATACTCATTTTACAGATGAATTTCTGACACTGGGACATTTAAATAACTTGCCTAAGGCTTGTAAATTGTGGAATCTGGATGTATATCTACATTTGCTTGATTCCAAAATGTGTGCCGGTTCCATTACATGCCATGTTGATTTCTGTGGTGGGTATGAGTCAAAAGAGCACAGAGAGACATAGCCTAACGTATATATGATGTTTTCTTCTCTGTCTTGACCTGCTCACTTCCTTTGCACTGACCTTTTCATGCATCAGCTTGTCAAGAAGAGCTGGGTTCACTAATCTCTCCACCTATAGTATTGTCTCTGACCCACTTCCAAGATCCGATATAGGAAGTACTAAAGCCAGTAATGGAAATTATTTTCATCCCATTCCAACACTGAACTATGGGCAGTAACTTCTTGGAACACTTTTGAGAAGGCTTATGTGGTGGTATCCAGGAACAGTTGCTGTGATCAATTACTGTTGGTTGTAATGGGCATGGGAGGAGAGAACACACGTGCTCTATATTTGCTATCCCTAACTTTAGCAATCCCAAACTCCACTCCTGGTGAGAGGAGAATTAAGTGTACATTTATGTCAGTAATTTATACTTACAGCCTTTCACAGGCTTCCTCCTAGTTTTGACCAGTGGGTCCTCATGTATTTCCCTGAGTTAATTCTTACTGCTTCTCTCACCACCTACCCTCACTACATACCCTTGTTTTTTACTTTTTTATATGTAGTGCCTACTATGTGATATTCCAGTGTTCTTCATTGTTTTTGTTTTATTTATTTATTTATCTATCTATCTATCTATTTATTTATTTATTTTTGGCTGTGTTGGGTCTTTGTTTCTGTGCGAGGGCTTTCTCTAGTTGTGGCAAGCGGGGGCCACTCTTCATCGCGATGCGCGGGCCTCTCAACTATCGTGGCCTCTGTTGTTGCGGAGCACGGGCTCCAGACGCGCAGGCTCAGTAGTTGTGGCTCACGGGCCCAGTCGCTCCGGGGCATGTGGGATCTTCCCAGACCAGGGCTTGAACCTGTGTCCCCTGCATCTGCAGGCGGACTCTCAACCATTGCGCCACCAGGGAAGCCCCATACCCTTGTTCTTATAAGGCAATTCCTTTATTTGACTTCCAAAGTCTGGTTTATACTTAGGTTAGTTTTCATGGCTTCCTGTTTCTTTACACTAAATGAGATTCGATTAAAACATTGAACATGAAAACTGCCATCTAGAATCTGCATCTCTAACAAGGACACCAAGGTACCAATGACTGTTTACTCACCATCAACAAAGAAGACCACCTCCTGGAAATTTCACTCTTTTTTGAACGCCACATAGTTCTCTTTTTTTGTATCATAATTGAAAATCCCTTACCTTTGAAATAACATGTCTTGATCCACAGTCTAAATTTCTACTGTCATCTTGGCCTTCTCCATATACCCGTCTTATCCTCGTGGGCAGGTACAATGCCAGATCCTATCCTTTGTGGATCCAACTCCTGCTGGATCTTGGTGTAGGAACATTTCTGTGACACAGAGATTTCAATCCCAGATATGTCAGAATATGCTGTTTAAATAACTAAGATTCGCTAGTCATGTTATTCTTGGTGTGTATAGCCTTGGGACTTTGATAATTATAGACCAAATACTATAAAACAGCAAAACCATAAAACTGGGCCCAACCTCAAATATCCTTATGTCAGTGAGGGTATACTAAAATCAGGCTTCAGACCTGATCCTGGGTATTTAAAAAATAATTTCAAAAAATCAAAGTAATACATGTACATAATATTGAAAATCTGATGAAACTAAAATATGTGTTGCCAAAACAGTAACCCTTCCTAGTCTCTCTTTTCTACTCTTTCAAATGGGGATTAGACCTACCCCACGGGACTGTTGAGCCAAGGTCTTAGCATAGTATTTGGTCTGTCTAATAAGGATTAAATGGTATTTATCCATCTATGTAACTATTATCATCATGCTGTGCACCCTAGCAAAGACTAGAGTGTAAGACAATTTGTTGCTGTGTTTAGCAGAGATCTCCAAGAATTTCATTTTCCCCCTCAGTAAATAGGAATGGAAAGCCTGAATGCACTGAGAAATGAACTAGCATATTTCTTTAACCAAATGGAGAAAAAATGATTAAAAAACAACACTTTTCCGCTCGCTCTTCCTTCCCTATGTGTCCTGAAGAACCCTATTGGCTAATATGTAGTTGTCAAGTATAAGGCAAAGACTTCACTGCTGGAGAGAGGTTTACATAGCAAAGGATAATTCTGAATATAAAGAAAGAGAAACTTCCCTTTCACTTTCTGATTAGTATTCTTCTTGCTGAGCAGACACCAAATGCTTTGGAGACTGTGGAGGTCATCTGCTTTTGCAATTTGATCATACCTCCAGATTATCAGGTGACAAATTTGTTATAAGGAATGATAAAAATTGTAATTCTTACCACCCACATAAATGCGTAAAACCAATTTCCCTGTTCAGGTTCCTGAGAAATAAACATGCCAACACGGAAAGGTTATTTATCTTGGCTGTCATAATTAGGTCCAATTGGGGAAGTCAGTTCCCTTTCGCAAATGACAAACTTCAAGTTCCAACTCACCAGCCCCATTTTGCAGGACACGTCTAATAACCTCCAGTCATTTATCACTATTCCCAAATACCAGGAGCATCCGAGGCAAGGCAGGTGTTCCTCATTCCAGTTCACTAACCTAAAATTATTGCCATCATTTTAACAGTATGAAGGTACTGCCTGGCTTCTGATATAAGCACATTTTCAACAGTTTTTTTTTTACTCTTTTTTTTAAGTTTAGGAAGTACAGTTCATAAAAATTATTAGGGTAGTTTTTTTTTTTCCCCCTGACTGTTGACTTTACAAGTAGACACTCAGCTGCTAACTTTAGCCAGGGCATGCATATGTGTGAAGTAGACATTAGGAGAGAAGAGGATCAAAGAAACCCCGGGTGTCTCCCATTTCACTTCCTGCCAGCATAGAGAAAGAGAACAATGCATGGCTGGAGCAATTGCCTGCCAAAACCACTGGCTAACAGGCTTTGTGCACTGTCTGGACTTATAGACCCAAGATAGAACTGAAAGTTCTGCTTCAAAATCATAAAGATCATGCTAAATATATCACCACTTCAATTAACGGAAAGAATCTGGGATTGTGTGTGTGGTGGGAAAGGGTTTGATCGATGAAGGGATTCTATTTAATGAGATCCTCTCAAAAACTGACAAATCTCATTTGATTCACCTCTCCGGATTGAAAGTCTTACTAAAAACGATGCCTGTTTCCTTCATAATAAGTGTAGTTTAGTGACCTTTATGTGTTAGATGAAAAAAGGCAGGGAAAGAGCAGTGGAGTTGGCATCAGCGAACCTGCCATGAACAAGCTGGATGTCCTTAGGCTAGTTGCTCAATTTTTTTGGACTGTGATTTCTTCTTTTGTAAAATAGACATAATACTACTGCCTTTATGAGAAACCAGGAAGACAATGCATATGTGGTAAGTACTCCAAGTTTCATTTTAAAGAAAAAGAAAGCAAAGCTCAGAACCAGTGAGTGACTTTTAGAAATGGTGAGTGACAGCCAGGTTTACATGGCTCATCCATATTAGAATGAGACTGTGAAAACAGACAGTCGGCTCTCACACCAGTGTTCATTCTCCTATGATACGTTGATCACCTATTTGCCAAGGATTGGAATCCAATCAAACACCTTTAAGAGTTCAATTGGGCAAAAGGGGGCCATCTCCTTTGTAATGCAACCTTTTTATCACTGCACTTAATTCATTGTATTATAGTTGCCTTTTTGCATGTCAGCCTCCTCATTAGACTGCAGGGTCCTCAAGGACAGGGACCATGTCTTATGGATCTTTCTATCCCCAGAACCTAGTCCAGTGTTCACAGACAGAGTAAGTACTCAGTAAACGCCTGTTGTAAGAAAATGAGGAAGAAACGGGAGGGAGGTATAGGTGATCCAGAAGGCACTTTTTTTTTTTTTTTTTTTTTGCGGTATGCGGGCCTCTCACTGTTGTGGCCTCTCCCGTTGCGGAGCACAGGCTCTGGACATGCAGGCTCAGCGGCCATGGCTCACGGGCCCAGCCGCTCCATGGCGTGTGGGATCTTCCCGGAACGGGGCACGAACCCGTGTCCCCTGCAAGGGCAGGCGGATTCTCAACCTCTGCGCCACCAGGGAAGCCCCAGAAGGCACTTTTGACTCCTGCCTTGCTGATACTTCTTTTGCACAACACCTGGCAATAATTTTGACGCTTTGAACTTTCTGGGGGTTTGAGTTCTGGATAAATGGTAGTTTACAAGGCTGCCTAACTAATCTGAACTTCTTGAATGCTTTAGTGATAAAGCAATCAGCCCAGCCAACTCTCAGGCCATGTATCAGCTAATCAATAGGAATGTTCAGGCTACACCAAGATTTTCTAATAGCTGTCAAGGCTGACTAATCAGGGATTGTTCAAAAATCACACAGAAGAGAAAAACCTTTCCTTTCTCTGGGGGATTTGCTATGAGAAAAGACCTTGGGTAGGAATTGGACAATTCAATTCTCAAATGATCTAATTATTATTAGGAAGACTATACAAAATGAGGAAGCAGAGAGGAGGAAGGGGAAACCAAGGGACTTAATCATGCTTGTCATCACACCCTTAGGAACTCTGCTCAATATTCTGTAATAATGTAAATGGGGAAAGAATTTGAAAACATAAAGTTACATGTTTATGTATAACTGAATCACTTCACTGTACACCTGAAACTAACACATTGGTGGTTTTATTGTTTGTTTGTTTGTTGTTTATTTTTAGAATGTTGAGCTATGCTTTATTGTTTTGCACTGGTGCCCAACTTTTCATTATTTTATCTTTGCAGTATTTTCTAAAATAGCTTGAGGTATTAAAATTACAGGCAATAAATTGCACATACTTAAAGCCTTCAATTTGATAACACCCTCTTGCCTTTCCCTACCCCTACCTTCATCCCCAGGCACCACTGATCTTTCTGTCATTATAGTTTAGCTTTCTTTTTCTAGAATTTTATAAACTGAATCATACAATATGTGCTTTTCTTTTGGTCAGGATTCTTTCACTCAATAAGACAGATTCATCCATGTTGTTGCATGCACTGACAGAGCTTTCCTTTGCATTTCTGAGTAGTATTTCTTTGTATGAGTATACCACAATTTGTTTATCCATCCACTTGTTGATGGACATTTGGGTTGTTTACAGTTTGGGGCTATTAAAAGTATAGTTACTATGAACATTTACATCCAAGTCCTGTCATGAACATACATTTTCATTTCTCTTGGGTAAATTCCTAGGAGTGGAAAGCTTGGGTCATATGATAAGAGTGTGTTTAATTTTTAAGACCTTCCAAATGGTTTACCAAAGTAGTTGTAGCATTTTTCATTTCCAGCAGTAGTTTGAGTTCTAGTTCCTTGACATCCTCATGAAAACCTGGTATGCTCAGACTTCTTCACTTATTATAATAGGTATGTGATGGTACTCACTGTAGCACAACACTATTTGTCAAATATGCTCCAATATAAAATAAAAAATTTTTAAAAAATAAAAATATGGGGCTTCCCTGGTGGCGCAGTGGTTGAGAGTCCGCCTGCCGATGAAGGGGACACGGGTTCGTGCCCCGGTCCGGGAGGATCCCACGTGCCGTGGAGCGGCTGGGCCCATGAGCCATGCCTGCTGAGCCGGTGCATCCAGAGCCTGCGCTCCGCAACGGGAGAGGCCACTACAGTGAGAGGCCCGCGTACCACAAAAAAATATATATATATATAATAATAAAAAAAAAAAAAATATGTTAGACCCCTGGCTTGCTGGATTCTCTCAGAGGACTGCAGGAGATGAGGAGTAGGGAAGGCAAAAGAGATGGTTAGGAAATTAGAATGAGAGAGAAGGAAGATAGAGAAGGGTGGTGTGTGGCACCCACTCCTCCTGTAACACTTGAAAAAAAAAGTTTCCCAGCAGCTTTCTCGTTTCAAAAACATTCCCTCACAGGATTAATGCATTTGAAACACTGTGCACACCTCCTCACCCCCATCCCTCAACAAGACACAGACTTAGATGTCTTAGCCCTTCCTGTACCTCCTGCTATTTTCACACTCCTAGAGCTCAGTCCTGTTGGTAGTGTTAGGGTAAAAGGGTCTGCCGTTGTTTCCATCATCAACAGTGTTTACCCTAGGTTTACTAGTTCAGCTGTTTCAAATCCCATAAGGCTTAAGTTTGGCACCAAACGTCAGAGGACAGATGATTTTGAAAATGTTGCTGCTTTTTTTAAACCCCAAGTAATCAAAATCTGTTAAAATGTTAATTTAGAGGTGAGAATATACGTCCTTACTTCTGATTCAGAGTTATTTTTAATTTTTGGTTTAAAGATACCTGTTTTAAAAATAATATTAGGTAGTGTATATATGTCCATGCCACCAAACGTAAAATAGATAGCTAGTGGGAAGTAGCCACATAGCACAGGGAGATCAACTAGGTGGTTTGTGACCACCTAGAGGGGTGGGATAGGGAGGGTGGGAGGGAGACGCAAGAGGGAAGAGATATGGGGACATATGTATATGTATAGCTGATTCACTTTGTTATAAAGCAGAAACTAACACACCATTGTAAAGCAATTATACTCCAATAAAGATGTTAAAAAAGTAAAATAATAATAATAATATTAGGGATTTTTTTTTTGGAGGAAGGTAGGTAAGAGTCCTTGGTGATGCCTAGCCACAATTTGTCATGCAATAGAGAAAGAAGTTAGTAAGGGAAAAGTATGGTGAGATTTGAGTAGCTATTTTAAGATTTTATTCTTGATACTTTGGAGAGAATTTTTTTCTCCTCATGATTCAGGGAATATTATAGGTGAGCTCCACTTCTTTACAAAATGACAAATTCAATGCTCATCCCCATGGGATAGAGTCAGATGTCACTGGAATAACTCGAGTTGCAAATTCTTTCAGGATTCCATCTATTTTGCCAGGAGTAGGTGTATCTGTTCCAAACAATAGGTTCTATACTCTGGTGAAAAGTACGATTATGCTCAAGCTAGAATGCATAAATAGTGCTTTTAATCATTTTGTGAAAATAGTTTAATGCTCCCAGTCCTGAGAGTGGGTAAATGAGGTAGGACTACTATTTTTTTTTTTTTTTTTTTTTTTTTTTTTTTGCTGTACGCGGGCCTCTCACTGTTGTGGCCTCTCCCGTTGCGGAGCACAGGCTCCGGACGCGCAGGCTCAGCGGCCATGGCTCACGGGCCCAGCCGCTCCGCGGCATGTGGGATCTTCCCGGACCGGGGCACGAACCCGTGTCCCCTGCATCGGCAGGCGGACCCTCAACAACTGTGCCACCAGGGTAGCCCAGGACTACTATTTTTAAAGCACCCATTTTGTGTCCGTGTGTTATGGGACTTGAGTATGTTGTCTTATGTAATCTTCACCCCCAAAATATTGCACCAATTTCCAGTTGAAGAAACAGAGGCAGCATCGTTTGGGCCCAATAAGATGTTCAGGTCCTCAAATTATCTTCTAAGACTGGTGATAGAAAATGTATGTATAAGATTGGTAAAGCCAGCTAGTCTTTATTTTCAGTTTGTGTGTTTCTCTGTTTGTGTGTGTGTGTGTGTGTGTGTGCGTGTGTGTTGGGCGAGGATAAGGGCAATGAAATACCAACTTAGATTATCCTCTAGGTGATGAAGCTTGGGAGCTAACAGCTATCTACCATCTAAGGAGCACTAATTCAGATTCATTCATTCACACCGTCTCATTCCCCCTAACTCCGTAGGAATTCCTTCATTGGGGGGTGGATGGAGAAAGAAGGAAAACATACTACCTGAATAGATTTTTTTCAGAAACTTTTTTCCACAGCAGGTTCCAGGATAGCTGATTGTTTTGCCCCCAAAATTCTTCCTTATCCGTCTTCACCATTAAGACTCAACTCACTCACCCTTATCCCTACTTTTGCAGCCTATCAATGCTTTCATGGGTTTTGCTGTTCAATCAAGAGCAAAATTTCTGGTTTTAGAATATGCTAAGATATGTCCAATATCCTGGGGACAGGTAATAACTCAGTATACTGGTAACAGCAGCCCTAACCAGAATAGTGCATCTGCTTCCTGTGTCTCCGGAAGACTCAAGGACTATAAAATGGCCTCAGTGCTTTGCCTCAGGTGTGCTCCCACAGATGGGAGGCACTGAGAATGAACATTCCCTGGCACTGGCTGCCACAGAGATAAGCGTTTATTTGGTCCTTTTCCAGTTCTTTATAGCTTTAAGTCTATTGCTCAGTACAAGATTGCCATTTTTCCCTAGCAGTGCCATTCTGGGCAAGTTGAAGTACAGTGCTTCATCCTTTAGAAGATGTCCCATTCCATAGAAGCCAGAACAAGAGCTCTGTTCAGGGAGCGTTCCCTGAAATCCTTAAGACGATGCTGCTGCATTAGCGTACTTCCCCCAAATTCCCATGCAAAGGCTTTGTGGTGACAGTAAGAGCTTTACAGAAATGACCCTTTTTGAAAAGATGTCCTCAAGTCCTATCTGTAGCTCTAAAGTTGCTATCCAGAGCTGGCTCCCCCAGATCACCAACCTAACCTGTTGAGAAGACATAGCTGATTTTGTCACTTCCCACAGCAAGGGTGAGCACCACCTCCACAAAGCTTCAGCAGTGTCTCAGATGTCGTGAAGGAAGGGTCAGAATTTATTGAGAAGTTTGATTGAAGGTGGGTCTTTCAATGAGGGAACTTGATTGGTGGGTAAGCATCATGATACAACCGTCCAAGATGGGTGGAAACAGAAAGTTGAGGATTTTAAGATGAATGATTCAAACAATCTTAGGGTGTTTTCCACTGAAGAGTTGATGGATCTTTTAGGAAGTTCCTGTAGTAAACAATATAACCATTTGCTTGGGCAGGACATTCCCAGAAATGTAAGGAAATGTTAATGAAGACAGTGGAATAGCAAAAGAATTTTTTTTAGTGACTTCAGAAAGACTATGGGAACTTACTTTGCTATTTATTTTGTATTTTATATAGTTATTTCTTTTTTGTTCCTTTAGATGCCTAAGGTTTTTCTCTTTGTTTTGTTTTTAGTTTAATGTCTGTCTATCGTAGCTATAAAGTTGTCTTGTAACTGGAAGTTTGTATCCTTTGACTAGCTTCACTCATTTAGATCCCCCACCCCAACCTCTGGCAAATACCAGTCTGAACTCTGTATCTATGAGTTTGATTTTTTTTTTCAGATTCCACATCTAAGTGATATCATACAGTATGTCTTCCTCTGTCTGACTTATTTCACTTATCATAATGCCTTAAAGGTCCATCCATATTGTTGGAAATACCAGGATTTTCTTCATTTTTATGGATGAATAATGTTCAATTGTGTGTATATATGTGTGTGTGTGTGTGTGTATATACACACACACACACACACAACACATTTTCATTATCCACTCATCCTTTGAGCTGTTGTAAATAATGCTGCAAGGAACATGGGGGTACAAATATCTTTTCAAGATAGTGATTTTTGTTTCCTTCAGAAAATACCCAGAAGTGGGATTGTTGGATCATATGGTAGTATTCTTTGTTATTTGTTCAGGAACCTTAATATTGTTTTCCGTGGTGGCTGCACCAATTTACATTCCCACCAACAGTGCACAAGTGTTCCCTTTTCTTTACATCCTCGCCAATACTTGTTATTTCTTCTCTTTTAGATAATAGTCATACTAATAGGTGTGAGGTGATAACTCATTGTGATTTTGATTTACATTTCCCTGATGATTAGTGATGTTGGAAACCTTTTCATTTATCTGTTGGCCATTCGTATGTCTTCTTTGAAAAAATGTCTATTCAGTTTCTCTGCCTTTTTAAAAAATCAGATTATTTGTTTGTTTGTTTTGCTATTGTGTTGTAGGAGTTCTTTATATATTTTGGATTAACCCTGTATCAGACATATAATTTGCAAATATCTTCTCCCATTCTGTAGGTTACATTTTCTTCTTTTTTTTTTTTTTTGTGGTACGCGGGCCTCTCACTGTTGTGGCCTCTCCCATTGCGGAGCACAGGCTCTGGACGCACGGGCTCAGCGGCCATGGCTCACGGGCCTAGCCACTCCGTGGCATGTGGGATCTTCCCGGACTGGGGCACGAACCCGTGTCCCCTGCATCAGCAGGCGGACTCTCAACCACTGCGCCACCAGGGAAACCCCATTTTCATTATTTTAATGGCTATTTTCTTCATAGTTTATTTGTATTTTATTTTATTATTTTATTATTGGATATAGTTGTTTTACAATGTTGTGTTAGTTTCTACTGTACATCAAAGTGAAGTAGAGTTCCCTGTGCTGTACAGCAGGTTCTCATTAGTTATCTGTTTTATACATATTAGTGTATATATGTCAATCCCAATCTCCCAATTCATCCCACCCCCCGACTTTTCCCCCTTGGTGTCCATGTTTTGTTTTCTACATCTGTGTCTCTGTTTATGCCTTGCAAACCAGTTCATCTATATCATTTTTCTGGATTCCACATACATGCAGCTAAATAGCAAAAAAACAAACAACCCAATCAAAAAATGGGTGGAAGACCTAAATAGACATTTCTACAAAGAAGACATACAGATGACCAAGAGGCACATGAAAAGATGCTCAACATCACTAATTATTAGAGAAATGCAAATCAAAACAACAACGAGGCATCACCTCACACCTGTTAGAATGGGCATCATCAGAAAATCTACAAACAGTAAATGCTGGAGAGCGTGTGGAGTAGAAAATACAAACACATGGAGGCTAAACAATACACTACTTAATAACCAAGAGATCACTGAAGAAATCAAAGAGGAAATCAGAAAATACCTAGAAGCAAATGACAGTGAAAACACAATGATGCAAAACCTATGGGATGCAGCAAAAGCAGTTCTAAGAGGGAAGTTTATACCAATACAATCCTACCTCAAGAAACAAGAAATATCTCAAATAAACAACCTAACCTTACACCTAAAGCAATTAGAGAGAGAAGAACAAAAAAACCTCAAAGTTAGCAGAAGGAAAGAAATCATAAAGATCAGATCAGAAATGGATGAATGGATACAGAAGATGTGGCACATATATACAGTGGAATATTACTCAGCCATAAACAGAAATGAAACTGAATTATTTGTAGTGAGGTGGATGGACCTAGAGTCTGTCATACAGAGTGAAGTAAGTCAGAAAGAGAAAAACAAATACTGTATGCTAACACATATATATGGAATTAAAAAAAAGTGATTATGAGGAACCTAGGGGCAGGGCAGGAGTGAAGACGCAGACATAGAGAATGGACTTGAGGACATGGGGAGGGGGAAGGGTAAGCTGGGACGAAGTGAGAGAGTGGCATGGACTTATATATACTACCAAGTGTAAAATGTGTAGCTGGTGGGAATTAGCCACATAGCACAGGGAGATCAGCTTGGTGCTTTGTGACCACCTAGAGGGGTGGGATAGGGAGGGTGGGAGGGAGATGCAAGGGGGAGGGGATATGGGGATCTATGTATATGTATGGCTGATTCACTTTGTTATAAAGCAGAAACTAACACACCTGGCTGATTCACTTTGTTATAAAGCAGAAACTAACACACCATTGTAAAGCAATTATACTCCAATAAAGGTGTTAAAAAAAAAGACAAATGCACTGAAATGTTCATTGCAGCACTATTTACCTTTACATTTTGTTGATTATTTCCTTTCTTGTGCGGAAGCTTTTTAGTTTAATATACTTGCACTTGTTTATTTTTACTTCTGTTGCCTTTGCTTTTGGTGTCATATAAAAAAAGTCATTGTCAAGACTGATGTCATGTAGCTTATCCCCTATATTTTCTTCTATGAATTTTATGGTTTCAGGTTTTACATGCAAGTCTACTCCATTTTGAGTCGATTTTTGTGTATGGTGTAAGATAGTGGTCCAGTTTCACTCTTTTGCATGTGCCTGTCCAGTTTTTCCAACACCATTTGTTGAAAAGACTGTCTTTTCTCCATTATACATTCTTGGCTCCTTCATCATGATTTAATTTGCTGTATATGCATGGGTTTATTTCTGGGCTCTCTCTTCTGTTCCATTGACCTCTATGTTTGCTTTTATGCTAGTACCATACTGTTTTGATTACTAACGCTTTGTATTATAGTTTGAAATCAGGAAGTGTGATGCTTCCACCTTTGTTCTTTATCAAGAATGCTCTGGCTATTTGGGGTCTTTCATGGTTCCATATAAATTTTAGGATGGTTTGTTCTATTTCTGTGAAAAATGTCTTTGGAATTTTGATAGGGATTGCATTGATTCTGTACATTGCTTTGGGTAGTATGGACATTTTGACCATATTAACTTTTCCAACCCATCAACACAGAATCTTTCCATTTATTTGTGTCTTTTAAAATTTCTTTTATATGTATCTTATAATTTTCAATGTACAGGTCTTTCACCTTCCTGGTTAAACTTATTACTAGGTATTTTTTATTCCATTATAAATGTTTTTTTTTAGTTTCTCTTTCTGATAGTTTGTTATTAGCATATAGAACCACAATTAATTTTTGTATGTAAATTTTATTTTTGCAACCTTACTGAATTCATTTATTCTACCAGTTTTTTGGTGGAGTCTTTAGGGTTTTCTGTATGAAAGATCATATCATCTGCAAATACAGTTTTACTTCTTCCTCTCTGATTTGGATGACTTTTATTTCTTTTTCTTGCCTAAGTGCTCTAAGACTTCCAATACTGTGTTCGATAAGACTGTGAAGGGTGGGCATCCTTGTCTTGTTCCTGATTTTAGAGGAAAAGCTTCTTCCTTATCTTAGAGTGATAGCTTTCAGTTTTTAGATAGTTGGGCATAATGTTAGCTGTGGGTTTGTCCTATATGGCCTTTATTATGATGAGGTGTGTTCCTTCTAGGCCCATTTTATTGAGAGTTTTTATCATAAGTGGATATTGAATATTGTAAAATGCTTTTTCTGCATCTATTAAGATGACCATATGATTTTTTATCCTTCATTTGGTTTATATGGAGTATCAAATTGATTGATTTGCAGATGTTGAATCATTCTTGCATCCCTGGAATAAATCCAACTTGATCATGGTATATGATCCTTTTAATGTTGTTGAATTAGTTTTACTAATATTTTGTTGAGGATGTTTGCATCTTTGACCATCAGGGACATTAACCTATCATTCTCTTTTGTTGTAGTGTCCTTGTATGGTTTGGTATCAGGGTAATTTTGGCCTCCCTCATAAAATGAGTTTAGAAGTACTCCTTCCTCTTCTATTTTAGGGAGGAGTTTGGGAAGAATTGGCATCAATTCTTCTTTAAATGTTTTATAGAATTTACCAGTGAAGCCATCTGTCCTGGACTTTCCTTTGTTGTGAGGTTTTTGATTACTGATTCACTCTCCTTACTAGTAATCGGTCTATTCAGATTTTTTGTTTCTTCAAGATTTAGTCTTGCTAGGTTGTATGTTTCTAGGAATTTATCCATTTCTTCTAGGTTGTCAAATTTGTGGGTGTATAATTGTTCATAGTAGTCTAGTATGATACTTTGTGTTTCTGTGATATCAGTTGTAATGTCACAAAGCCATTTTAATGTACACAGTGCCAGGCTGATGTGAGAGTGAATGGTTTTGGTCCTCATTGCCCATTAGAGAGGTAGGACATTGAAGTAGGTCATTTTTTTCTGCATCCTCATAGACTAGACCAATCTAAAAACAGTTCAGTTCTCCTTTTCCTTAAACTAAAACCCAGAGCCTATGGTTACAATATATCATATGGAATATGTTGGAAGAGCACTAAATTTTAGGGAGTCAAATACTGGGTTCAAGTGTCAGCTCTGATCCTAACATGCTGTATGATTTTGGGGAAGATAGTATACTTTATGGAGCCTTGATTGGCTTCCAATCCATTTCACACATGTAAAATTTTCCAAGTTGTATTGTAAAATATATAAGTGCTATATAACTATAGCACTGATACTCTGTGTCTCTATTCTTATGAATGTAGAAAATGAGGAGCATGCTAGAGCTGAATTTAAAGATAAAAAATTATTTTTCGATTGGTCTATATTATGATTCTGTAAAGATTTGATGACAGCACAAGCCTCTCTACTACTGTGCCATATGGGAATTCTAAGAATAAACACAGTAAGAAAAACTCTAAAAAGTGACAGTTGAAAAGCCACAAGGTCGGGACTTCCCTGGTGGGCCAGTGGCTAAGATTCCGTGTTCCCAATACAAGGGGCCCGGGTTCGATCCCTGATTAGGGAACTAGATCCCACATGTGGCAACAAAGATCCCGCATGTGGCAACTGAGACCCAATACAGCCAAATAAATAAATACATATTATAAAAAAGAAAAGCCACAAGGTCAAACAATATAAACAGGATGGAGACATACCAGTGCACCTTTTAGGTGTGGTAGCTCACATGTTTAATTAAGCTGATTGGTTTGGAGAGGGGGAAAAAATAAAGAGTAAAGCTATTAAAATTTACTCTGTAGGAAAACTTTTTTTTTCTCAAAAATGAATGTTTATTGAATTAATGAATACATTAATCCAAATGACTTTTCCCTTTTCCAGTCACTTAGGAAAACTTTTAATCATCTAGAAAAACATCGCTGTATACTGTTAATTGAAAAAAATCAGTTTATAAAACAATATGTAGTTAATAGTTGTCATTTTATATAAACATATTTAAGTATATACACATGTTTGGAACAAAAGACCAGGCATATATTCCATATAGCAAATAATAAGATGATTGTATTAGTTTTAATTTCTTCTTTAGCTTTTTTACAATTTTCCAAGTTTTCTACACTGAACACAAATTGAATTTTCATTCATATAAACCGATGCATGCTATGTAAAAGAAGAAAGAGAAGGGGAGAACAGGCTGACCCTTTCTTCAGCTTTTGTATTTGACATGATGGAATTCACCAGTCTGCCATGATGCCTGAAATTCCTATGAGATTCTCTTGCAGTGGGATAAATCACCCTCTCCAGGAGTCCACTGCTTAAAGACAAGTAGGTTATTTGGGATGCAATAACCCATGAACTCATTAACATTCACACACAGAGAACACAGTCCTGAACAAATGGGACACAGAAGTACAAAAAAATAATTGGTGGTGATGACGGTGTGTTCATTTATCGTCCAAGGAGGGTTTGTTTGGGGGTAATAGAGCCCCATGAGGACAGGTGGTTGCTGAAGTTTGCCAACGTTAGAGCTTCACAGGGCAAGCTGGATTCTTACCTTATGTTCATATTTCATTGTGATGTTAGCCTGTATTTATGGGTCTTAAAACAAATAAAATTTTCTTCCATGGATGTTCCATTATATAGTCACATTGCATTTTTCATTCTTACAGATGGCATTGATTTTTCAGTCAGTTAGATAGAGATGGAGAAATCATTCCACTCAGATAGAATCACACTTACCACAATAGATAAAATATGGAATTGTGTTGGTGGTTAACTTCTTTTCTTATACATTGCTTTGGGTTGGGGATTGTGGTGAGGGTGGGGAGGGCAATGTGTATAAGACAAGTACAATTTTCTTTTCTTTTCTCCAGACTTGGGCCATGCTGCCATGTGATGCTGGAGTCTTTATGTAATTTTCTTTCATAATGTTATAGTCAAGATAGTGGGACAGTGATGATCCATGAAGCATTTGTATTTTGAAGTATTTCCAGTTATAAGTTTTCTTAAAGGCATGCTTTCCCCTTTCTTATGCTAAGTAATTATCTTTTTGCTGGGGTATAATACTCTGTGCAAATGAAATAAGAGGTAGAAATTCCCTTTGGCCTCTCCTTGTTAAATAATTAGTGCCAAACTTCAATCATCAGATTCGTGGAAGGGAGCAGCCATCTGGGGAAAACCTAGATCACTTTGTTTGGCTTTGAAATGCATCATGTGAGGTTTTCTTCCTTGTCTCCAATGTATTTTTCTTCCTAAAAACACCTAACTGTGTAGATAATAAATTGACTGTGTATTGTATGATTATATAAAAATTCTTGGTGGAGGATGATCACTTAGGCACAAAATACTACAGTGGTATAGAGAAGAGGCTTAGGAGGGAGGTCTATGTTATAACCTTGGTTTGCCACTTATTAGCTCTTGCCTTTGGGTGAGTTTTACTTTCCTGAGCCTCAGTTTTCTAATCTGTGAGCAAAAGTGTGGATAATTCTAGTACTTACTACTTGGGTGTGTTTGAGGAGCAAAGGACTTAATGAAGGGAAAATGCTTAGCATTGTGAATGGTCCTCTGTAAGTGATCAAAATTAGTAATTGTTGTATCAGGCACTGTGATGGAGGCACTGATTTGGATTATCCACAAACAGGAGTACATAAAAATGTAGCAGAGGTTAGACAAGTCCTTCAGATAAATAAAGCCCATGTGTCTGCTGAAGCCTGACTCCACTTTAAGTCCTCAACAGAACTGTCAAATGTGGACATGGAATATTAATGGCACTTTGCTCTTGTTGTCAGATTCCTTGTCTGCAGTGTTACAGGGCAACTAGCACAGGAATTTAACAAGGACCTTTTACCTAGGTAATGAAGTATTCTTCCACAGCATTAATTTTAATGGTTATAGACTATTCCATCATATTAATGCACATCTATCTATCTGTCTGTTTAATCAAAATCTTGGACATTTTGGCTGTTTGTAATATTTCACTCTGGCAGAGACTGATACTTGTACATCAATCTCTGTTCTCCTCTTACTTTTTAATTGAACTCAAAAATTTAGCTGGATCTATGGCTGTGCAACTTACAACTACATTTCCTACACTCCTTTGCAACTTTGGGCATGTAATTATATTCTGGCCAGTGCTATATGAGTAGCAGTGCTATGTCCCACTTCCTAGGTCTGTCCCTAAAAACGAATTAATGCCCTGGCCTTTCCTACTTTGCTCTTCACTAGAAGACGAAGAGAACTGGAGCTGTAGCCCTAGTTCTAGAGATCAAAACTGTGAGATTAGAAGTGCCGCTTAACCAGCCCTGAACTGCTTCCATAAGAAAAACAAATGTCTCAAATGTCTGTTTTATTCCTGCCATATATGCAGGGGTCTCTTTGTTTTATAAGTTATAACCTAAATCCCTACATAGGCAATGCTGTGACGATCACATTGTGTCTGTGAAATTCTGATGATTTCTGTGGATAAGTTCCTAGGAGTAAAAATTCTTACTTAAATATCATACATATTTGAGGTATTTGTAACATATTTCAAAATAACTCATCAACAGTGCATGAGCCTGCTAATTTTCCTGTGCCCACACTGGCTCTTGGTATTGTTATTTTTGTTTTTATCTTTGTCAATTGATATGTTATTTTAATTTGCATTTACTTGATTGGTTGAATACTTTTTTTTAACATCTTTATTGGAGTATAATTGCTTTACAATGGTGTGTTAGTTTCTGCTTTATAACAAAGTGTATCAGTTATACATATACATACGTTCCCATATCTCTTCCCTCTTGTGTCTCCTTCCCTCCTACCCTCCCTATCCCACCCCTCTAGGTGGTCACAAAGCACCAAGCTGATCTCCCTGCGCTATGGGGCTGCTTCCCACTAGCTATCTATTTTACGTTTGGTAGTGTATATATGTCCATGCCACTCTCTCACTTTGTCACAGCTTACCCTTCCCCCTCCCCATATCCTCAAGTCCATTCTCTGGTAGGTCTGTGTCTTTATTCCCGTCTTACCCCTAGGTTCTTCATGACCTCTTTTTTTTCCCCTTAGATTGCATATATATGCGTTAGCATACGGTATTTGTTTTTCTTTTCCTGACTTCACTCTGTATGACAGACTCTAGGTCCATCCACCTCACTACAAATAACTCAATTTCATTTCTTTTTATGGCTGAGTAATATTCCATTGTATATATGTGCCACATCTTCTTTATCCATTCATCCGATGATGCACACTTAGGTTGCTTCCATGTCCTGGCTATCGTAAGTAGAGCTGCAATGAACATTTTGGTACATGACACTTTTTGAATTATGGTTTTCTCAGGGTATATGCCCAGTAGTGGGATTGCTGGGTTGTATGGTAGTTCTATTTGTAGTTTTTTAAGGAACCTCCATACTGTTCTCCACAGTGGCTGTATCAATTTACATTCCCACCAACAGTGCAAGAGTGTTCCCTTTTCTCCACACCGTCTCCAGCATTTATTGTTTCTAGATTTTTTGATGATGGCCATTCTGATTGGTGTGAGATGATATCTCATTGTATTTTTGATTTGCATTTCTCTAATGATTAATGATGTTGAGCATTCTTTCATGTGTTTGTTGGCAATCTGTATATCTTCTTTGGAGAAATGTCTATTTAGGTCTTCTGCCCATTTTTGGATTGGGTTGTTTGTTTTTTTTGTTATTGAGCTGCATGAGCTGCTTGTAAATTTTGGAGATTAATCCTTTGTCAGTTGCTTCATTTGCAAATATTTTTTCCCATTCTGACTGTTGTCTTTTAGCCTTGTTTATGGTTTCCTTTGCTGTGCAAAAGCTTTGAAGTTTCATTAGGTCCCATTTGTTTATTTTTGTTTTTATTTCCATTTCTCTAGGAGGTGGGTCAAAAAGGATCTTGCTGTGATTTAGGTCATCGAGTGTTCTGCCTGTGTTTTCCTCTAAGAGTTTGATAGTGTCTGGCCTTACATTTAGGTCTTTAATCCATTTTGAGCTTATTTTTGTGTATGGTGTTAGGGAGTGTTCTAATCTCATACTTTTACATGTACCTGTCCAGTTTTCCCAGCACCACTTATTGAAGAGGCTGTCTTTTCTCCACTGTATATTCTTGCCTCCTTTATCAAAGATAAGGTGACCATATGTGTGTGGGTTTATCTCTAGGCTTTCTATCCTGTTCCATTGATCTATATTTCTGTTTTTGTGCCAGTACCATACTGTCTTGATTACTGTAGCTTTGTAGTGTAGTCTGAAGTCAGGGAGCCTGATTCCTCCAGCTCTATTTTTCGTTCTCAAGATTGCTTTGGCTATTCAGGGTCTTTTGTGTTTCCATACAAATTATGAAATTTTTTGTTCTAGTTCTATGAAAAATGCCAGTGGTAGTTTGATAGGGATTGCATTGAATCTGTAGATTGCTTTGGGTAGTAGAGTCATTTTCACATGAATACTTTTCTTATGCTCACTGTTTGCAGTCTCGAACCATTTTTAAAAAATATACTATCATACTTTTAAGTCATTTAAAGAAAACTTTTTATAATTTCAAGATATCAGGTATTAATATTGGGTCTATCTTGAAAATGCTTCCCCACTTTGTCATTTACCTATAACATTTCTTTAGGATTTTTTTAATGTTAACATCAAATAAAGATCTACCAGTTGTTTTCTTTATAATTAGACTCATTGTGGTCATGATCCCAAAGCTTAAGATCCATAATTATTACCAATACTTTCCTAGTAATATTTCACTTTTTATTGTTTCAATCTTTAATCCATAAAAAATTATTTTTGATATATGATCTAATTTTATTTTTAGTATTGTTTTTACAGGTGGGTGGCCAGTTTTTCCCATACCACTTATACCACTGCTACTTAATTATAAGCAATATCTCCCCTCTAAGATGAATTTGTAACCGTGTATAGACTTTTTTGTATGTCACAATGACTGGGAGGTATTACTGATATTTAGAATATAGAGACCAAGGATGCTAAGTATCCTGCAATATATGGTATAATGCTGCATAAAGAAGAAATGTCCTGTCCAAAATATTAAAAAAAATCCCATTGAGAAATGCAGATATCTCTTTGTCCCACTGGTTATAATTGCCACCTTTATCATAGAAGAAATTTCCAAATTTTTATATATATGTATAGATACACACTCTGTGTTTTGTTCCATCTACTGCCACTGGATTTTAAAATTTATTTATTTTTGGCTGCATTGGGTCTTTATTTTTTTAATATCTTTATTAGAGTATAATTGCTTTGCAATCTTGTGTTAGTTTCTGCTGTATAATAAAGTGAATCAGCTATACATATACATATAACCCCATATCCCCTCCCTCTTGCATATCCCTCCCACCCTCCCTATCCCACCCCTCTAGGCGGTCACAAAGCATGGAGCTGATCTCCATGTGCTATGTAGCTGCTTCCCACTAGCTATCTATTTTACATTTGGCAGTATATATATGTCCATGCTGCTCTCTCACTTCATCCCACCTTCCCCTTCCCCTCCCCGTGTCCTCAAGTCCATTCTCTATGTTGTCTGCGTCTTTATTCCTGTCCTGTCCCTAGGTTCGTCAGAACCATTTTTTGCCACTGGATTTTAAATGACCTTAGTTCCATCGTATTAAATTGTTATTTCATTGCATTATTCTTCCTTTGTCTAAAATCCCATGGCTATCTTCCTCAAGTATTCCTTCCTGAATAATTTTGTCAAATTATTCCTGAATAACTTTGTCAAATTCCATCTTTTCATTTTTTTTTTCTTTTTTTTTTCTTTTTTTATTAGTTTCTGCTTTATAACAAAGTGAATCAGTCATACATATACATCTGTTCCCACATCCCCTCCCTCATGCATCTCCCTCCCTCCCACCCTCCCCATCCCACCCCTCCAGGCGGTCACAAAGCACCGAGCTGATCTCCCTGTGCTCTGCGGCTGCTTCCCACTATCTATCTACCTTACGTTTGGTAGTGTATATATGTCCATGCCTCTCTTTCCCTTTGTCACAGCTTACCCTTCCCCTTCCCCATATCCTCAAGTCCATTCTCAAGTAGGTCTGTGTCTTTATTCCCGTTTTACCCCTAGGTTCTTCATGACATTTTTTTTTTAATTCCATATATATGTGTTAGCATACGGTATTTGTCTTTCTCTTTCTGACTTACTTCACTCTGTATGACAGACTCTAGGTCTATCCACCTCATTACAAATAGCTCAGTTTCGTTCCTTTTTATGGCTGAGTAATATTCCATTGTATATATGTGCCACATCTTCTTTATCCATTCATCTGATGATGGACACTTAGGTTGTTTCCAGCTCCGGGCTATTGTGAATAGAGCTGCAATGAACATTTTGGTACATGTCTCGTTTTGAATTATGGTTTTCTCAGGGTATATGCCTAGTAGTGGGATTGCTGGGTCATATGGTAGTTCTATTTTTAGTTTTTTAAGGAACCTCCATACTGTTCTCCATAGTGGCTGTACCAATTCACATTCCCACCAGCAGTGCAAGAGTGTTCCCTTTTCTCCACACCCTCTCCAGCATTTATTGTTTCTAGATTTCTTGATGATGGCCATTCTGACTGGTGTGAGATGATATCTCATTGTAGTTTTGATTTGCATTTCTCTAATGATTAATGATGTTGAGCATTCTTTCATGTGTTTGTTGGCAGTCTGTATATCTTCTTTGGAGAAATGCCTATTTAAGTCTTCTGCCCATTTTTGGATTGGGTTGTTTGTTTTTTTGCTATTGAGCTGCATGAGCTGTTTTTAAATTTTGGAGATTAATCCTTTGTCAGTTGCTTCATTTGCAAATATTTTCTCCCATTCTGAGGGTTGTCTTTTGGTCTTGTTTATGGTTTCCTTTGCTGTGCAAAAGCTTTGAAGTTTCATTAGGTCCCATTTGTTTATCTTTGTTTTTATTTCCATTTCTCTAGGAGGTGGGTCCAAAAGGATCTTGCTGTGATTTATGTCATAGAGTGTTCTACCTATGTTTTCCTCTAAGAGTTTGATAGTTTCTGGCCTTACATTTAGGTCTTTAATCCATTTTGAGCTTATTTTTGTGTATGGTGTTAGGGAATGATCTAATCTCATACTTTTACATGTCGCTGTCCAGTTTTCCCAGCACCACTTATTGAAGAGGCTGTCCTTTCTCCACTGTACATTCCTGCCTCCTTTATCAAAGATAAGTTGGCCATATGTGCGTGGGTTTATCTCTGGGCTTTCTATCCTGATCCACTGATCTATCTTTCTGTTTTTATGCCAGTACCACACTGTCTTAATTATTGTAGCTTTGTAGTATAGTCTGAAGTCAGGCAGCCTGATTCCTCCAGCTCCGTTTTTCGTTCTCAAGATTGCTTTGGCTATTCGGGGTCTTTTGTTTTTCCAAACAAATTTTGAAATTTTTTGTTCTACTTCTGTGAAAAATGCCAGTGGTAGTTTGATAGGGATTGCATTGAATCTGTAGATTGCTTTGGGTAGTAGAGTCATTTTCACAATATTGATTCTTCCAATCCAGGAGCATGGTATATCTCTCCATCTATTTATATCATCTTTAATTTCTTTCATCAGTGTCTTATAATTTTCTGCATACAGGTCTTTTGTCTCCTTAGGTAGGTTTATTCCTAGATATTTTATTCTTTTTGTTGCAATGGTAAATGGGAGTGTTTTCTTGATTTCATTTTCAGATTTTTCATCATTAGTGTACAGGAATGCCAGAGATTTCTGTGCATTAATTTTGTATCCTGCTACTTTACCAAATTCATTGATTAGCTCTAGTAGTTTTTCGGTAGCATCTTTAGGATTCTCTATGTATAGTATCATGTCATCTGCAAACAGTGACAGCTTTACTTCTTCTTTTCCAATTTGGATTCCTTTTATTTCCTTTTCTTCTCTGATTGCTGTGGCTAAAACTTCCAAAACTATGTTGAATAAGAGTGGTGAGAGTGGGCAGCCTTGTCTTGTTCCTGATCTTAGTGGAAATGGTTTCAGTTTTTCACCATTGAGGACAATGTTGGCTGTGGGTTTGTCATATATGGCCTTTATTATGTTGAGGAAAGTTCCCTCTATGCCTACTTTCTGCAGGGTTTTTATCATAAATGGGTGTTGAATTTTGTCGAAAGCTTTCTCTGCACCTATTGAGATGATCATATGGTTTTTCTCCTTCAACTTGTTAATATGGTGTATCACATTGATTGATTTGCGTATATTGAAGAATCCTTGCATTCCTGGAATAAACCCCACTTGATCATGGTGTATGATCCTTTTAATGTGCTGTTGGATTCTGTTTGCTAGTAGTTTGTTGAGGATTTTTGCATCTATGTTCATCAGTGATATTGGCCTGTAGTTTTCTTTCTTTGTGACATCCTTGTCTGGTTTTGGTATCAAGGTGATGGTGGCCTCGTAGAATGAGTTTGGGAGTGTTCCTTCCTCTGAAATTGTTTGGAAGAGTTTGAGAAGGATGGGTGTTAGCTCTTCTCTAAATGTTTGATAGAATTCGCCTGTGAAGCCATCTGGTCCTGGGCTTTTGTTTGATGGAAGATTTTTAATCACAGTTTCAATTTCAGTGCTTGTGATTGGTCTATTCATATTTTCTATTTCTTCCTGAGTCAGTCTTGGTAGGTTGTGCATTTCTAAGAATTTGTCCATTTCTTCCAGGTTGTCCATTTTATTGGCATAGAGTTGCTTATAGTAATCTCTCATGATCTTTTGTATTTCTGCAGTGTCAGTTGTTACTTCTCCTTTTTCATTTCTAATTCTACTGATTTGAGTCTTCTCCCTTCTTTTCTTGATGAGTCTGGCTAATGGTTTGTCAATTTTGTTTATCTTCTCAAAGAACCAGCTTTTAGTTTGGTTGATCTTTGCTATCGTTTCCTTCATTTCTTTTTCATTTATTTCTGATCTGATCTTTATGATTTCTTTCCTTCTGCTAACTTTGGGGGTTTTTTGTTCTTCTTTCTCTAATTGCTTTAGGTGCAGTGTCAGGTTGTTTACTTGAAATGTTTCCTGTTTCTTAAGGTGGGATTGTATTGCTATAAACTTCCCCCTTAGAACTGCTTTTGCTGCGTCCCATAGGTTTTGGGTCGTCGTGTCTCCATTGTCATTTGTTTCTAAGTATTTCTTAATTTCCTCTTTGATTTCTTCAGTGATCACTTCATTATTGAGTAGTGTATTGTTTAGCCTCCATGTGTTTGTATTTTTTACAGATCTTTTCCTGTAATTGATGTCTAGTCTCATAGCATTGTGGTCGGAAAAGATACTTGATACAATTTCAATTTTCTTAAATTTACCAAGGCTTGATTTGTGACCCAAGATATGATCTATCCTGGAGAATGTTCCATGAGCACTTGAGAAAAATGTGTATTCTGTTGTTTTTGGGTGGAATGTCCTATAAATATCAATTAAGTCCATCTTGTTTAATGTATCATTTAAAGCTTGTGTTTCCTTATTTATTTTCATTTTGGATGATCTGTCCATTGGTGAAAGTGGGGTGTTAAAGTCCCCTACTATGATTGTGTTACTGTCGATTTCCCCTTTTATGGCTGTTAGTATTTGCCTTATGTATTGAGGTGCTCCTATGTTGGGTGCATAAATATTTACAATTGTTATCTCTTCTTCTTGGATCGATCCCTTTATCGTTATGTAGTGTCCTTCTTGGTCTCTTCTAATAGTCTTTATTTTAAAGTCTATTTTGTCTGATATAAGAATTGCTACTCCAGCTTTCTTTTGATTTCCATTTGCATGGAATATCTTTTTCCATCCCCTTACTTTCAATCTGTATGTGTCTCTAGGTCTGAAGTGGGTCTCTTGTAGACAGCATATATATGGGTCTTGTTTTTGTATCCATTCAGCCACTCTGTGTCTTTTGGTGGGAGCATTTAGTCCATTTACATTTAAGGTAATTATTGATATGTATGTTCCTATTCCCATTTCCTTAATGGCTTTGGGTTCGTTATTGTAGGTATAGTCCTTCTGTTGTGTTTCTTGCCTAGAGAAGTTCCTTTAGCATTTGTTGTAAAGCTGGTTTGGTGGTGCTGAACTCTCTCAGCTTTTGCTTGTCTGTAAAGGTTTTAATTTCTCCATCAAATGTGAATGAGATCCTTGCTGGGTAGAGTAATCTTGGTTGCAGGTTTCTCTCCTTCATCACTTTAATTATGTCCTGCCACTCCCTTCTGGCTTGTAGAGTTTCTGCTGAGAGATCAGCTGTTAACCTGATGGGGATTCCCTTGTGTGTTATTTGTTGTTTTTCCCTTGCTGCTTTTAATATGATTTCTTTGTGTTTAATTTTTGACAGTTTGATTAATATGTGTCTTGGCGTATTTCTTCTTGGATTTATTCTGTATGGGACTCTCTGTGCCTCCTGGACTTGATTAACTATTTCCTTTCCCATATTAGGGAAGTTTTCAACTATAATCTCTTCAAATATTTTCTCAGTCCCTTTCTTTTTCTCTTCTTCTTCTGGAACCCCTATAATTCGAATGTTGGTGCGTTTAATGTTGTCCCAGAGGTCTCTGAGACTGTCCTCTGTTCTTTTCATTCTTTTTTCTTTATTTTTCTCTGCATCAGTTATTTCCACTATTTTATCTTCCACCTCACTTATCCGTTCTTCTGCCTCAGTTATTCTGCTATTGATCCCATCTAGAGTATTTTTCATTTCATTTATTGTGTTTTTAATCGATGCTTGATTCATCTTTAGTTCTTCTAGGTCCTTGTTAACTGTTTCTTGCATATTGTCTATTCTATTTCCAAGATTTTGGATCTGGGAAATAGAATCTTGGATCAGCTTTACTATCATTATTCTGAATTCTTTTTCAGGTAGACTGCCTATTACCTCTTCATTTGTTAGGTCTGGTAGGTTTTTATCTTGCTCCTTCACCTGCTGTGTGTTTTTCTGCTTTCTCATTTTGCTTATGTTACTGTGTTTGGGGTCTCCTTTTTGCAGGCTGCAGATTCGTAGTTCCCGTTGTTTTTGGTGTCTGTCCCCCGTGGCTAAGGTTGTTTCAGTAGGTTGTGTAGGCTTTCTGGTGGGGGGGACTAATGCCTGTGTTCTGGTGGTTGAAGCTCGATCTTGTCTTTCTGGTGGACAGGTCCACGTCTGGTGGTGTGTTTTGGGGTGCCTGTGGCCTTATTATGTTTTTAGGTATCCTCTCTGCTAATGGGTGGGGTTGTGTTCCTGCCTTGCTAGTTGCTTGGCATAGGGTGACCAGCACTGTAGCTTGCTGGTCGTTGACTGAAGCTGGGTGCTGGTGTTGAGATGGAGATTCCTGGGAGATTTTCGCTGCTTGATATTATGTGGAGCTGGGAGGTCTCTTGTGGACCCGTGTCCTGAAGTTGGCTCTCCCACTTCAGAGGCACAGCACTAACTCCTGGCTGCAGCACCAAGAGCCTTTCATCCACCCGGCTCAGAATAACAGTGAGAAAAAGTAGAAAGAAATAATTAGTAGAAGAAAGAAAGAGAGATTGAAAGAAAGGAAGAAGGGAAGTAAGGAAGGAAGGAAGGAAGAAAGAAAGAAAGGAGGGAGGGAGGAAGGATGGAAAGAAAGGAAAGAAAGGAGGGAGGGAGGGAGGAATGAAAGCAAAAGGAAGAGTGAATGGAAGAAGAGAGGGAGGGAGGGAGGAAGGAAAGAAAGAAAGAAAGACAGGAGGGAGGGAGGGAGGGAGGAAGGAAAGAAAAAGAAAGTGGAAAGAAGAAGGGTGGGAGGGAGGGAGGGATGGAGGAAAGAAAAAGAAAGAAGGAAAGGAGGAGCGGAGGGAGGGAGGGAGGAAGGGAAGGGAGGAAAAAAAGAAAGAGCAGGTAAAGTAAAATAGAATAAAGTATGAAATATAGTAGCGTTATTAAAATTAAAAAGTAATTATTGAAAAAAAAACACGGACCGAAAGAACCCTGGGACATATGGTGGAAGCAAAGCTATACAGAGAGAATCTTACACAGAAGATTACACATACACATTCACAAAAAGAGAGCAGGGGGAAAAATCAAAAATCTTGCTCTCCAAGTCCACCTCCTCGATTTGGGATAATTCGTTGTAAAAAGAGGAAAAGGGCGAAAAGTCTGAAATCTTGCTAAGTCCACCTCCTTAATTTGAGATAATTCGTTGTAAAAAGAGGAAAAAAAAAAGGGGGGAAAGTCTTAAATCTTGTCCTCAAAGTCCACTTCCTCAATTTGGGATGATTCGCTGTCCATTCATGCACTCCACAGACGCAGGGCACATCAAATGGACCGTGGAGCTTTAATCCGCTGCCTCGGAGGCTGCACAGAGAGATTTCCCTGTCTCTGCTCTCACAGCTCCCGGGTCTCAGCCTTGGACCTGGCCCCGCCTCTGCGCGTAGGTCGCCAGAGGGCGTCCGTTCTTCGCTCAGACAGGACGGGTTTAAAGGAGCCGCTGATTCGGGGGCTCTGGCTCACTCAGGCAGAGGGGAGGGAGGGGAATGCCCTCTCCTCGCGCAGCAGGCAACAAAAGGGAAAAAAGTCTCTTGCCTCTCCGGTAGCTCCAGACCCTTTCCCCGGACTCCCTCCGGTCTAGCACTAACCCCTTCAGGCTCTCTTCCTGCCGGCAGCCCCAGTCCTCTCCCTGCGCTCCGACTGAAAGCCGATACCCGAGCCTCAGCTCCCAGCCCCGCCCGCCCTGGCGGCCGAGCAGACAAGTCTCTCGGGCTGGTGTGTGCCTGAGGGCACCGATCCTCTGTGCCAAAATCTCTCTGCTTTGCCCTCCACACCCCTGTTGCTGTGCTCTCCTCCGCTACTCGGAAGCTTTCCCCCTCCGCCACCTGCAGTCTCCGCCCTCGAAGGGGCTTGTAGTGTGTAGAAACCTTCCCTCCTTCACGGCTCCCTCCCACTGGTGCAGGTCCCGTCCATATCCTATTGTCTCTGTTTATTCTTTTTTTCTTTTGACCTACCCAGGTATGTGGGGAGTTTCTTGCCTTTTGGGGGGTCTGAGGTCTTCTGTCAGCGTTCAGTAGGTGTTCTGTTGGAGTTGTTCCACGTGTAGATGAATTTCTGATGTATCTGTGGGGCGGAAGGTGATCTCCGCGTCTTACTCTTCCGCCATCTTCCTCCGGCTCCCCATCTTTTCATTGATATGACTTCATGCAATTTTGTTGTAAATGTGTTCTATAAAGAAAAAAGTTTTGATTTTATTTTTATAGCATATAAAAGTCAATATATATATATATATATATATATATATATATATATTTTTTTTTTTTGCGGTACACGGGCCTCTCACTGTTGTGGCCTCTCCCGTTGAGGAGCACAGGCTCCGGATGCGCAGGCTCAGCGGCCATGGCCCATGGGCCCAGTCACCCTGTGGCATGTGGGATCTTCCTGGACCAGGGCACGAACCCACGTCCCCTGCATCGGCAGGCGGACTCTCAACCACTGTGCCACCAGGGAAGCCCAAAAGTCAATATATTTTAATAAGGGATTATTTTACTGACTGTTATATTTGACTTCTCTCTTTTAATACTGTCTGATTTTTTGTTTCTTTGTTATTCTCTTATTTGATAATCTGATCTTTTCCTTGGTTGCTTTACATTTAAGGATTTAAATTTATATATTCTACCTTTATTGTGATAGCTTAATGGAGCAAAATAAAACTGGGTAGATGAACCAATAATTCACAGGTGAAAGCATTAAATGGCTAACATATTTATTATAATATAGTCTTAATATGAATATTTAAAATTAGATATTTTGGTCTATAAGTTTGGTGAAGATTAAAAAATGTAAATAGTGTGTCATTCACAGTTGGTAAGAGTGTATAACCTTTGAAAGAAGATTTAACAATATCTGACAGTATAAATGTGCATACCCTTTGCCTTCCATATGTCTATAATCTACTTTTTTCTGTTATATTTTAGCCAGATACTCTTTGACCAAGGGGAAGTTTAACAAAATTGATATTGAAGTAGAAACTAATCATAGGTAAAATAGTTTATTTTTGCTTTTTTTTTTTTTAAAAACATTGGACTTTGTAAACACCTTGCTAGGGCCCTTCCTTCCAGGGTCCTGGGAGGGGTCTGAGTGTATGAGGGGACTTGGGGACTTAAAGCTCTAGTTTCATGAGCTTCAATGTAAATCTGCCTCAAAAATGGTCAGAAGAACCTAGGGGCAAGACGGGAATAAAGATGAAGACCTACTAGAGAATGGATTTGAGGATACAGGGAGGGGGAAGGGTAAGCTGGGACAAAGTGAGGGAGTGGCATAGACATATATACACTACCAAACGTAAAATAGAGAGCTAGTGGGAAGCAGCTACATAGCACAGGGAGATCAGCTCGGTGCTTTGTGACCACCTAGAGGGGTGGGATAGGGAGGGTGGGAGGGAGGGAGATGCAAGAGGAAAGAGATATGGGGACATTTGTATATGTATAACTGATTCACTTTGTTATAAAGCAGAAACTGACACACCATTGTAAAGCAATTATACTCTAATAAAGATGTTAAAAAATTAAACATTTCATAACTTTCTTAACAATTACTTATACTCCACATTTCCTCAGTTCTTTAATCATTATTATTTATTTTATAACATTCCCCCATTCTCAAATTAATTGTTTTATCTGATATATCGATTTATTAAAGTTATTCTTTTATATTTAGAATAATTAGGGTATATATTTTATCATCCTTGAATATCTGAATATGTGTATTTCTGCTGCCTTCATAGGTGTATAATAGCTTGGCTTGGTATAGAATTTTGTTGCTATTTTATTTTTTCTCAAAACTCCGTAGTCGTTCAGTTGTTTTCCAGCTTTAATGTTATGGAAGATATGACAAATAAAAGTTATATTTGGTTTTCTTTTTAGGTAAGCTGTTTTCAATTTGCTTGTTTTCTTGTTGGTTTGTTGCTATGGATACTAATAGGAGTTTTCCTCTCTCCTTGACAGTAAAAAGTTATGCATAGATATAGATGTACTCTGTAAATCCTTCTTTTCTACAAAGTTTGGTTTTTTTTCATTATTTCTCCTAAATCTGCAATATATTTTTGTGGAATTCCATATATATGTGTGCATGTGTGTGTATACGTATATATGAAGTATGTATGTATATGAACATATTAGGTTGGTTATTAAAATATAGTAGAATTACTTGATTTAGCTTTAGGGCTCTGAATCAAGAAAACCTGTCTTTGAGTCCGAGCTCTTCTCTTTACTAGCTATGTGACTCTGGAAAAGTTATACAAATTTACTATTCCCCCATTTTTTAAAGAATGAAGTGATAATAGTATCTACTTCACAGCACTGAGAGGAGTAAATGATCTATAACATGTGACATATTTTGAACAGCTTCTGGCATGTAACAAGCACTCAGTGAAATTAGATACTTTTGGGCTTCCCTGGTGGCGCAGTGGTTGAGAGTCCGCCTGCTGATGCAGGGGACACGGGTTCGTGCCCCGGTCCAGGAAGATCCCACATGCCGTGGAGCGGCTGGGCCCGTGAGCCATGGCCGTTGAGCCTGCACGTCCGGAGCCTGTGCTCCGCAACGGGAGAGGTCACAACAGTGAGAGGCCCGTGTACCGCAAAAAAAAAAAAAATTAGATACTTTTAATTATTTTCCTTCATCACAGTTTTACATTAAGTGAGTATGTTTTTCATCTCCATGAAATCTTCTCTGATTTTATTTTGTTGCCTTTTCGTCACTACCTGCCAGTTAAAATATATTTTACAAATACAATATACTATATATTCTCATTGAAAATACACAATTATATGTTACAGATTTTTCTAACATTTTCTCCTGTTTTTATTTGTTTGTTTCTGGTTTTTTTACTTTTAAGCGACTCAATTTCATAGATCATTACAATTCTAGAGGAAAATTACTCAGGGGTAAAAATTGATCAACTTGTGGCAGACATCCTGTTGCTATTTCGTTCAAGCTTATTCTCTCCGGTTATTAGAACCCACTCAAAGATCGTCACTTACATTCATTCTCTGGTGATGGTATAAATGAGTACACTTTGACAGATATAGCTAAGAATTCCTTGTAGCAAATAGTTCTCCTTGGCTAATTGTCTATTTCCATGTGACAGTTGATTTCAGGAGATGATAGAAATTTTCCAGTATTGGGTGACAGCATGTCCTCATTGAGCCAGAAGAGTGGTCACAAACTGTTAACCTACTGATTATGTTTCATTTGACCAGTACAGTATTTTTTAATGTCTTTAGACACTGCACACACTATTTCTCTATAATCCCAACTACTCTCAGTTGATTTTACACCAGGGCCACTTCACTCATTTCTACAACTTGCTCTGTAAACATTTAAGATTGTGATTCCTAAGCTGATGTAAAGTTTGTGCAAGTGAACCTCAGTGTGAACATCAAGATTAGCAAGAGGCCATAAAGTCATGTCTAAATCTGCCAGCTGGGATATTAATGGATCATTGCATTCACCAAATATTTTTAAGTACCTACTGTGTGCCAGAATTTGAGATAAGTTCTAAGGATAGAGCAGTAAACAAAACATACATGGTCATTGGCCCTCTTGGAGCTTACTGTGCGGTGGAAGAAACAGAAAATTAACAAGTTACTTGCATAAATGAAAAATTGTAATGTTGATTTATGACTCTGGAAGAAGGTAGAAAATAGAAATGTTTTCTATATCTGAATTTGTCTCTGCTTTACATATACATTCGTTTTGTTTTTTAGATTCCACATATAAGTGATGTCATACAGTATTTGTCTTTCTCTGTGTGGCTTATTTCACTAAGCACAATATTCTCTAAGTCCATCCATGTTGCTGCAAATGGCAAAATTTTCTTCTTTTTATGGCCAAGTAGTATTCCATCGTGTGTGTGTGTGTGTGTGTGTGCGTGTGTGTGTATATATACATACCACATCTTCTTTATCCATTTTTCTGTTGATGGACACTTGGGTTGCTTCCATATCTTGGCTATTGTAAATAAAGCTACTGTGAACACTGGGTTGTATGTATCTTTTCAAATTAGGGTTTTCATTTTTTCCAGAATAGCCAGGAGTGGAATTGCTGGATCGTATGGTAGTTCTATTTTTACTTTTTCAAGGAAACTCTCTACTGTTTTCTGTTTTCCATAGGGGTTGTACCAATTTACATTCCCACCAATAGAGTAGAAGAGTTCCCTTTTCTCCACATCCTTCCAAAATTATTATTATTTTTAAATTTCCTGGTCAACTGGCCCATTTACAAATGGATTGCTTTCTGTACATAGCTCACTGCCTTACTAATTTGATGATAGTCCAGTTAACTCTCTGTGGTAAGCTCTCAAGCAGCTGGCTCAACCCAGAATTTCTCAGCCATGAATTTATTGAAGCAGCTTATAAAATTGCTCTTTAATTTCCTACATGTGTGGTCCAAACAGTACATGGGAGCTTGTGCCTTCCAGCCCCATTGGGCTGAGTTAGAAGTCAAGACTGCAGACTGTTACTTATTTCTGATGGTGACCTAGCTGATATTCATTCCAATAGTAATCTCATCTGAATTTATGACTGTCATGGAGAGACTGAGTTCCTGATAGGAATTTTTCTGAACTCCTACTGGCATTGCCACAGTACCAGCTCCTGGTGACCTCTCATAGGCCTCTGCCTATGGACAGAATTTTAGCTCAGACTCAAAATGATAGCATGTGCCCTTGACCTGTGTTTCTTCCCAGCGTAGCTAAATCTGCAGTGTAAACTTTCATTGATCAGATATTTGATAGCACAGCTTCTCAACTGATCAGCACTTGTGAACATTTGGAGCTTAATAATAATAATCACTAATATCTATTTGGCACCCATTACGTGCCAAACACTACAGAGATTATTTTCTTGGATCTTCACAACAGCCATTTATAGTGGAACTTTGATTGAATCCCCATTTTACGGATGGAAAGGTGGTAAACTAGAGTGAATTTCCCAAGATATTTGCTAATAATTGATGGAGCTGGGATTTTCAGCTCAGCTTTCTGTGGCTTTAGAACATGAGGTTTTAACAACAATAGTGCTATCCCAAAATATGAGTTTTTACATTTCCCTGTAATTATGAAGCACTGAAAGATACTAAAGTGCCTTTTGAGTCATCAAAGAAAGATTTCTGGTTTTTCCAGCTTAGCAATATGTATTCTATGTGTAATATTATTTCCTAGAGATATAAAAATAAATAGTATAAGTTATATTTATATTACATTGTGATAAGGACCATACTGTCAGTTTGGACAAAGAGCTTTCAGAGCACTGACTGGTAGTGACACTGAATTTGAACCTGATGATGCCAGGAATAATTTGCTAAGCAAATTTTGCTAAGCAAAATTCTTTGCTAAGCAAAGAACAGTAAGAAGGACATTCCATCCAGGGGGAATATTATGAACAAAAGGTCAGAAAGATGTATCCAAATAGATGGTATGTAATTTGCTGTGGCCAAAGTATTGAGAGGTTCAGGGACCATTCAGAAGAATAAATTTGAATAGTAAGTACTGAATGCTTATAATAGGCTCACAGAATGTTTAGACATTCAGTAATTTGCTGTGGCCAAAGCAGAGTATGCATGGAAAGTTGAAATAAAGGGAGGAGGAGGATAAATTGTGAAGGGCCTTCAGTGTTCTATCTTATTAACAATGGTATGTTATATGTATATGTATGTTTGTGATTCATTCATTTGTGCATTCATTCATTTATTCATTCATCCAGTGAACAGCTAACAAGTACTTACTCTATGCCAGGTACCATGCTAAGTGATAATGATTCAGAGATGTAAGACATGGGTCCTCTCCTCACAGAATTCTCTCACAGCCTAATTGCATGTAGCCCATGATTCATTTTAGTAACCTATAGAGTATTTTCATGCACAGATTTTTCCTTCTCAGCAAACATACATACTCAACAATGTATACACACCACCCATATGTTTCAAGATGTTTTTCAAAGCCCATACTGAATGTCTAAACATTCTGTCAGCCTATTATAAGCATTCAGTACTTACTATTCAAATTTATTCTTCTGAACGGTCCCTGAACCTCTCAATACTCTCTCAAGAACGCTTTTGCCTCTTTGTCCCTTCGAGGGAGGTCTCTGTAAGTGCATTTTAATGTGTGCTGAAAAAAGGGCGGCACAGCTGAACCCTGATTGAAAATCTGATCTTTTCCCTAATGTCACAAAGACATTCTGAGACAATGACTGAGGAGCTATGCACCAGTACCCAGCTGGATCCCTGATACTTACATTGACAGATACATTATCAACAGAGACATTGATTTAGAGTGAATTAAGTAACCAATTTCCATTTTCAAGCCTCCAATTCCATTTTAACACCAGGAGATATTAACCAGTATTCTTGTAGGTTAAACCTGATTGTGTTAAGGAGGGTGCCTGGACAATTGGAGAGAACCAGGATAGGAAATTAGAGTTCTGAGTTTTGTTCCCAGTTCTAGCCTGCTGGGTCACCTTGAGTGACTTGCATCGTGTCTGAGTCTTGGTTTCTGAAAATCAAATCTTACTTGCTGTAATCCTGAGGATGAAATTTGGATTACTGACTTGCTGTGTATAACTCTTTCAGGGTACGTATATGCAAAGAATTGCTATAGATGCAGGATTCTTCAAATTGTTGAAATGAAACATTGGGATGCTCTTGATATATACTACTTTTCATCTGTATAGCCGGCAAACTAAAAAGCAAAGTTGAAACACTTAAGTGCTCTTGTTTCCAACATGATTCCAGCAGATTGATTGAGCATGGTAGAGTAGGAAGGGAGGAAGAGAAGAAATCTTATGTACAAAATCACTGTAAGGCATACAAAATATTAATATTGTGTAATAACTCTTCTGGGTATGATTGTGCTACTTTAAAAACATATTGGTGTTATTTATCATCAAATTTTTTTTTTTTTTTTTTTTTTTTTTTTTGCGGTACGCAGGCCTCTCACTGTTGTGGCCTCTCCCGTTGTGGAGCACAGGCTCTGGATGCGCAGGCTCAGCGGCCATGGCTCACGGGCCCAGCCGCTCCGCGGCATGTGGGATCTTCCCAGACCGGGGCACGAACCCGTGTCCCCTGCATCGGCAGGCGGACTCTCAACCACTGCGCCACCAGGGAAGCCCTATTTATCATCAAAAATATTTTAAACAACAGAAGCATAACCAGAATTATGTTGAGTCAAATTGTGATTCCCATATATATATATTATAGCATAATTTATACTAATAGTATAACTATATAACATTTTACAATTCACATATAAGTCAATTCATTTAGCTACTATTATTCTCTTTATTTAATAGTTGAAGACATTGAAGTTCAGGTTGATTGTTACTTGCCAATATTTCCAAGTTCGGACTAAACTCTGGCGTTCTGTATCCACTGATAGTGATCTCTCCACCACCGAATGCTGTGTATACTAAATTGTATAGCTAAACAAAGCTATGACACCTAAGAGATTCGAAAGATTAATTTGGGCCAAAGGCCTCGAGGAAAGAAGATTTCATTACTGAGGTGGGATACTTGAAGTATGGCATTTATTTATAATAGAGAACACTAAAAACATGGTACTTTACCTTATTTTTAACCTCCTGAAACCCATAGTTTCTGAAAATAAATAACTTCTGGTATTTTATTAGCATGGTGTTTTATAGACTCCATTTGGAGGGAGTGCCATAAAAAACAAGGACAAATACCTTTGGGGAAAATTGAATATGATATCCCTTTTTTGGATACTCATAGTGTGTATTAGGAGATAAAATGTTTTGAGAAGTTCTGTGAAAAGGAAATTTGTTCAAGTTTGTTACACTTGGCTTTTCTTTCTTTTTAAATCTAACACCTATTAAACCTCTCCTGGAACACTAATTTGGAAAATGGAAAGTAATCGTCCCATTTCTCCTACTAACCACATCAATCCTTTTTCTTCCATAATTACACTTCAGGAGAAAACTAAAAGAATCCAAGATAAATTGATGCTGAATATGGCTGTAGTCATAGTTAGTATCATTAGAATGGAAACTATAGAGACCACGATCTGTTTTTCCTAAAGAGCTTCACATATCACAGTTGCTCAGTATATTATAATAATGTTTCCATCCAACTGAGCTGACATATAAATCTGCTCTGAGCATTTTTATCCGTGAGAAGAATAAAATATTTCTTGATTTTTTAAGGAAAACAAGTACCTATTCAGAGACATTTAGACATCTTTCTAAGAGCTGAGGGCTGGAACAATTGGTATTTTTATATTTCCTATGATTTCATTAACAGGGGTCATTTTTATGGTATCTCTCCACTACTCTTTTTTCTTTTTTTTTTTTTTTTTTGTGGTACGTGGGCCTCTTCTGTTGCGGAGCACAGGCTCCGGACGCGCAGGCTCAGCGGCCATGGCTTATGGGCCCAGCCGCTCCACGGCATGTGGGATCTTCCCAGACCGGGGCACGAACCCGTGTCCCCTGCATCGGCAGGCGGACTCTCAACCACCGCGCCACCAGGGAAGCCCTACTCTTTTTTTTTTTAACATCTTTATTGGAGTATAATTGCTTTACAGTGTTGTGTTAGTTTCTGCTATATAACAAAATGAATCAGCTATATGCATACGTATATCCCCATATCCCCTCCCTCTTACGTCTCCCTCCCACCCTCCCTATTCCACACCTCTAGGTGGTCACAAAGCACCGAGCTGATCTCCCTGTGTGATGCAGCTGCTTCCCACTAGCTATCTATTTTACATTTGGTAGTGTATATATGTCCATGCCACTCTTACTTTGTCCCAACTTACCCTTCCCCCTCCCCGTGTCCTCAAGTCCATTCTCTACATCTGTGTCTTTATCCCTGCCCTGCCCCTAGGTTCATTAGAACCATTTTCTTTTTTTCATTCAACTCTTTAGCTTAATCAAATACTGGTTGTGAGGTCTTGATTTCTTTGTTGCTTTCTGTGTATAACTATTTTGGTGGATTGGGTTAGTTTGAATGGTGCTTATATTGATGTGCCTAACCAGAATAAAGCCACACACCCATGTGTTTTGTGGCAAAGCCTCTCTTGAAATATGAAGTCGTCCTTGTGTCCAACCTCTTGAGAAAGGGGCATCTATTTCGGGTCAGATACATGAACTGAGGGGGATAATTCTAACTGTTAAAGACTGCGAAGCTCTCTCCTTTCAATTAATCAAGATGTCCAAGGGTATTCCTAGATGGTTCATTGTGAGATTTTGCCCATTGCATGGAGGAATTCTGCAAGATAAGAAATTAATAAACCTAGGCAAGATGCTGTTGAAGGGTGCACTAGACTTTTGTGGTCCAAGTACTGATGTTGCAAGACAATGAAAAGAATTGGTGCTAAGGCCCTCAGACCCTGGAAACAAACTAGCCATGGTAGGATCTGAGAGTTCAATGTTTAACTCTCCAGTTTCATCCCTTAACCTCACTGTTTCACCAGCCTTCTACTGGACAAATTTATTAAACATATTTCAGATTCGTGAATGGATTACTCTCTCTTCCCTTTGGTCCTTTTCACATTCTATTTCCTCTGTCAGGAACATGCCCCCTTGAACCTACTCCCACTCTAATTTGATAAATGGCTACACATGCCTCAATTCTTCTCTACAGATGTTATTTTTGGAGGAAGGCGTTCTTGATCCCTGCCCGTGCACTTTCCCTCATTTAGGTTGTGTGTTGGACGTCTCTCCTGTGTGATCTCAGAGCACCCTGCATTTTTCCCATCCCTACATTCACACTACTGTATAGTAAATGTCTGTTAAGTGTCTTGTCTCAGGACTTCCCTGGTGGTGCAGTGGTTAAGAATCCGCCTGCCAATGCAGGGGACACGGGTTTGATCCCTGCTCTGGGAAGATCCCACATACCGTAGAGCAACTAAGCCCGCGTGCCACAACTACTGAGCCTGTGCTCTAGAGCCTGCGAGCCACAACTACTGAGCCCACGTGCCGCAACTACTGAGCCCCCACACCACAACTACTGAAGCCTGAGTGCTCTAGGGCCTATGCTCCGCAACAAGAGAGGCCACTGCAATGAGAAGCCCACGCACCACAATGAAGAGTAGCCCCTGCTCGCCACAACTAGAGAAAGCCCGCACAGCAGCAACGAAGACCCAACGCAGCCAAAAAAAAAAAAGAAAAAAAAATTTTTTAATTGTTTTAATTGAAAAGAATTAAAAAATAAAAAGTGTCTTGTCTCCCTTACCAAAGTTTGAGCTCTCTTTGGATAAGGAATATGTCTTTCTTGTTCATCATTTTATTTATAACAGTGCTTAGCAGGTAGTAGGTTCTCAATAAATATTTGTTGAATGAATAAATATGATAATTTATTATTTTCTTGTATGTTTTACTGTGGTTTTTGCTGTGATTCTTATTCTAGATTTTCAGAAGGACTGGAGAAGAGCAGAGATAAGAATGACTCAGAATTATAGCAGCTTGGAAATTCTGAACAGAAGACAGTCTGACAAGGTAGCAAGGTGAGTAGATGCCATTGTGCCTCAAACTAAAAGACCAAGAACACTTCTAATTTGCTTTTGATAGTATCCTTACAAATTACATCTTTTCTTTGTGATTCTATTGCTGTCATTCGAAATTCTGGCAAGTGTTCAACCTTAATTCCATAAAGAAAACAAAAACCAAGAATCTATTTGTTGATCTTTAAAGAGATGAAAAGAAATCATTTGAAAATGGCCAGCAGTTTTGCACAGTAGGAATGAAAATATCTTGAATATGATTTATTTACATTAGGTATTTTAAAATGCATTTTTCTGATACATGCACTTAAAAGCCTTACCCTCCCCCCTTATGAAGGTGTTATTTATTCAAAATGTTGGATATGGTGTTTGAAAAGAAATACTATTACCTTTCCATTTGCTGTTAGCCACCCGTATCTGTCTCTGGCTATTTGAGATTCTAACCATAGCCCTTGAACAGAAATGATGAAATGATGAAAATGATGAAATGATGAAATGATGAAAAGGAGGAATCAAGCAGGCTAGGCAGGTGACAAGGTACCAGGAAGGAGCAGGGGGCAAAATCAATGGATTTTTATTTGGTTATCTGACTGATTTAAAGAGGCAACCTCTGCTTTCTTTTTACTCATAATACTCAGCTTTCCTAGATTCCCTAGTTTGGCTAAAATAATGCCTAATTCCAGTATTTTCCCATGTACAAAATAGCATCTCTGTGGTTTGTAATATTTCTGTCAAAACCTTTATGCCTATTGCTGATGAAGGAAATAGTACAGTTCTCTGGGAATTTTGTTTCAATAATGTAATGGTTTGGCTATGAAAGGAAGGGAAGAAAACTTTAGATGGTTGACACATTAGGTTTTTCTGCAATGGTGAGAATGTGCTGATATTTTTTTTTCTCCTGAATTTCAAATTTTGGCCTCAAATAGGATGAAATAGGCTAAGGTTAGATTGTTTATTGAATGAATTGGGGAAAATCTAATGATTGATCAATCAGTTGGTCATTAAAGGCATGACAAAATAGAACTATATTCTCAGACCTGACAAAACCTTATGATCCTGTTGGGGAACAAAGCAAGCCTCATAGTCAAAATCCTGAGATAATTTTCCCAAGTTTGAGTGCTAGGGATGTGGTACAAAATGCATTGTTTACGTAGGCTCAAGAAAAGTAGAGATCAGTGTGGGCTGAGGCCACCAGGAAAATCAAGGAAAGATTCTCCAGACGATGGGGTGTCCTAGCTGGGCCTTGAAAGACTGTACTGTGCTTTCATGTGTTAGAGGTTGAGTGGGCACTTTTCATTTCCTTAAGAAATGCACTTTCAGTTAATCTTTTAAATTACTAGAAGGAAAGGAGATGAACAGAGAAGAGGGGAAGACACATAATATTCTCTGAGATAGAGGAGACCAGCTGGATAAAGGGGCAGGCCGGTCATTTTTTTGTTGTTTGAATGCAAATTACAGCAATAACCTATGTTAAAGTATACGCTCATCTACCCATATTCTCTTTGTGCCCATTAGATTTAGAACTGTAGCTTCAAATAAGAGCAAACACACACACACATACATACATGTAACACTTGCTATATGTCAGGAATGGTTCTAGCCATTTAGCAACTATTAATTTATAACTCTATAAGGCTTTACAGATGAGGAAATCAAGACACAGAGGGGTAAAGTAACTTGTTCAAGGTCATATAACTAGTACGTAGCAGAACCAAGATCTGAACCCAGACAACTTGTTGCCAATTTTTAAACACTATTCATTGTGCCTTGGTTTACACTTGTTTATTTGCAGAACCTCAGTTGACTTCTAGGTGTATCTATATATGGTTAAACTTGTGTCCTTGGTGCCTCTTTCTTTTCTTTCCTTTGACTTCTGGTTTATTTTCATTATATATTATGTAAGTTCTGAGGAAATCCGCTGGGAGTGTTGATCCCAGGATCAGGGAAGAGGTTATGTATTTATGAAAATAGAACTTTTTCACTGTCTATGAAATTATGATATGAATTATTGAATACTCAACTGACTGCTTTGATTAGGCTCTTACGTACCAATGAGTTGAGGAGTATAGTAATCTACCAGCTGAATATATGCCAACAAGGTATACTTTATACACTCTAATCTGGACAGGGCAGGATTTTATAGCAGACTGTCCAAGGTAGATCTCCTACAGTGAGCACACATTCTGCAGAGGTACAAATACTTTTCTACCAGCCTCTGTCTTCCCTTTTGTTTGCTCATGGGGTTTTTCTAACAAGGTTTATATTCATGAGTAATAAGAGTTTCTTACTTTTTGCCCTCCAAAATTCAAACCAACTACTACAATAGTACTTGATAGATAAGACTTGATAGTACTGAATCGTAAAGCTATGCCTGATAGGTCTTTAAGATGGGTCACCTTCGACTCCTTCAGTTTTTGAGAACTCCAAGCATAAACATTTCTGTCAAGTTGCTTCTCAAATAGTTTTCTGAATTCACATGTGGAATGAAGACCCAAGCACACTGACTGGAGGCAATTCTACCCTACATACTGCGTGGGGTCTTTGCTCTTTCCCCTTCCCCACTGGCTCACGGAGGGTGGGCTCAGACTCATGCCCACCCTCACCACTGACCCTGCTGAATACCATTGCGGTCCACGCTCCTCCCAACCTGAGAACAGATCTCAAGGTGGATTGGAAGTGGAAAGTAGTTTCACCTTCACTGAAATGCTGAGGTTCTACATCAAAATATTATGTTGTTTATTTTTGCTTTTGTTTGAGAAGGCAGAGGAAGGGAATTCCACTCTGCCTGTCACAGTGATTGACAGAAATGAAGCATGAAAGAGAGCAACTGTGTTTATGTGCCAGGGAGGTGAAAACTAGACAAGACCTGCATCATATATTTTTAACAAGTCAATAAATTTCTCTCACCCATTCCCCAAATCTTCACATTCCAGCCAGAAAAGAATGACATCAAGTTTCAGCTAGAAATGAACTTTTGTTTGTGAATGTTGGAAAGGTATGACTATAAAACATATTTTTTTAATGAAATTACAGTACCCTCCAGAATCTCACTCAAACCTAGTCCTTGGGGCCATGCTATTCTTATAGGAAAGAAAACCAAAGCAAGGTCTTTGTGCTACTTCAGCAACTCAATTCTTCTGGATGGGTCTGAAACAGTCTATTTTTATGTGGAGTTATGTATTGTTCTCACACTGCATTAGAAGAATGTCTGACTTACTTTACTGTCCTAAACCCTTGACATTCAAAGTGGGATCAGGAAAAAACTGGTTATGGTAAACATATTTTGTGGAGGAGGTTTGACAAGTTTGGAGCCAATCAATGGGAGAACTGTGTCAGGTATACAGGTGATGGCCTATGTCTCTTTTCTGGGAAATCCTGAAGAAAGACAGGATTTGTCTTAGAAAGTTAAAATCCTTTTTTCCTTTTAATCGTGTATTCTTCTGCCTTAAGAGATATTATACTACCCCTTACTGAGGCAATATAATAAGGTTGAAAGGGCACAGACTCTGAAGCAAAACAGACAGATTAGAAACATGGCCATGAAAATTAGTAGCTTTGAGTGAAGTCTTGGAAAAACAATTAACAGCTCTGACTCTGTTTCCTCCTCTGCAAATAGTAAATAATATTGTTCATCCTGTAGTATTATTCAGAAAAAAATGAGATATAAATATATAAATGAGATATAAATCTATATCAATATAATAAATGCTGAAATCCCTACTACCTACATTTCTTCTGGTAATGGTTCTATTTATCTTCAAATGTGAATGATGGGTCTTAAAATATAAGAAATGTGTTGTCAATCTTTTCCTCCCTGTTGTCTCCTGTTTCTTAATTTTCACTGGGATAAATTTATTTAAGAAGGTGTTCCTACACGTGCTGAATGAATTTGATTGAAAGAATAGTCGCAAGGGACTTTTTCCCCAAGCAGGTTGGCTAATTATTAGTTATAAAATTAATAGCTCTCAAAAGGAGGATGGGGCCCCATGATTATAGCGTAGGACTGTACTGGTTACTAGATTATAGTCATAAGCACCTACATGATGCAATTTAAAAACAGTTTGCAAAAGGCCCAACTGACCCTAATGATCTTCACCATAATAGCCCCTGCCACCTGCCCCTTTCACCTACCATACACCTTGTTTAGGTGATGAAAAACACAGGAGAGTGGAAGCTTCCCCAACTTCCCAGAGAGGTGAAGAATATGTTTATACCTGTCCTGAACATATTACATGATACCAACTATGTAAATTGTGACACATATGTTATAGTGTTCTTTCTTCCATAGTAGTGTAGAAATTGCACAAAATCCATGAATTTGAAAACATAAAAAGGAATAACTGAGCAATTTTGGATATCTCTGCTGACAATGCACTTTACAGAAGATGTACCCAGCTGATGTTCTTAACTCCGTCTCAACCCTCTCATATTTATTTTCATTTAGTTTTTTCATATATTTATTCAACATGTTTTACTTGACACCTTTAAAAATTTTATGAGACACTTTTAATTGTTGAGGATAGAACAGAGAACAAGGTGAATGAAGACTCTATCCTCATGGACCTTACATTGTCATGGGGGGGAATCATACAGTAAAAAGTTAAACAAATAAGATTATTACAGATTGTGAAAAGAACTTTGATGAAAGTGAACAGGCTGGTGAGACAGATTGGAAGGTCCCAGTTTATACTGGATGGTCAAGGCCTCTCTGATAAGGTGATGCGTGGTAAGAATAAGCCAGCCCTGCTGGAAAGTGGGGCTTAGAGGAAACAGCAAGGCACTCTGATATGGGAAAGAAATAGGAATCAAAGAAATCGGTGTGGCTGTATTATACTAAATAAGAAGGTAAGAAGGAAGATAATGTCATGTACAGCAATGTAGGCCAAGGGAAGCAGTCTGCATTTTATTGTAATGTGAATGAAAAGCTACTGGAGAATTCTAAGTCAGAGAATGATGTCAAATTTACATTGTTGGGGCTTCCCTGGTGGCGCAGTGGTTGAGAGTCCGCCTGCCGATGCAGGGGACACGGGTTCGTGCCCCGGTCTGGGAAGATCCCACATGCCGCGGAGCGGCTGGGCCTGTGAGCCATGGCCGTTGAGCCTGCGCGTCCGGAGCCTGTGCTCTGCAATGGGAGAGGCCACAACAGTGAGAGGCCCACATACCGCAAAAAAAAAAAAAAAAAAAAAAAAAAAAAAATTTACATTGTTGTTTGTTTGTTTGGTTGTTTTTCTTAATTTTTATTTTATTTTTTTATTGGAGTATAGTTGGTTTACAATGCTGTTTCAGTTTCTGCTGTACAGCAAAGTGATTCAGTTATACATAAAAATATATCTATCGTTCTTCAGATTCTTTTCCCATTTAGGTTATTACAGAGTATTGAGTAGAGTTCCCTGTGCTATACAGTAGGTCCTTGTTGTTTATCTGTTTTATATGTAGTAATGTGTATATGTTAATCCCAAACTCCGAATTTATCCCTCCCTCCTTCTCCTCTTGGTAACCATAAATTTGTTTCCTATGTCTCTGAATCTATTTCTGTTTTGTAAGTAAGTCCATTTGTATCATTTTTTTAGATTTCACATATGAGTGATATCATATGATAGTTGTCTTTCTCTGTCTGACTTACTTCACTTAGCATGATAATCTCTAGGTCCACCCATGTTGCTGCAAATGGCATTATTCCATTCTTTTTTATGTCTGAATAATATTCCATCATATATATATTCCACATCTTCTTTATCCATTCATCTGTCAGTGTACATTTAGGTTGCTTCCATGTCCTGGCTATTGTAAAAAGTGCTGCAATGAACATTGGAGTACCTGTATCTTTTCAAAGTATGGTTTTCTTCGGATGTATGCCCAGGAGTGGGATTGCTGGATCATATGTTAGCTCTATTTTTAGTTTTTGAAGGAGCCTCCATCCTGTTCTCCACAGTGGGTGCACCAGTTTACATTTCCCCTACCAGTGTAGTAGGGTTTCCTTTTCTCCACACCCTCTCCAGCATTTATTATTTGTAGACTTTTTGATGATGGCCATTCTGACCAGTGTGAGGTGATATCTCATTGTAGTTTTGATTTGCATTTCTCTGGTGATTAGTGATGTTGAGCATCTTTTTTGTGCCTCTTGGCCTTCTGTATGTCTTCTTCAGAAAAAATGTCTATTTGCTTTGGTCGCAGGAACAAAATTGAATACCAAGTACTCCAAGAGAGTGTGAAGTCAAGATGAAACGACCAGCAAATGAACTTGAGTTTGCTTGAACTTATCCAGGGTCACAGAACTTATAAGTAGGCAGCTGGCATTTTGAGTCCAGACAGCTTTGGTTCAGAAACTGGCTTGCACACTTAGCCACTCTGCTACACTACTTCTCTTTGTTAATGGCTGCATAGCATTTCTCTGTTACTAATGTTCCATAATTTATTTGACAAGTTGAATATTATTTGTCACATATTTCCAGTCTGTAGTATTATACCTAACTCCACAATACACATCTTTACAGAAACGTCTTTGTTCATGTCTTTTATTATTTCATTAGCATATGTGTTCCATAGCTTTACTTGATCAAAACCAGCTTCAGCTCTTGACTATTGTAGAGTTATTATTAATATAGAGATGTTTTAAGACTACTTCTTTGGTAGATAATGATAATAGCTATGATTTACTGAGCCCTTACAATGTAGCAAGAATTGTGCTGAGTGCTTTGTATTATCTCAGTTAATTATCTCAGTTAATCTTCACAATGATATTATGAAATATATACTATCATTAGCCAACATTTTAGATAAGGAAATTAAGGTTCAGGGATATTAGGTAATTTATCCAAGGTGACATATTAAATAAAAATTCCACCCAAGTTCAGTCTGACTCCAGAGCTTGTTTTGTGACCGCTAGTCTCTTCTGTATGGAGTAGGCATGCACAGCAGATGAAGGGGGAATAAATGTTAGAAGACTATTATAGTAATTTAGGAGTAGATTAGAACAATGTTCTCAAAGTGTGGTCCCCAGACTGCAGCATCAACACCATCTGGAATTTCCTTAACATGCATATTATTGGGCCTCATCCCAGACCTACGGAATCAGAAACTCTGGGCATAGGGCCTAGTTATATGTGTTTTAACCATCCCTCCAGGGGATTCTGATGCCTGCTAAAATTTTTAGAACCACTGGACTAAAGTGATAGCAATGGAAGATGAGAGGCAAGGGGAAAAATAATATGACTTGGAGAGGATAATAGAGAATTTTAGAGTTGAATATATTCCCCATGTTTGAAGCATTGCTTAGAGAAAGAATAGTGGTGACATAGGAAAAAAGAGAGAAAGAATCATCTTTATGTTTTTTCTATCAATTTGAAGTTAGATAATTTTTTGTTTTGTTTTGTTTTGTTTTGTTTTGCGGTACGCGGGCCTCTCACTGCTGTGGCCTCTCCCGTTGCGGAGCACAGGCTCCGCGGCCATGGCTCTTGAGCCCAGCCACTTCACGGCATGTGGGATCTTCCCAGACCGGGGCACGAACCCATGTCCCCTGCATCGGCAGGCGGACTCTCAACCACTGCGCCACCAGAGAAGTCCTGAAGTGAGATAATTTTTGACAGGCACATTCTGGATACACAAAAATAACTTAACAGTAAGTGCTCAGTTATTTTTATTACTGCCTCCCCATCTATCCTAATAGTTAAAGCAAAGCATCAAGATGTTTGCTTTCTGCATTGAGGTAAGCGGGAGGGGATGGTGGCAGTGGGATGTGTGTAGTCCGATTAAGCATTAAAGAAAAAAAGATTCAAGGCTCCTGTGAAAACAAAAGGATTGTAGAACTTAATTTTAAACACATGTACACATGTGGCTGGTATGATAGCATGAGTCAAGGAGATGAGTATATTAATAAAAGCAGTATTATAGCAAATGGAGGTAATAAAACACTGCAGCATTAACTGGACTACATCGGAAGCCCTACTTCTCTTAGATGCTTGCTTTTCAACCTTACTGGAAATTAAAAACTAAGCCCCTTGTGAGGAAAACCTATTCCACCTGAAACAGTATCAAAAGCCTTCATCTCAGTCAAATTAATTGCACTAGTATTTGCCACAGTTGAAGAAAACACCAGGAGTTAATGATAAACAAATCCATCTCATGAGCAAAGTTTCTGAGGAATTGCCTCTGATCACCTAAACTAATAAGACCAATATATTTGGATAATAGTTGGCAGTTTTCAAAGCATTTCAGTGTATGCCATATTAACTGAAACTCATAAACTGGTGAGTGAGGCAAGGAGGGTGTCATTGTTCCCATTTTATGGTGGAGGGATGGAGACTCACAGAGGTCTCCCATGACAAAGGTCTTGTTTTAGGTCATGTTGTCATTCTTGACCGAATTTGTTCTGTGTAAGCTCCTCTTCCCTTCGGATGAGTTCTGTTTAAGGAGGTTCTTCATTCTCCTGTGTAATATACTTCTGGTGGCTTTATCCCACTAGTTGTCAGATGAGACTAGATATGTGTGAATTGCAGCAGATCACAGGTTTGAGATCAAACTGGGTTGCCCCACCCCAGACTTTTTTTCTTCCACTTAAAATTATATTGTGATTATTATCCCATGTCATTAAACTATTATTCTAAAGTATAATTGTTTTCACTTTTGTACTATTATTAATGTTTACAGGAATATCCTTATGCGTAGATATTTGTGGATCTCTTTTATTTCCTCAAAACAAAATCCTAGCAGTGGAATTACAGTGTCCAAGGGTTATGGTCATTTGCAAAACCTTTGTTACATATTGTCACAATATCCCCAAGAAAGAGTTTACCTATTTATATTCCAGCCAAGCGCAGTTGATAGCACACCTTTCCCTGAACCTTACCAATACTGCCAGTTTAATAGGTGAACCTGTTGTCTTTTTTTGTGAGTTGCATTTTTTGATGACTAGTAGATCAAAAATCGTATATTTATAAATACATTGGCCACTTGCCTTTCTTCTCCCGGGAATTTGCAAACTTTTGTTGCAAAGGGCCAGAGAGTTAACGTTTTATTCTTTGTGGCCTTATGGTCTCTGGGTCTTTGTCAGAACTACTCAACTCTGCCACTGTAATGCAAAAGTAGCCATTACACAATGCATAAATGAATAGATATGACTGGGTTCCAGTAAAATTTTACTTACAAAAATAGGCAGTGGGCCAGATTTGGCTCATGGGCCATAGTTCGCCAATTCCTGATTTAGTTCATTGTGCTACTGGAGGTATTTATTACTTTCTTCCTGAGTTTTTAAAGTTTTGCATATATTTAGAACAGTTAGGCCTGTTGACTGCAAAACAAATGCACAACGTGATGGTTGTGTGTTTTATTTAGGGCAACATGAGGACTATAGCCCAGGAGACAGTATCTCAGATAGCTCTGAGGAACTGCTCTGAAGATGTAGGGGGGAAGCTCAGTATTACATATGATTTTAGTGCAGGGGGTACGTGCAGTCATGCACACATTTTGGCAGAGGCTTGCTGCTAGTCTCATGAAGGTTACTACAAGTCATGAGGAGCAGATGTCTCTATTAATGATTTTAGTGCCTTTCTAGATATGAGAACATGGAAAACTTGGGGCTCATAAAATCTTCTGAGAATATCTATCCAGTTTTTGCCAGAGCACAGAGTGCCTCATTCCTGATCTCCACCCTGAACTTCCCAGATATGTCGAAGGTCAGTGACTGCAGGGCTAGTGACTTAATCCTTGTAGAGGCAGATGGCAAGTGGCAATTTTGAGTTGGAAGCCCCTTGTTACCTATTTTGTAATCTATTTTGGAAATGCCTCCCAGCCTGTTCTAAAGTTTTATGCATTTCCATATATTATAATTTTCCTTTTCTTTTTTGCCTTTGCTTTTATGCTTAGCAAGATTTTCTCCACCAAAAAATATAAAAAACCAAAAAAAACCCACAGATAATTATTTACTCATGTTTTCTTCCAGTCCTTTTATGGATTAATATTTATGATTCACTCTTAAGTCCATCTGGAAACAATTTTACTGTGAGATTTGTGGTGGAGTACTGACTTCATATTTTCCAACAAATAGTCAACCAATGGTGTCAGCACCTTTTATTGAATAAACCTTCTTTGCCCAGTGGGGCTTCTTTTAAAGTTAATTCTCTACTAAACCGGATGTGTCTCTATTGATCTTAGAGGTGAGTCTAGCTTCTGAAAAATAATGGCTCTAGAAGTCTGTTCACTGTAGGCGGCCTCTCAAGCTCCCTTTGTGCTTACTTTAATGCAGTTTGAAATGTATGGAGAATTCTGCCTTAACTATAGCTATTGCTATTATTGTAGCTGCTGCTGTGCTTATACTTTTATTTTTCGTATATCTCTGTCTGCATTTGTGTAGTCTTGTATTGCTCAGTGAAGACATGCCTTTCTTATAAAGGCAGATAATTTAGCCTTGGTTCACTCTTTTCTTAGTCTCCTCATGGTGTGATGGAACTACTTATCTACACTATACTATGCCCCTTTTTCATACTTTTCTTTTTATCCGTGCATAAAAGCTATCTTTTCTTTTTATTACCTGATTGTAAGGATGACTTTAGGCTCCCTGGCCTCCCAAGGAACCCTACTCTGGACTACTAATTGGAGTAACTGACCATTCTTTTTCTAATTTCACTGACCATAATCACATACTCCCAATATAGTAGTATATTCACCTTGACCATTTCACCTCTGTGGTCTTTTCTGACAATATAATCATAGCGGAACCTCCTGGTCTCCCTAGACGTTCTCATGTCAGTTTTCACTCTGTCCTCTGCTCTCAACCTGATAGAAGTATACTAAGGGGTGGGATGTCCTTTTCCCATGGTTTGAGAAAAGAAGGAATGGCTTCCACATAGAATACCACTAGGAAGATAAACCCTACAACCCTGGAAAATAATAGATTCTTCTGAATTCCTTTCATGTTTTCAGGCTAAAAATTACTGTCTTTAAAACTTCAGGGAAAGGCTCAAAATGGTTCTGTCTAAAATACACAGTCTGTGACCTGTACTCAAATATCTGCTTTCCTAACAAAGTCATTTTCAAATCTTTGATTTCCTTTCAACTCCACTATATATATATATATATATACACACACACACACACACACACACACACACACACACACACACACACACATTTGACCCTTGAATAACATGGGTTTGAACTGAGTGGGTCCATTTATATGAAGATTTAAAAATATATATATGCTATTATGTTTATGATCTGTGGTTGGTCGAATTTGCAAATGCAGAATCCGTGAATATGGAGGGCTGACTATGGGACTTAAGTATGCATGGATTTTGGTATCTGCACAGGTCCTGGAACTTTGGGCTACTGAGGAACAATTGTAGTTTGCATGGTGAAAGCAGGATAACATGTAAAAATTCATGCATAGAATCTAGAGTTATAAATTCATCAAAACTCTGTGGTTAATCCAAAGCTCTATCACATATAAGGTTTATTTTTAGTGAGAACTGTGTAAACTTTTTGTACTAGGAAATCAATAAATACATTTTATTAGACTTTTCTGTTGAGAAAAGTATAGCATTAATGACCTGCAGTGATAGTTTAGAATTTAAAAAGTGGTCTAATCAAAATTTTTCAAAAAGCAGTTACCCCTGTGTAATTACAGTGTTTTGTATGCTGAATGCAACTTTGCTTCGTGCTGTCCCAAGTACCTTGCACACATTTACTTGTAATCCTGGAAGTGCCCTTGTAAGGTCCCTTAAGTATGATAAACTTGATATGCACTACAAAGAAACCAAGACCCGGATGTAAAATGATTTGTCCTAGAATGTATAGCCTGTTAATGGATAAGTGTGGCCCTCCGTGTCTCACCAACTTCTTTTATGCCTAACTTCACATATCTGGAGGTGATTTTGAACGTGACGAATTCTTTCCTGTTATTACCTAGAGGCTTCAAGTGAAGAAAATACATCTGCCTCTTCCAGGAAGCATTCTTTCCTCTCCCTTGGCTCCCATCACAGTATTCCTCCATTTTCTTTCTGTGCTTATAAACACAGCTCTGTTATATGGACTTGCCTTATTTAGGAATATTATAAAACGACCAAAACATGAGGAGGGGTTTCTTTGTTCAAATTCTATTGAAAGCTCCTTGACGCTGGAAATGATATGATCTTTGTTTTCTCTGTCTCTTTGAGTACCTAGTTCGGGCTGCAGGCTTATCTGCGGTGGGGGCCAGATACTGAATCATTCTAAGGAATATACACTTAATTGAGGGTAGTATAGTAGAAGAAATAATTGAGTAGGAGTTGTTTGTCATTAGTCAAATCAGCCTATCCCTCTGGACAGTGGTTCCTTACTAGTAAATAAAGGAGACTAAAATATTTTATCTCTAAGGTTCCTTCCAGTTTTAGAAGTCTGTGATTCCCAAGCATTTGTTAATGATTTTATAGTACCAGTATAGCACAGTTCTTATGCACATGGAGTTTGGAGTCAGGTAGACTTAGGTTAAAGGAACACTTCTGTCGTTCTATAGGTATATAATTTTGGGCAAGTCCTTTGGCCTCTCTAAACTTCTGTTTTCTTTGTTGGTATAACGGGCCTAATAATACATTTCTCACAAAGTCATTGTGAGATAGTGCGTGCCAAGTGCTTCACACAGTCAATAGCACATAGAAATAAGTCAATTAATGTTAACTGTAAACTATAAGCTATATTTAGGGCCAGCCCTTGGCAAAACTGTGATAAGAAAATTTAGAGTTTGGCACTTCCCTTTTCCTCTTTCTGTGCTCCTCCATCTTGTTATTTTTCGCTATGGCTACTCCCTCGTCACTGGCCACATCCAGGTGGGAGGTATTGACGTGAGGACGGAGGGTTTTTGCTGGGAGCTCAATGGCCGCACAATACTGCAGTGACCATGGCTCTATCTAAGCTAACCATGTATATACAGTGCTCGTATTTTTCGATCTTTGAGTCTGTAATTTTCCATTTCCCACTTAAGAAAATTTCCCTAGTAATTAATACTGAATATCTGATTCCAGGAACCATGCCTCAGGAGACTTTCCCGGCATGCAATGTGCATCAGTTATTAGGAACTGCCTGGCACTCATTTATAAAGCTGATTACAGGCCTGTTTTTTTCATCACTTACAGAATGTTCATAATAATTGCACGAGTTCAGGCAGACTATGTCTCTCCATGAAGCTATATATTTTCAGAGAAAGAAATCTTTATCTTTATTACCTGACAGCTCACGTGCTCATATCCATCACTTTTTTGAGTGTAGCTTATTTGCAGCCTGGTGGGAGTTATATAAGCTGCCACTAAAATTTCAACAAAGAAACGAGAGGGAATTAAGAGAGAGGTGCACCACTCATCTTCCCACAAATTCTATTTTGTTAATAGAAATGAGATCCCAAATCAGTGGCAGATTCTCCTGCCCGTTCCAAGTACCACTGTTATGCTGTTTTATCTAAATCACTAATAATCTCATTCTCACTCTCTCAGTCTCTCACTCTCTCTCTCTCTCTCTCTCTCTCTCTCTCTCTCTCTCTCTCACACACACACACACACACACACACACACACGAGATGGATTGTGATAAGTATATAATGAACATTAGAAATACCCCTAAAGTCAAGCCAGTGGGGTGCATTTGGATGGGATTTGTTCATTTTGATCATGACAGGCACTAATTTTATATCACGTTGGAAAATGTCCATGATGTGGGATGTGTGGGATGCCACTAGGCTGTGTCCGTCTAAGGCAGGGTTTCTAAACTCCGACACTATTGACATTTTGGGTTGATATTTAGCAGTATCCTGAACTCAATCCATTAGATGCCAGTAGCACCACTCACTTCCCCAGTTTTAACAAACAGAAGTATCTCCAGATGTTGCCATGTATCCCTGGAGCACAAAATTACCCCCAGTTGAGAACCACGGGTCTAAGGCTATCTCCTTTCCCCTGTTTCTTCCCCATTACAATTACCAAAGATATCATTTTAAAAAATTCATCTGAGAGCTTTGTTTCTAAATAGCCACAGTTAAAAAGTACAGGCATTTCTTAGGAAAGGAATAATACACACACCAATGATCCTCAACCTTGTCAGCATACACACTGGGATCACTAGGAGATCTTTACAATATACTGTTGTCTGGGTGATACTGCTCCCAGAGATTATGATGTTTTGAGTGTGATCTGGGGTACTGGGATGTTTAAAAACTCTTCCTGTGCTTCTAATATACTACAAAGTTGGAGAATCACTGTTCTGGAGATTTCCCTCTAAGAAATGGTCATTAAAAAGCTGTTTATGTTAAGTGCTTGACAATATGTGGGTCAGGAGAAACTGGCTTATGTACTGGACTGTGGACTTTCCCTGGAAGGGTAATGGTAGATATGAACTGACTAATAGCTAATGTTGGTAACAGATCAGGTTGGGTCATAGGTAGAGACTACTTTGGACCACACTATATATTCTGGAAAGCACTCCAACTCCCTGCCCGCACCTCCCACTTGACACAAATAAGCACAGAAAAATGCTATTTTAAGCTAGGAAGAGTATTTTTTAATATCACCTTTATTGATGGAGAGACCAATTTTAGGTTAACATTAAGGCAGTCTTGAAGGGAAATAAAGTAGCCAAAGGACAAGCTCCTCTAGAGAAGGCCATGCTGTAGAGCAGAAAATGGTAGACTTTGCTTATTCCCAGAGGTGGAAGATAAATGTCTGCCTTAGTCCCAGACACCTATGCCTGATTTTATGCAGATGAGTGACAGCTGGAAAAGGCATCTCTGTCCTCATCTGGCTGCCCCCTTGGGTCATAAGCCAGCAACCAGTGACTGCAACAGAATTGGGTCCACAGGGAAGTCTGGCTAAGCACCTGATAGGCAGAGAACAGAAAGCCGTGTCATGCACTTAAAAGAATCAATGTAGATGAACAGTATACAGAACAATTATTTCACCGTTAATTTAGAGCTGTGCTACCTCCATGCCGTAGGCAATTATTTCTGCCCAAAACAGAGAGGTAAGGTAGCTATAGAGTGTCTCCAGCTTCTCTTAACAGCCCATTATGTGTGAATCTGTCAGTCTTTGAATTTTCCAAATTCGTCTTGGATTAATTTATGTTTTCAGCCACTTTTCTTTTGGGAAAAATAATTTAATAATCCCAATCTTTTTCACTTGTCCTAAAAGTACTTGCTAGAATTATCAAATCCTAGGGTTGAAAAGGAACCTAATTAGAGGTCTTTGAGGCCAGCGATTCTCAAACTTTAATGTGCATACGAATCACTTGTGTAGTAGTTAAATAACAACATCAGCATCACTTGGGAACTTGTTAGAAATGCAAAATCAAAGGTCCTCTTCTCCAAACTATTAAATGGAAATCTGCATTTATAACAAGATTCCCCAGGCAATTCTTTATGCGCTGAAAGGTTGGGAATCCTGTAGCTGGACCAACTTCTTTGAAGATTCAGTGTAGGGTGGGGAATCTCTCCAGGCCTTATATTTTAGTCTGGTGAATAATTGTGTATGCACATTCTCTAGGCTTGTTTGCTTTAGTTCACTTCTCCAAACTATCACTGAGTATCTACTGTGTTCCAAGCACTGGGATTATAGTAGTTAATAAAATATTCTGTGACCTTTAACCTTTGTCTTGCTCTTCTATGCTCAGAATTACTAGAGTTCCCCATTTTTGAACCTCTTCCAAATTCTGCGATATGGGGTGACTAAGGCCCAACCTACAACTGGATTTAAATGGGAGCAAGAGAAATCCCAAGCTGGAGTACAGGCATACTTTCCTAACTGGGTCTTCCTTCTTCTAAACTTGCCCTTTGTAATTGTTTATCCACACAGCAGCCTCGTGATTTTTTGATACCTCTCACCATTCCTTCCTTCATTTCTATGATCTAATCATAATGGCTTTCTTTAAGTTCCTTGAAAGCATCAAGTTCTATCATACCTTAGTGACTTCCCATATACTTTTCCCATACTGTGGAATAGTCTTCACCTCCTGATCTGGTTAACTTCCATTAATTCTTTAGGACATTATCTTAAGTGGAACTTCTTCAGAGAAGCTGTACCTGACCACTTCCTCTCAATCTAAATCAACTCTTCTTGTTATCATCCCTCATTCTACTCCTTTATATTTTCTTTGTAACACAACATAAAATTGTGAATATAATTTATAAGTGTATGATTATTTCGGGGATTATTTTTTAATGGTATCTTCTACCATAATCTAAACTCCATGGGCATAGGAGCTATGTCTGTTTCTTCACCATGGATGCCTAAGGCTTGGAGTAGCATTTGGTACATTGTGCATGCTCAGTGAATATTTGTTGAATGCAATGTGTACCTTCTCTCCCCAGCCTATCTAATATTACTTCCCCCGGCCACTCTTTAATTCATTCTCCTCTTTTATTTTCTTTGTAACAATTATTGTTAGCTGAAACTCTCTTGTTGATTAATGTATTTATTTATGTCTGTCTCCTCCAACTAAACTGTCAATTCTGTGAGACTGCAGACTGAAGCTGACTCCCTGGGTTTAAATGTCAGCTTTACTACTTACTGCATTTGTGCTTATGAGAAAGTCACTCACTTAAGCCAGCTCCCATGCCTCATTGTTAAAATTGTAGTAATAATTGTCCCTATTTCATAAGCCTGCTGTGAGTATTAAATGAAAGATTATATAGAAACCACCTATCAGACTGCCCATAGTAGGCATTACATGAGCTGCTAACTGTTGTGATGTTGGTACTTATTATCAGTATTATTCATATCTGTTTTCTTGGCAAATAGATTACTACCACTAACTTAGTAGGTGTTCCATAAATATATTTTGAATATATTAACAGAAAGTGTTATACCTTATTAGCCATGAAAGTGATATTTTATTTGGCTGTTGAGGAACAGTACCAGTTTACCAAGTTTCATAGAAGTTACTTATCTGCCATGACGTACTCTGAAATTTCCCATTATGATTATGAGTAGAAGGGAAGTAAGTTAGCCTTTGCTGCTGTATTTCTGATATTGGAAAAAGAGTGACACGTCTTGGGACTTCCCTGGTGGCTCAGTGGTTAAGAATCTGCCTGCCAATGCAGGGGACATAGGTTTGATCCCTGGTCTGGGCAGATCCCACATGCGGCGGAGCATCTAAGCCCGTGTGTCACAACTACTGAGCCTGTGCTCTAGAGCCCACGAGCCACAACTACTGAGCCCACGTGCCACAACTACTGAAGCCCGTGTGCAAGAGCCCGTGCTCTGCAACAAGAGAAACCACAACAATGAGAGGTCTGCGCACCACAACGAAGAGTAGCCCCCGCTCACCACAACCACAGAAAGCTCGTATGCAACAATGAAGACCCAAAGCAGCCAAAAATAAATTTATTAATTAATTTTTTAAAAAGTGACACATCTTAACATCTAGATCCAATTCGAGTCCCTTAATCAGTGTGACTCTTAGATATTCTGCTCTTAGAATAGCTTTATTAAATTCTTCAGTACACATCCCATTCCCACCACCACTTGGCCTATGGTGAATGTAAATTTTAAATTGATTTTAGTGCTACTGCGAAAATAACTTCTATCTCAGACAGAAATGTATTCTAAGGGTAGAATTGGATGCTAATTTAAATTCTTTTACCCCACTTTTCTACAAATGTTGGGACATTCACACAAGTTTGAGCAGGGAGATTCAAGCATTTAATTCAGCTCTTCCTCCATATATATGAAATAGGGAAGCTTAGTGATTTATCATACTCCATATTTTATTGTACTGTCATTTTTTGTATATTTAAGTTTGGTTAATACAATCTTGACAGCAGGGTGGAATATAATTTAAATTTTAATATTTTCAGCTACAACAATGGCAATGTATTATTTCTGCATATGGAAAGATATCAGTTGTCTGATTGACTGATATAGCAGAGGGGAAAAATATATATCCTCAGGTTACTTTTTAAAAGTAGAAGTGAAAGATCATCTCTCCATGTCACCGATATCATGACATAATAGATGCTTTGAATTATTCACTAAATTTCTTGGTGCCAAAGATCCCATCAAGTTTTTGAATATATATTTAGATATTTAAAATGGGGCTACAGCACAGGAAATATAGCCAATATTTTATAATAATTTTAAATGGAGTATAATCTATAAAAATATTGAATCACTATGTTATACACCTGAAACTAGTATAATATTGTAAATCAACTATACTTCAATAAAAAAGAGGATTATTGGGCTTCCCTGGTGGCGCAGTGGTTGAGAGTCTGCCTGCTGATGCAGGGTTTGTGCCCCGGTCCAGGAGGATCCCACATGCCGCGGAGCAGCTAGGCCCGTGAGCCGTGGCCGCTGAGCCTGCGTGTCTGGAGCCTGTGCTCCACAATGGGAGAGGCCACAACAGTGAGAGGCCCGCGTACCGCAAAAAAAAAAAAAAAAAAGAGGATTATTTAATTTCCAAAATTGGTCTTTTAACATTTAGAATGCCATTATTAAAAAAAAAATCACTCACTAATACTTAAGTAGGTTAAATCATGTCTGTCCAAAGGTAAAATTATGAATGCAAATAGCTTATAAGGCAGATTTTCATACAGTTTCCAGATGCCTGCCTGATAAAGGGGCCCAATTATATTGATCTTGCACTATGAAGATGAAAATTTCAGTAGCATCAATTAGGGTTAAGTAAAAATTAGAGAACCAGAGCCTGTTTGACCTAAAAGCAAATATATGTGAGTTCTAGCCCAAGGTATAGGGAGATAGTTGGCCTACTTCCAGGCCTGTGAAGCAGACATTTAGTTATCCAATCCTCATAGCAGGAATGTGCCCTCAGTTTATATATGATTTGAGTGAAAGAGGGTGTCCTTTTTTCAGGACTCGGCATACATGAGCAGTATTTTAATCAGGTTGGAATAATTACCATGGATCAATGAACCAGGTCCCTGTTGGTCTTAACATTGTCTCCACAATTATGCCTGATGGATAATAGGTATGCAATATATTGTTATTGAACAAATAAACAAATTTGTTATTTTAAAAATTAAGGGGAGGGTGGGGCGAATTGGGAGATTAGGATTGACATAAATATACTACCGTGAATAAAATAGATCGCTAGTGGGAACCTGCTATAAAGCACAGGAAGCTCAGCTTGGTGCTCTGTGATTACCTAGATGGGTGGGATGGGGGTGGGGTGGGAGGGAGGTCCAAGAGGGAGAGGATATATATACACATATAGCTGATTCACTTCATTGTACAGCAGAAACTAACATAACATTATAAAGCAATTATACTCCAGTTAAAAAAAACCCACAGAGCTATTACTTGTAACTCGGGTATTTTTTTAGGTATTACTTGGAAGTCTGAGACTCTCCCTAGGGGTTAGGATATATTTGGAACAAAGCTTGAAAATCACTGGTGCAGGTCACTATAAAAACTGAGATGTAACAGTTAGCCACTGGACAGTTCTAGTCTTCCTCAGTTACTCTCAATCTTACAGCATCTTCTTGCTTCTACTGTTTTTTTTGCCTCCACTATCCTACTTGCTTATATTCTATCTCCAGTCTACAATCAAGGGAAAGCTAATGAAGGAGACAAGATAAGGCAAAATGTAGAAAGAAATGTAGAAGTTATAGTGAATTGAGTTTCACACTCCGAGAAAGTGAAATGAGATGAGTCCTCATGAAAAGAAAAATAGTGCAATTCCCTTTTATTTTCTGGCATCTCTTTCCATGGATGAATCTTACTAATAGAAATATTTCTGGAATACAGCAAATCAGATTAGGTAAAAATAAGCAGCACTTATGTTTGAAGAGGGAAAAAAAGGATACTGAGGAACCAGCACTAGAATATGGCAAGCACAGCTTCTCATCTACCTGAAATAGCATTTTAGATAGCTAAGAGAATTAGAATGCATTTTTGAACTTCTTTTCTGAATGTGGATATGAGTCTACTATCCAGATTGTCAGCATAGCCAGAGGCTAATGTCTGACAGCATTAGACTACAGAGCTTCCTCAACAATTTGAATTGAAGCATGTAGCTCTACTTAGGAAAATAGTCTGACATGACAGTTTCCCATGATATAGTTTAAACCCAGGTAACTGGATGCACTATTTAGTTAGGGCTCAGTTTTAGTAGGAGATTTTCCCATCAGGTCAGCCTGAAGCAAAATTGAGAATAAAGGTAGTTTTTTTCTATGTGATCAACTTCTTTCAATCCCAGGTACATCACTATCCTGGGTCCACAGTCTCTGGCCTGCAACTCCAATTCTGACTACTCTCTCCTGAGACAGTCCTTCAGAATGCTCCACTAAAATTCCATGCCAAACATGTGCTACCTATGCAGGATGGTTTGATATGAACCCTAAATATAGAAAAGTACAGTCAAAAAGTTCAAGGAAAATATATAGCTGACTCCATTTCCTGCAACCAAAGAAGGGAGAGACTTAATAGAAGAAACACTCAAAGGTGTAATTATGAAGATAAGAAATTATTCAAAGGAAGAAGAAAAGGATAAATAACTGATAATTATTATATGAGTGGCATGAGATACAAGAATAGGAGCAGAGAGACTAAGATTCAGAGTGAATGTGGACTTACACAAAGGGCTAAGATTCATAAAACTGCCTTAAAAGGTGTATTTCCAATAAGAGAGGAGCAAGGAGGGTCTGATGCTTGAAGTTGACACGAAAAAAAAAAAGTAGAAATGACTGCTTTGTTCCTATTGTGCTTCTGCCTTCTCTGTCTCTGAGAGTGGGCCTCATACCAGAATGAGTAGTAGGCACAGGTTAAGAGATAATTAAATTTCAGGTGAGTTTAAAGAACGTACCTGACTGCTTTAAATAATTCCATTAAAATATAAAGATTTGGCATATTATAATGTTCATCTTTTATTAACTGTCTTTGATTAATTTTTTTAGGGTAGAGGTGTAAGGCATACAAACAGAACTTTAAGGTTCAAAATTAAATGAAGGTAAATTCTGTACACTAAAGACCAGTAGTTTGATATGAAATCTGGGTAAAATCATAGACTAAATAATTAAAAGGGTGATTGATGTGTTCATACCAAAATATTCAATCACCTTGATGATGAAAATAAATGGATAAATATACCACATTCTTGGACAGGAAGACTCCATATTGTAAACACGTCATGTTCCCAACATTTATAGATTCAATGACATCCCAGTCAACATACTGACAAACAGATTCTAAAACATATATGTAAGAACAAAGGCCAAGAATAACCAAGACATTCCTAAAGAAGAAAAACATGGAAGGGACTTACACCATACAATATCAAGACATTATAAAACATCGTCATAAAAACGAGGTGGTATTTTCTCTGATAGACAAACCAGTGGAACAGAATACATATGATTTAAGATAAAGGTGACACTGCAGATCAGTGGATAAATGAAAGAGTTTTGATTATCCATGTGGTGGGAAAATATGAAAACCAATACTAACCTCTAGGATGACACTGCACACACAAATTAAATATGAAAGGCAAAACTAAAAATATTTTGAAGAGAAGAGAGGAGAATAATTTGAAGACCTCATTAAAGGAACTTCTTAAGACATAAAAAGCTCAGTCCATAGAGAAAAACACACATAAATTTGACTACAATAAAATCAAGAGGAACCTGTTTTTTATCAAAATAAAGCACAGATAATGTTAAAAAAAAAGAATCTGGGGAGATAAATTTGTAATAGATACAACTGAAAAATGATTGATATCTGGGAGTAAACAGTGAATTCCAAAAATTATTAAGGAAATGTGTATATAGGAAATTTGGTAAGAGAGTAAATCCTGAGTTCTCATCAGAAGGAGAAAAAATTTCTTTCTTCATTTTATTTTTTTATATCTATATGAGATGATCAATGTTAACTGAACCTATTGTGGTAAGCATTTTACAATACATGTAAATCAAAGCATCATTCTGTATGCCTTAAACTTATATAGTGATGTATATCGATTATTTCTCAATGAACTGTAAGAAAAAAAAAAGGCAAGTCCTTCTTAATTGAGTAAAATGCATAGGCATTTCAGAAAAGGAAACACACATGACCCCTAAACATAGGAAAAGACTGTCAACTTCTTTGGTCATCATAAAACTGCAAATTAAACCTGAGATACCATTTCACACCCTCTATATTGGCAACAATTTAAAAGGCAGGCAGTTCTAAGTGTTGACCAGGGTAAGGACAATGGAAACACTAATTTACTGCTTGTGGGGTAAAATGGTAGAGCAAATCTGGAAAACAGTTTTTCATTTCCTAGTAAACTAGTAAAACACACCTGAGACATTTGTTGTTGTTCAGACAAACAAGTGTTCTCCCACAGTCCCCAGATACCTTCTGTTACATGGTACCATGAAACTAGTTTTGAATAATGGGATGTGAGTAGAAGTGACAGGTCACTTCTGGGTTGAGGCATTTAAAAATATGTATACATTTTCCTATTGCTTGTTGCCTGCTTCAGTGACTGGGAAACTATGTGTTGCAGTGGTGACACCACAAAATGGAAGTAATTTTGGTCATTGATTCTATAAATAGAGGAATGTTTCTGACCTGCAGAAAAGTTCTGACTTTGTGAGAGTGAAAAATAAGTACTTGAGCCACTAAGATTTTGATCTATCTTTATTACAGCAGAATCTAGACTATCCTGACTATCCTATACCCTACGACTCAGAAATTCCACTCTTATATAGATACTCCAGAGAAACTCTTGAACTGTTCACCAGGAAACATGTACAAGAGTATTACAGAAGAATATTGTATAAGAATAATGACATTGCCCATAATAGAAGGAAACAGAAAATAAATCAGGTATCTATGAGCAGTTGAGTAAGAAACTAGACAGAAATAAAAATAAAGGAATCATTATCTACGTGAAAATGCATGAATCTGAAAATGTACAACGTTTAGGAAACAAAGCAAGATGCAGAAGAATATAAATAGTATGACTCCATTTTTAGAAATTCAATGACATGCAAAACAGTATTATTTAGGGACATATATATAGGTGGTAAACTCTAAAAAAAGAACATATTATTAACACAAATATCAGAATATTGGTTACCATTGTAGTTTAAAGAATAAGATTGGGAATAGTAATATTCATAATAATAATAGCCACTAACACTATGTGTCAGGTAGTTGTCTAGATACTTTCTATGTACTAACATTTAATAGTGAATAAAACCTATGTGGCAAGTGCTATTATTATTATCCCCATTTTGTATGTTTGAAAATGAAGCACAGGACAGATTTGTAATATTCCTGTGTTCATGAAGATAGCCAAGTAGTAGACCTTGGAAACTGAACCCAGGCAGTTTGAGGTATGAGCCTTCATTCCTAACTATTGTGCTAAAATAGAAAGGGACACATGGTGCCCTTCTGAAGCATTGATAATATTTTATTTCTTAATCTGGGTAATAGATAAATATACATGTATTTTATCATTATTATTTATAGTGTACAAAGTCATTTTATATAGTATTTTGTACATGTGGTATTTTAACATCTATGAAAAATAATAAAAGAGAATAACACAAATTAATTCCTTTTTAGAGAAACCACAGAAACAGAAGGAAGCATGGATTGGAGCTATTAACACAAAAGATATAGGAAACTTGGGGAAGCCAAAGGTGGTTTTCAAGAACTCTGTGTGTGTGTGTGTGTGTGTGTGTGTGTAAATTATTTCAGCCTGGTTTATGGATCAGCCAGGTACAACAGTAGGGGAATGGTTTGGATGAGAACTTTTGTATCCTCTTACCTCTTCTCTACACTGCCTATCTGTTGCCAAAGAAATTGGCAGTAACAGCCCAGATTCTTCTGGTGCTGATGGATGAATGTCAGGACACTGTAAAGACCTAGTCGTATTTAAGAAGCTGGTATGGACAAGTGCAGACTTGACCAGTCTTGGGCATTCATTCCTTCACCCTATTCCCCATCAAACTTCAGAGCTCATGGTTCATAGACTAAGGAAACTGCCACTTTTAGCGCTGCTTCTTCCCAAAACCAGTGTGGTTGTGCAATGAAGTGACTGACAGCAAATAGATATGTTTAATAGTGGTTCTGTGGTACCTAGGGCAGGCGCTATCTCTTGGGCCATATCCCCTACCATCCAATGCAATAGATGGGCTACAAACTGACTTGGAATTTGGCCCTTCCCCAATACATATAACAAGATAGGGTAGATTATATCTCTGTGGGACCAAGAACTCAAAGGCCAAAATAACTAGACACCTGAGGAGTAAAAGAACCACAAAAGGAAGACAAATAAGTGAACAAAACATATCACACAAAGAAGAATTATTGCAATAAAGGGACCAAGAGTTTAAAATAAGAATAATAAATTATCCTCAAAGCAATAAAGGATAATGTTAATATTATGAAGCAGAAACATGAAAATCATTAAACAAGTATGTGGAATCAAAATATTAATAAAAGAAAGAACACAGTATAAATAAAGGAAAATATAACACTGTAAAAGGAAAACAGGAAATAAATGGAGAAAAAGTTCTACTATAATAGTATTTACAATAAATATAAGTATGCTAAACTTAGATACTCACCAATGCAAAGACACATTCTTCACCTGATTTTTAAAAAGCCAATAATATATTGTCTACAAGAGATACACATAAAATAATAAAGTTGAAAATAAAATTATGGAAAATATATGCCAAGCAAATAAGAGCTAAAAGAAAGTAAGGTAGTGTATTAATCAGGGTTTTCCAGAGAAAAAGAACCAGTGCGTGTGTGTGTGTGTGTGTGTGTGTAAAGGGAGGGTGGGGAGAAGGAGAGAAAGAGAGAGAGGGAGAGAGAGAGGAAGAAAGAGAAAACAAAACTAAAACTAAAACCTCATCTCATGGTTCTTTGACATATTTCCCAAGGATGAGATTAATTTGGGGCCATGAGCCATGGTTACAAACAGGCCCCCTCCCTTGGGTTACAGTGGTTCAATTCAGGCAAGCAGAATGTTTTCCGACTCCAGTTAACTATTTGTTGTTATGGCATTTTAGCCTCTTTGTCTGCATTTCCTGGGTCTCATTCACTGGATATCAAGAAGTCATCTTTCTTTGCTTGGTGTGATCTAATCATTATTTCTCCTAGAGCTTGCCTTGAGAAACAATTAGTTATTTTAAATTGTTTTCTCGGGGCAGTGTCTCAGACCTTATCATATCTTATTGTTTTCAAACCTTGACTTCCTCCCTAGAAAGCAAGGAAAGTGAGCCAAGCAGATGTTTTCTTAGCAAGAATTCATAGCAGCCCTATTTATCCCAAATTAGTATATCTCATTAACTGTCTCAAGGACACAGACTGAATTGTTTTTGTAAAAGGGTCTCAAAAACCTCATCTTTTGGAGAAGAAACATATTCGCAAGCAACTGCTTTCTTAACTGTGTCCTTTCTCTGTGGAAGATGAACAAAAATAAAATCTGAGTTGTCACTGTCCATTTGAGCACTTTGCTTGGTCTGAATTCCTGCAATTATCGGTAATGTGAGGACTCATGTAAGCCTGGGCCCAGGTAAGGAGAGTGATAAGTGCAGGGAGGGACACTGTCCTACTCTGTGTCTAACTTTAACACTTAGGAAGTACCTACCAGTAGTGCCCATGCTAAGTGCTTAATATACATATTCTTATTAATTACAACAGCCTCTGATATATATACAGTTATAATCACGCCTTCACTTTTCATATGAGGAATCTGAAGCATAAAAAGATCAAAAACAGTAAACAAGTGTCATAGCTAGTAAGCCTCAGAGATAGGAGTAGAGATCACTCCTGTGTGACTTCGAGCCCACCCTTTTCCTCTAAATTATGCTGCATGATTGAATAACACACTCCTAGGCACGGAGTGGGCACTGAATAAATGACCCTCAAGTAATGATTACAACTGAGACTGAATGCATTGCTGCTGGGGAAGAATTCTGAACGAGCAAAGCTCTATTATCCTGCATCTGAATTCATGCCATGTCCCCCACACCTGCCTGAGGGTGCCAAATGGCAGGTGTTATTGTTTTAAGTGAAGGAGAATTAGAATAAATTTTATTTTTGATCTTTTAATGAGAATTTTATGACACTCCTGAGAATACCCAGATTCTTGGGGATTTTCCATCTTCCTAAAATAATGCTTTATTTTCTTCTACATTTCTCTTGTTAGTTTCCCATTGGCTTACCAGATCAAATCTAAACCTCTTGGTCCTATATTTAAGGTGATCGGTAATACACAAGCACCATCTCTTCTGCTCCAGAACTTCGGCGCTCTCTTACTACAACTATTGTCTATTCCCGATACACACACTCACACACACAATTCACTTTCCTCATAGTCTTATGCCATTAACTCTGCTTGGAATGCCTTTCTCTTTCATATTGAATTCTACTTGTAGGTATCAATTTTTTTAAGCCACAACAGTTGGGATGCAATAAAATCCACATTTCTTAACTTACATTGTTGAAGTAAAATTAAATCCAGTTTGAGCAACCACTCATCAACCAATGAAAAGTTCAAAGTCAGTCATCTGGGAGTTTTTACGGGAGTGCCTTCTCCCTTACTATGGTTGTAGTAGCATTTAAGGGGCTTTTGAATATCCCCTAAGAATCTTCATTGCCTATTGCTTCCCCTTATAGTCGCCTGATGCTGCTTCGACTCGGTTCTCCCCTGTCTAGCCTATGCTCTGGCTCCCTAAAGTATTTCTTCTTTAAAAAAAAAATTTATTTATTTAGGCTGCTCCAGGTCTTAGTTGCGGCACGGGGGATCTTCACTGCAGCATGCAGACTCTTAGTTACGGCATGTATGCAGGATCTAGTTCTCCAACCAGGGATCGAACCCAGGCCCCCTGCATTGGGAGCGCAGAGTCTTACCCACTGGACCACCAGGAAAGTCCCGTCCCTAAAATATTTCTTAATTTCCAGGCTTCATGCCTTGTTCAACCTTGCTCTCGATGCCTTGAAGGCTAGAAACTCTGATGGTAATTTTACTCAGTTCTGCCAAACTTAGTCAATAAGAAACCATAAAGACTCACAAGGTATAGGTATTTAGTGCTTTTTGCAGGTACTCATTCAATCATTCTCAAATTCAAATTATTGTCACATTCAATTAACTGGAAGGCCCAGATCGCCTCTACTTTTGGCACAGTCCTTATACCAGTCTCTAGTGATCTGTGTGGATAAGATGATAAACCTGTTTCCCTTAAACCTTTGAGCCACCAAACTACTGTTCTCTCTGTGGTAAATCACAAAATTGGCCACAAATTATTTTCGTCTTTCTACCCATTCCCCCTGGCACAGTAACTTTGATGTTGTTTTCATCAAGAGGTTGTAATTTTCTCTGCCGCTTAAATCTGGGCTTGGTCATGTAATCTGCATCAGTTAACATGATATTAGCAAATGTGACAGAAGCAAGAGGCCTGAAAAGTACTTGAACTTTGGCGCTTGCTCTTTCTTGCTGCTCTTGGCACCAAGCACTTCACCACGTAAAGAAGCCCAGGTAAGCCTTCTGGAGAATTAGGAGGCCACATGGAGGGGAAGTAAGGTATCATAGCCAAAAGACTGTAGACCTCCAGAGAAGTGAGTGAGGTCCTCCTAATTCATCCAGCTTCCTCCTGATGAGAAACTGCAGACATACGAGCAAGGACGATCAAGACTAGCTGAGCCAAGCTAGCACAAAAGAAGTGCCTCGCAGAAACGTGAGCTACATAATAGCTCTTGTTTTTATTCACTGTATTATTTGCTGGGGCTGCCTTAACAAAGTACCACAGAATGAGTGGCTTAAACCACAGGCATTTATTTTCTCACAGTTCTTGAGCCTAGAAGTCTGTGATCAAGGTGTCAGGAGGGTTGTTTCTTCTGAGGCCTCTCTCCTTGGCTTATAGATGTCTGTTTTCTCCCAGTGTCTTCACATGGTTTTCATTCTGTACATGTCTGTGTCCTAATCTCCTCTTCTTATAAGGGCACCAGTCACATTGGATTAGGGTACATCCTAAAGACCTCATTTTAACTTAATTACCTTTTTAAAGACCTTATCTCCAAGTACAGTCATATGCTGAGGTACTGGCCATTACGATTTCAGCATATGAATTTTTTTTTGTGGGCGGAACACAAGTTAGCCCATAACAGTCCATAACTTGTCATTCCCTCTATGGGGCTTCCTCACTCAAACAAGTTTATCTTCAGGAAGTCAACTTCTCACTTGCTCTAAAATATAAAATCTCATTTATTCCTCCTCTGGAATTAAAGAGACCCTAGCTCTCTAAGACTCTTTTCTTTATTCAGTGGTGATAAAATGCACCAAGAAATTTGCTCATTAAACTATAAAATTAATAAATTATCACACAAAATACTAACCCTTCAGTACCCTGTGCCATGGGACTTTCCTTAACTATCCCAACTCTAAACGATCTTTCACTTCTCTGAATTTCCATAGCACTGCCACATCCCTACCACACCACCTGGTACTTGAATATATACTATCCCACATTGTGATTTTAGTGCGTAAATGTGATATCTCATCAAGCAGACAATGAACTCTTAGATGGTGGAGCTGTCAGATAATTTATACTTTTGATATAAAAGCTGGCCATGCAGTTGACACTCTGAACCCAAATAGCTTAGTGATATTGCATCTTGCAGTCAGTGACTCTAATAGCACCTGTTTTCCTCTTAGTTTGTATATGGTCTGATGTTCCTACTTTTCCATGGCAAAATGTGAAGACATTGTGTTTTGCTCCTTTTGTCATCATAGAAATGACCTTGAGTTTTTAGTGCTTAAAATGGTCTTCAGAAAGGAGATACCTAGAACACTAACAGTGTTTAGTGTTAGTACTTCATATTTTGAACTTAACAAAGATTATTCAAGCAACAAAAATAGCTCCTGTAAATATATTTAAATTCAGACTATTAAATAGCTATATTGCATATTATATCTAAAGCTAAACTTGGAACATCTGGGTTTTTTTTTTCCCATTTAAGGGTGCATAAGAAAAAGTAAGGCAATCTTAATCTCAGAGGCTTTATGGCGGTTATTTGTCGCACACCAGAGAGGTTCCAATAAACATTGCAAGATAGAAAATGATTTTTTTTATATCCTAGTTAGAAAGAAAACAGGTGCTATTAGAGCTATTGACTGCAAGATGCAATATCACTAAGCTAATTGAAACCGGAAATCTTGAGTACCTAGCAAGCTGCTACAAATAGGTCTGCTCTGAGCTACAAACAATTCTGACACATCCAAAGGGATTTGTCTCTAAAGAACCTGAAAATGCAGTGAATGACTTCCTATCCTTACACTGAACGGTGTCCCTGACTCTAGCCATTCAGGTTATCCCCACCTTAATTCCTCTGGCCTCTGTGCCTACCATGACACGAAAATGGCCTCTTCCTCTTTTCTTCCAACAATCTCTTGCCATAACTTTCTTCAATAGCTAGTGTAGAAGTTACCTTCTTGTATAAATAGTGATAGTAATTAGCATTAACTCTGTGCTAAGTCCTATTCTAAATATTTCCATATATTAGCTCACTTAATCCTTCAATAATCTTATGACTGTTATTATTCTTAGTTTTTATGCAGAAGGTAACTAGTCACAGGGAGACTAAGTAAACCCAGGGAGTTTGTCCAAAAACCTCTTGTCTTTAACCAGTATACCATGATGCTATCTCTGATGAATTTATTCTGTGCTCTACTCATACTCACATATACATTTTAGATATTTTTAAAGTCTGCTATATTCCAGGCACTATGTTATTTACCCATAAATGTTTTTATCAGTTAGTCTCCAAAACATCTCTGAGATAGGGACAGAGGAATTGGGTACTTGGGTACTTATACTTGGCACAAATATATGAAGGTTGTACAGAGTTAAAATGATCAAAACCCCTTAAATTGCTCATAAAGAAAAGTATTCATGGCTTTGTGTGTGTACCACTGTACAATGATTATTATGCATGCTAATTTGAGAGTCCCTGAGCTAAATTCAGGGAAGGAAACAAAAACAAAAGGAAACATTACATGCTGGTACCAAAAAAATTCAAACCATACTGCCTTGGAAATAGCTACCAAATCCCTAGAAAAGGATGGAAGATGAGTAGAGAATTCTCGAGTGTGGCTGATTGTCTGCATATTTTATTTTACACTAGTTTAATATTAGGTCTCCACAACTTTAATATGTATTATCAAATTTGTTTGGCATGAGGATTACACAAGATAGTATAATTGTACCTCGGGGTGATTGACATGTTAAGTTATTAAAGTTAGCTTCTAGGTTAAATGCACAAATATAATGTAACTCTACTATAATCTTATTATCCTTATTTTATAGATGAGAAAATTGAGACTCCAAGAGGTTAGGTAAACTTGCCCAAGATCACCCAACTTTGAAGTGATGAGAGTTGGTTCCAGCCTGATTCCAAAGCACATTCTATTTCCACTATAACAGGTTTCAAGAGCTCTGGCTCTGAATCTAGACTGCCTGGGTTGAAGTCTAGTGTGTCATTGATTGAGTGTGAGAAAATGAAACTCTGTGCTTCAGTTTCCGCACCTGTAAAACGTGGATGGTGAAGATAATGGTAATATTATACCTATTTTATAACATTGTGAGGATGAAATGAAAATGTACATAAAACACCTCAAAATGCATGGTATGTGGTAAGTGCTCAATGCCTTCTATTATTAACTATCTAGTTTGTGTCCACATGACCAATTTCAGTGGAGTGGAGTGGAGTGGGGGAGAAAAGTAGAAATTCTATGCTGATTGCACATTGTGAACTTTTGCATCCTTGTGTCACCCGTGACCAGCCTTAGAAACATTAACAGGAAAACAGAGCTTTGAGTACAGTGCTCTACTCTCTAATAAAGGCCAAACTTGCTGTGTTCCCAGTTAAAGAGACCTGATAGAACGTCCACTTCTGTAACAGCCTCCCCAAGTATGTGAATACAGATGCACTTGTTATATAACTAGCACACCTAAACACATCAGGCTAGGAAGCAGATGGAGACTACACATAATTGTGCTAACGTTTATGTTGTCGATATACTCTCCTGAGCCATCATTACAAGAATCTTGGGGATCTTGTCCCCCCTCTTTGGAAGGCTGCAGTTCCCATCAACTGTGGCACAAATTACATATTTGGATCAGGAGATGCATAAACTTCAAACAAACTGTCAGAATGAATATGCCTGGGCTGTTGTTTGATAAACAAATGTATTACAAGGAACCTGAAGCAAACCCCCTCCTCCCACCTCCTTGTGGGATGATCAAAACAGTTGTAAATTTTAAACAATGTAGCTCATCAAATCATGCATCAGTGAGCCTGATTTTTTTCCCGGGGGTTGCAGATGTAGGGATGATGCCTGGGGAACCTGAGGGCTTGTGGAGGCTGGTTAGTGATAAAATTATGAAGGGAAGATTTTGGATTCTATCTGAAGGAAGTAGAGAATGCAGCGGGAGAACGACCACAGCGGTGTTGAGAATAAGTTTCTGTTTAAAGGGCCAATAAGTGTTCCTCTGGAGCAACTTTCCTTAACCAGGGATGGGTAACAGAATGACTTCAGGAGATGTTACAAAACACAGTCACCAAATTTTATCTGAGACCTGCTGAATAAGAATGACTATGGCAAGAATATTTTTATTAAAAAAATTTAAAGCTCTTCAGATGGTTCTTCTCTGCACCCCAGATTAACAACCACTGTCTTATGAACTTTAGGATACATCGGGATTACCAAAGGGATGGAAAATATAGAAATCAAGTCCTTTCCCCACCCTCCGATTCTTGTTTAGTAGATCTCATGGTGGTCACAGGAGTCTGCACAGCCAGGTGCCCATCAGACTACTAGTTTGGGGGAAGTCATGGATTACAGCATGATTGTAATGAGGCCTTTGATCCCTAGAAGAGCCTGGTGCATTTCAGAGTTAAATAAAAAGGCATTCAGTAAATACCTGTCTTTTACATAACATTGAACTAGAATTCTCTGCACTTGAGAGTGGGTATGGAAAAGAAGCATAAAACATAGGTCTTGTATAAGAGACTCTTTCTCTGCTCCTGAGAAGATATATTTTGCCTGCAGAGACCAAGAAGATAAACTGTCCTTTTCATAGAGCTGGATCTTGGGTTTGGGGAGGTGGGTGGTGAGCCTGGTGGACCAAGGGATGGAAGCTCAATATGACCCTTTCCACAGCTCCCTTAGCTAATTCTCCTTATGCTAAATACTTCTCCATCTATCTCCTCAATATACAGCTGGCACTCTGGGCAGTGGACACCATCAAAACTGTGTAATTTACTCTGAGAAGAATGGGTTGACTTTTCAAGTTAGGCAACCTCATTTCTTTCCCTCCTCTCCCTGTCGTTTGTTTCACTCTAGTAAAGATACTGCCTCTTACCTTCCCCCAAAGAGGTGTAAATTGCTCTCCCTAGGATACTGATTCCTTATCAGGCCAAGAAACACAACGCCTTGTCGCTCCAGAAGTGTAATTGCACTTTGCAGGGGGGGGGGATGAACACTGGTTCTCTCGCTTATCTTGCCCACATATAATGTCTGTGCCCTTTCAACTGTGGCCTGAGGCTAAGGCATTTTAGCCTTTGGGGGTAATTTTGTCTTGTCATGTTAGTTGCCACTCTGCATTTTGCCATCTTTTACTGGTGTTCATGGCCATCCATTTTATGCTACAAAGACAACCATGAGTGTTAGAAACCAATATGTTGTCATGAAATTAAGAGGCAGATTGGTTCTTGTATTCTGAGTCACAGCTCTCCAATGCCAAGCTACCCTGTTGGCTTTTTTTCTGGCTCGAAGCTTGGGTCAGTTTTCATGCTTCTTTATTCTTCTTCCCTGAATTCTACCTTGACTTACAGACTCTGAGCTATGTTCCACTTTATACTAAAGAGTCTGAAAAGGAAAACATATTTTCTGGTAGTCATATGCTCGCTGTGTCTTTTTAGACATTTTGACATCCATATTCTCATTGGATTACCACAACACTTCTCAGATATAGGTCAAGTAGAGACAGCTACTCCTAGTTTACAGATAAGGAAAGTACAATGTTTAAGTGATGTTTTCCTGATCACACACTTCAATACTAAAATACACTCTAGATGAGAATCCAGGTCATCTCACTTCTGGTTCACATCTTTTCTTACAATTTTAAGATGAACTAGCAATTCTATATTCTGGAAATAAAAACAATATATAAGGTAAGATGGTAGAGACCTAGCCTATATCCATTCTTCCCATCTTCTTTACCAATAAAACTCTTAAATTATTAAGTGTGATCATATATTCAGCTATAAGATTATAATTCCTGGTGTGTAAAAGATGGTTCATCAAAAATCGACTTCCTTCTGTTCCTAGGCACACAGCTGGACTAATGTTCCAGCCTCCCATGCTATTAGCTTTGATCATGTTGACTGAGTGATAACCAAGGGAGTGTGAGTAGAGAATGCCTGCCAGTTCTGGGTCAAGGCTTTTTTTTTTTTTTTTTAAACATTGAAGGTTTTTTTAAAAAATTAATTTATTTATTTTTGGCTGTGTTGGGTCTTCGTTTCTGTGCGAGGGTTTTCTCTAGTTGCGGCGAGCGGGGGCCACTCTTCATTGCGGTGCGCGGGCCTCTCACTGTCGTGGCCTCTCTTGTTGTGGAGCACAGGCTCCAGACACGCAGGCTCAGTAGTTGTGGCTCATGGACCTAGTTGCTCTGCGGCGTGTGGGATCTTCCCAGACCAGGGCTCGAACCCGTGTCCCCTGCATTGTCAGGCAGATTCTCAACCACTGTGGCACCAGGGAAGTCCTGGTTCAAGGCTTTTAATCAAATGATATCTCCATCCACATTCTTTATCCCTTTCCACATGCCAGATGCAAGATTAGCAATGAGGCTTTAGGGAATGATAGTGCTACAAGATGGAAGGAGCCTGGATTCTAGAATTCCCATGTGGAAGAGAGGTGCCCACAAATCAGCAACCTCTGCCTTAGACAGTTAGGTGGTGAGTGTACACTTCTATTGATGTTTGAGTCATTCCTTTTGCATCTGTTTAATGCAATAGCTTGATCTATTCAGACATTTTTGTGGATTGATGTAGCCATGTGATAAAGTTTGGAAAAGTGATATGGACATAAAATTTACTGGGGGAAATTTCTGGGATGGCTCCTGAAACAAGGGTCAAATAGGTAGGTAAAGTACTGCTCCCCCTGATTTAAAAAATACTTCCTACCCCTTTGAATGCGGATGCAACGTCTGGACCTCCAACAGCCATATTAGAGCATAAAGTGGATTCAGAGATAATGTATGAAGATTGGTGAAGCAGAAATATGCAAGGATCCTAGGTCATTGATTGCCTCATGGTACCACCACCATACTAGCTTTAGACTGCCTATTGGGCTTTTTTATGTGAAAGAATTAACCCTTGTATATTTAAATTACTGTTGTTTCAGGTTTTCTGTAGAGGCAGCTAAACCTAATCTAGATGAAAATGCAAACCACATATTTCCTGTCACAGAATTGAGAGACCTCTGTAGGTTCTAATTTAACCCTCTCCACCAAATATCCGCTGTTGACTAGCTAGAAAATCTTAAATCTCATACCACAAGGCTCAGCCCTTTGGTACAAATCCGTGGTTCTTTGATATCATCCATGAGCTTGTTAGAAATGCAGCTTCAGGGACTTCACTCTGACTCACTAAGTTAGAATCACTGAAAGTGGAGTCTAAGAAACTGTCTTTTGACAAGCTCTCTAAGTGATTCTTATGCGTTGGAGAATGTGAGGGAAGCATTTTTCCAAAAGCACGTGTTGGTACTCAATTGTTATTTGAGTTGCATAATCATTAACAAATTGACATGGATTTAGTGATTTTCAGTACAGGCTGCACATTAAAATCACCTGAGGAGATTTTTAAAAAGATCTGTGCCTGGGCCAAGATTATCACATAAACTGATGGTAGAATTATGGGTGAAATGTCCTATCTGGAGTCACTGGTCAACCAGGAAGCAGAAAGTAGACATAAGACTCAAAGTGGGATGAAGGTATTTGCCTGAGTTAGGTTGTAGGATTTTTTTTTTTAAAGTTGATTTCTACATCTGTAACAGTTTTCATTTTTTGCTTCCTTATAATAATTTTTTTTAAACCCACATTTGTTTATTTATTTATTTTTGGCTGTGTTGGTTCTTCATTTCTGTGCGAGGGCTTTCTCTAGTTGTGGCAAGCGGGGGTCACTCTTCATCGCAGTGCGTGGGCCTCTCACTATCGAGACCTCTTTTGTTGCTGGAGCACGGGCTCCAGACGCGCAGGCTCAGTCGCCGTGGCTCACGGGCCCAGTCGCTCCGCGGCATGTGGGATCCTCCCAGACCAGGGCCCGAACCCGTATCCCCTGCATTAGCAGGCAGACTCTCAACCACTGCGCCACCAGGGAAGCCCAGGTTGTAGGATTTTTGTATGAGGCAATGATTGTGAAAGGCCTTTGCAAATTATTGTTTATTTTCCAAATATATTCATGTTCTCAATTTCATCCAGAAGCTAGAAAAATACTATTACGACCATAAATAATAATTGTAATGCTAATGATAATAATAGTACCAAATAACCATTATTGAACATGTTATACTGTAGGACTATAAAATTTCCTGACATTCTAGGGATTATTAGAGTCTCTGGTTTTATCCAAATTAGTATGGGCATACTGTAGGAAGCAGTGGTTGTTGTTTTTAGACACTGTTGAAAATGAAACCTTTAGCTTTCTAAAACATTGTCCTTATCCAGTAAGGAAACTGGCTTCTTTAAGTGGCCATTTACCTGTTGAAGACACATCAGTCTGTTAATGATTATCTTTCCCTTCCAGTCAACAGTATTGAATATTCAGTTAGAATCCAAAGCAGATAAATAGTTTTCTGTTTTTGGATTATTTCAGCTATAATACATATATAATTAATCAACTCCAGATAGTTAAAGTTTGATTAGATTTTATGTGCACATATGCATACCCTTTGAATTCATGAGCCCTTTGTCTACTTGGTATCATTAGCCACATAAAATCCTTGTTTATTTCTTGGGTTGCTAATCTTTTCTGGATTTCCTACAAAAAACTCAGATCAGTGGAGAGGAATTTTGAAACATGGAACTCTGAAGCTGCATATTTTGCTTCCTACAGCTGAAAACAAGGAAAGAAAGAGACAAAGAAAAAAAAAAACAAGAACAATGTAGGTGGAAATTTAGAACCAATAAGACGAAATCCAACTGATGAAATGGAGAAACTTGTGTTGATCACAATACTGAAAAGATACTTCAGTTTATTTAAAAAAAAATTGGGGTTTCTCTATTTAGAGGACCTCCCAAATGTGTTTTAAGTGTTTTTAGTGCTCAGGGAAGGAGAAGGAAAAAAAAATACAAAAAAAAAATATGTGAGGGGGAGTGACTTTCTCACACATTCTGTGAAGAAACACCGTGTTAAAGCCCTTCAGTTTTCTTACGTTTGAAAACGAGTTAAGTGTTCTGAAGAAATAGAAGAGTTCAGGCCCCTAATCTCAGGCAAGAAGTAGCTTAGAAAATACTGGGAAGGAAAGTGGTTATAAAATGCAGTTAGCTTAATCCTTTCAGAGTTAATTAGCTATTCATTAGAAAAGAGAGAGGAAAGAGAGTTGAGAGGAGTGGGAAGGCAGAGGGAGAATAGAAGCTAACCAAGCTTTTAATTTAGTCATCCAGGTAACCATACCCCTTCTGAAAAAAAAAGGTAGCTGTCAGGGACTGTGATTGTTAAAGAAGAGAGGGAGGTGTGGAGGGGTAGCCTAATCTTCTTCCATAATACATATATATATATTTATTTATTGTTTATGACTTGGAGGAGGAACGCTCAAAGAATAGGATTATAGAAAAATAGCAGCTAGATGCCTTATACTTAATCCGGTGGAACTGTTTAGTGAGAGATGAACAGGAAATAGCAAGTCAACAATGGCTCAATTGGAGCCAGGCTGCATTGAGTGACACCAAGCTTTGTGCTGGTGCAAAGCTAGAGAGGAAAGCACAGCATGGCCTTTCATCAGCAGGGCAATGTCAATGCCGGATATAACTGAAGCGAGGAAGAAGTGTGTCAAAGTGGTAGGGTTCCTTGTTCTTGCTGTCTGTCATTGTAAAGAATTGTGCAATCAATGAGACCAGCCCAGCAAGGCCTCTGACCCTGGAAAGTGACTCAAAATTAGGCCATAACTTTGATTTCACTGAGTAGAGAGCTATTAGTCATGCCAGTAACGACTGGGTTTGGCTATGGATATTCCAAATGTAAGTGGCTTAAATAAAATAGAATTCACTTCTTTTCTTTGTAGAGAAATCTGGAGGTCCAGGGTTGGTATATCAGCTCCATGTTCATGAAAGACTTGGTCTCATTCTGTCTTTTGTTCTGCTTTCCTCAATGTGAGTTTTATAACACCTGATCCAAGATGGCTGTCTAACTCAATGGGGTAAGAGAGATAAGCCCACTTCCTTTATGGACACTTCTTAGAAGTTGTGCATGACATTTGTTGTATCCTTGTAGCGGGAACATGGTCACATAGCCACATCTAACTTAAAGGGAAACTGAAAGTTATAGTCATCATTCCAGGCAGCCACATTTCCAGCTAAAAATCAGTAGTTATATAACAGTAATAAAACAAAAACTCAACAAACTAGGAGTAGCCACTGTCTCTAACACTAATACACTGGGTTAAGGGAAGGTTTTTCATTTATACTACAAATTATAAAATACAAATGAGAGTATTTTTCATTGTTTCTTTGTTGGATTCACTAATAGCTTACTTAGCACCTAAAATGGATAAAGCAATTTTCAATCCACAGGGGAGGAAAAACAGAAGAAACAAAACACAACAAAACTACAAGGCAGAATGCGATAAACATTGTCAGAAAGGCCTAAGTAAAGTTCTGTGCATTCCAAAGGAGACATATTAATTCTGACTAGAGCATTAGGGAAGGAAACAGCTAAGACTAAGGGTGCACAAACTGTGGTACTGGGGGCCAAATATGGCCCACTGCTTTTTTCTTTTGGTAAATAAGCTTTTATTGGAACACAGCTATGCTCATTCATTTAGGGATTGTCTGTGGTAACTTTCATGCTATGACAGCAGAGTTGAGTAGTTATGACAGAGACCATATGGCCCACAAAGCCTGAGATTTAATATCTGGCCTTTTACAAAAAAAGAAAGACATTTGAGACTGGCCTGAAAGAATTCTAACAAGGGCATTATAAGTAGGAGATAGTCTGAGTAAAGGCAGTGATGTGAGAAAATTCTGGGTGCGTTTGTTCATGGAAAGGAAATTACAGTAAAATTTATAATACACAATGAGTGGTGTCCCAAAAGACCTTAATTGTATAAATTCTGGGGTTACATTTTTGACAGATTAATAGAAGGACCAGGACTGGCCTATTCAGCTAACCTGCCAGGGACCTGGTTGAACTATTCAGATTTGTCTAGGTCCTGGCTACAGTTTGGCAACACCTGATTGGTGACTGTCAAAGTTCTTCCAGGACAGGAGTTGTCATGATAAGAATATCCCAATACTTGGCACACATTTCACTGGACAGATCCAGGGAGATTGGATAAAGCTAGTGACATGGAAAATGACCTGAGTCTCTCTGCTTCCCCAAACTGGATTGATTACTTATTATTCTTATTCTCCAACCAGGCTCATGGTCTCTTTCACATCTTGCCACTTAGCTCCCTGGCCCAAGGTAAAAACTTTAACCTCACTGCATTTGCAACTGGGCTTTCACAGAAGATGGGAACCAGTGGTCAATCAAGTTAGACCCACGCTTGCTTTATGACAGGGCATATTATCACAGGGTTTTGCATTTATTCAGTTTGGTTGGAGCATAAGGTCCTTGAGAGAATAATTAGTAAAGTAAGAGTAAAAATACATCGTGGAGGGCTTCCCTGGTGGCGCAGTGGTTGAGAGTCCGCCTGCCAATGCAGGGGACACAGGTTTGTGCCCCGGTCTGGGAAGATCCCACATGCCGTGAAGCGGCTGGGGCCGTGAGCCATGGCTGCTGAGCCTGCACGTCCGGAGCCTGTGCTCCGAAACGGGAGAGACCACAACAGTGAGAGGCCCATGTACCACAAAAAACAAAAACAAAAACAAAAAACAACATTGTGGAAGGTGTTTAATGACATACTCAGGAGACTGGACTTCATTTTGTAAATAATGGGGGACAATTAGATAAGGTCTCTAAAATTTTTAAAAAATTTTTATTGGAGTATAGTTGATTTACGTGTTCTGTTAGGTTCAGGTATACACCAAAGTGAATCAGTTATACATATACATATATCCACTCTTTTTAGATTCTTTTCCCATATAGGCCATTACAGAGTCTAAAAATTTTTTAACTAGGGGATAACTTGCTCTGTCATAGATAAAAATAACCAGAGCTATGGCTTTCGTCAATCAAGAGCTCTGTTGTTTTAAACAATAAAAGTTTTACTCAGATGTAGAAGTTTGAGCTAGCTGACAATTCTGGGGACAATAACTGCCTTGTAGAAAAGAATGACAAGAATATCAGACTATGTCCTATACTTTCAAACCTATTTCAATGACAAGAAGCATCTAGGGGCTACAGACACATTTGTCAGAGTTGATGAAGGAAATGAAAAGAGGGAGATCCCCAGTCCACTAGGCTGTGAGCTGCCTGAAGGCAGACCCTGTCTTTCATGTCTGAATCCTCAGTACCTAGCAGCATACTCAGTATATCCTGTTAATATACAAAAACATATAGAAGGTGTCAATGATTGGTTTGATTCCAATCATTCTATCTTATTTGTTTTCCTCAACATAAAGACAGGGTATATTAGCAGTTCTGATTAATGAAGTTCCCTGTTTTGCTAGATCTTAATTATTAAATCTAGAAATCATCCTGTGTATACTTGCACTTTAAGACTCTATAATCCACTGATGACAAGGCATCTCCTGAATATGATTGTGTGTGTGTGTGTATGTGTGTGTGTGTGTGTGGATGTGGATGTTAATTTTTAAGATCCCATTCCTACATTCACCTGCTGCTCTCTGCTCTGTTTAACTGTTTTTTAGTTAATACCACACCAGATGCGGTTAAGTACACTTGACAAGTCCTTATTTCTAAACGAGCCTAGTGGAAATTTGTGAAATTCAGCTTTCTTGCCTTACCTGTGTATTTAAAGGCAGAAAGTACACTTTCTCAGAATCAATGAGAGTTGCTGTTGAGATTTGAGAGAAGCTTTTGGCCATTTGTCTGTCAAAAGTATGTGATTTATGGAAGCAACCTAAGTGTCCATCGACAGATGAATGGATATAGAAGATGTGGCACATATATCAATGGAATATTACTCAGCCATAAAAAGAAATGAAATTGAGTTATTTGTAGTGAGGTGGATGGACCTACAGTCTGTCATGCAGAGTGAAGTAAGTCAGAAGGAGAAAAACAAATACCATATGCTAACACATATATATGGAATCCAAAAAAAAATGGTTCTGAAGAACCTAGGGGCAGGACAGGAATAAAGACGGAGACGTAGGGCATGGACTTGAGGACACGGGGAGGGGGAAGGGTAAGCTGGGACGAAATGAGAGAGTGGCATGGACATATATACACTACCAAATGTAAAATAGCTAGCTAGTGGGAAGCAGCCGCATAGCCCAGGTAGATCAGCTTGGTGCTTTGTGACCACCTAAAGGGGTGGGATAGGGAGGGTCGGAGGGAGACGCAAGAGGGAGGAGATATGGGGATATATGTGTATGTATGGCTGATTCACTTTCTTATACAGCAGAAACTAACACACCACTGTACAACAATTATACTCCAATAAAGATGTTAAAAAAAATAGTCAAACTCATGGAAGCATGAGTATCATGGGAGGGGTTGGGGGAGGGGGAAACAGGGAGGTATTAGTGAAAGGGCACAAAGTTTCACTTGTACAAGATGAATATGCCCTAGAGCTCTCCTGTACAGCAGAGAGCCTACAGGTAATAATACTGTATGTAAACAATTTGCTAAGAGGGTATATTTTCTGTTAACTGTTCTTATCATAAAAAAAAAGTATGTGATTTTTATCACTCAAAATTCAGCAAGTAAATAGCTCTGCTTCTTCCAGCTTTCTAATGCCTTTCCAGGGCAACATGAAGCCTTTTCTAGACTCTGCTTTTTAATGTATCCCTGAAAGGCAAATCAAGGTACTTACACTAGCTTTAGATTTCTAATTCCATTAGTACTTTAGTAGCAAACCTGAATCTTTGTAAAATTGCAGAAAGATGAGGTTTGGCTCCAGGACCCTTGAATTGCCCTGTATAAGAGTTTTCTCCAACTGCTTTTAGCTCCCCATGCCCTTATTATGACTCTGGATTGTCTGGAGAACCGGGAAGTGGGTTTGCCTCTAGAGAACCTTGATCAATAAAGCAACCATCTTGTGGTCCTGAGAGAAACACCAATAAAATTTCAGGAACAGTGTCCTTGACATCACCGAACTATTGAACTAGTGTCAGTCACTTGTACTTGTAACAGCATACCCCCAGACCTTTTGTTTTATGGAAAAAAAAGCCCCTATTTTTTTAAGCAAGTGAGTTCAGTTTCTTTTGCTCACAGATGACACAAACTTAGAGCCAGCAGACCAAGAAAGTATTGTAGGTGCTATCGTAGAAGGCTTTAAGGCATGAAAAAGGGGCACAAAGGAAGGGTTTACCATTTTTACCTAGGATCTTCTACCGTCACCTTGGTGAAAGTAGTCATCATATGACCTAACAGCCATAGCATAATAATTAAAAAAGAAAAAGCCTGGGGCTTCCCTGGTGGCGCAGTTGAGAGTCCGCCTGCCGATGCAGGGGACATGGGTTCGTGCCCTGGTCCGGGAAGATCCCACATGCCACGGAGCGGCTGGGCCCGTGAGCCATGGCCGCTGAGCCTGCGTGTCCAGAGCCTGTGCTCCGCAACGGGAGAGGCCACAACAGTGAGAGGCCCGCATACCGCAAAAAAAAAAAAAAAAAAAAGCCCAGATGCACAGATCCTAGCATCTGAGGAACTAGGGTTGACTCCCCATTTTGCCACATGCTGGCATGTAATCTTGCCACATGCTGGCATGTAATCTTGCATCACTTTCAAGGTGATTTTGGAGGATTGAAATAGTGCTTAGCCCTGCTGGTGCCTTGGGGTGCACATTACATTTAGTGTTTTCAAGGCAGAATGCCCATATCCTGATTCTGGAATCCTAATTATATTCCATATTGCATTTTACCTCTCTTCAGGCCTGTGTGCCAGTTTCCAGCCTGAGATTCATTTCTCCCACATTTTGACATCTGCTGTCAATCACAAAATGGAAACACCAAATTATTTCCTGGGACCAAATTGCATAGGCTTCTCTGGTTCAAGATAGTTAATTTACAAAATTTCTAATAAACTCCAGAGTTTATTTGAACTTGCCATTCCATGAATAGTAAGCAAATGTCATTAAACAGAGTGTAACTGGGGAATGAAAGACGTGAATCAAGCACACTTAAAAATGAACAATGGAAAATGAAGGCTGATTACTGATTTTGCCCTGTCAGTTATTATCACTAATCTTTAGTTGCTTGTGTATGCTTTGTTCATATGATTCTCACATCCCTTGCTGTCATAAATATTTCATAAGATATTCAAAGCCAGTCTACAGACAAGTAATAACAAATGTCAGCTGACACATTAGGAAGATGCATGGAGATTTTAAATATAAATTCTATACCAAAGCTTATTTCACATCTTATGGTCACTCTAAAGAAATAACATTCACAGAGAATTGAGTCTGTAATTAGCATGGACACCTTAATTAGTAGTCTGTTCACATTGAAAAACGAAGAGAACAGCAGTTCCAGTTTTTTCCAGGCTTTCTGCATACTCTCTACCATCTTAACCATCAGGAAGCTTTTATTGCAAATGTTAAAAAGGACCAAGCTTCATGCATTATACAGACTTAATTATCCTCCACTGGGTAACGCATATTGTGTTCTTAGCCACAGGACTGCTGCTTGGTAAAATGTTCAAGTTGCCAAGATAGATGAACCCCTATTTCTTCTTTTTGTTTCCCCTTCTCTCCTTTGACCCACCCCCCTCTTATGATACTCAGAGTTCACACTGATGTCACCACTGTAGAATCTGCCTTTCCCTTCACTTATCCTCAGTCCAACTCCACTATATTCATCATAGCCCCGTTCACCTGGGTCTTGCCTCTGATTTACTGAGTGATAGCTTCCTGAGAAACTAAAGGTGGTCCAAGTGTCAATGCCTGACAAGGCTTTGTGTGTTTACTTTCCTACATAGCACGTGTGCGTTTGAGCTGGGGCTTTCAGAGTCTTAACTCAAGGTTATGATTACTGTGAACATTTCAAATATCAAGTACTAGGAGAAGTGAGATGGTGAGAGGTTTTTAATCAGGGATGTCTTTACCGGCATGCTTCAAATCATGCCATCTAGACATTGCCTAATTTACCTACATGTAAGACTGACGTAGCTCGGCGCAATTCTATGAAGCAGTCAAGAAGCTGAGAAGTTCAGGAGAAAGTCTTCTTAAGAGCTTTCCTTCCGTATCTCTACAAATGACCTAGAGTCTGTCATACAGAGTGAAGTCAGTCAGAAAGAGAAAAACAAATATCGTATAATAACGCATACATGTGGAATCTAGAAAAATGTTATAGATGAACCAGTTTGCAAGGCAGAAATAGAGACACAGATGTAGAGGACACACGTATGGACACCAAGGGGGGAAAGGGGGGGTAGTGGTGGTGGTGGTGGGATGAATTGTGAGACTGGGATTGACATGTATACACTAATATGTATAAAATAGATAATTAATAATAAGAACCTGCTGCATAAAAAAATAAAATTCAAAAAAAGGAAAAGGAGCTTTCCTTCCATAACACTGTTAAATAGTACTGATTACTGTGGTTATTTTCATGATTTTCTCCTTTTACCCACAAAATAGACGTTGGCAAGATGATTTATTTTTCTGTTGGACATTACCTTTGGCCAACTATATTTATTTAAATAAAAATTGTTGAGCTATGCAGCCATTAATGGCTAAGTAAATTGATATCTAGTTATCTAAGAATTTCTTTCTCTTGAATTTCCCCAGTACTTATTCATTAATTCAAAAAAGCATTTATTAAGTACCTCGTGGTATGTGCTGGCAACTATGTGAAATCTAGATACAAAGAGATGACTCATGGTTGCTGGTCTTGAGGAGTTCACAGTATAATTGCGGACACTGTGAGGTAAGAAAAACATAATGAAATAGAGAGTGGTGACTTCTCTTGTAGAAGATGCGTAAGGCATTGCTATGGGAGCTCAGAGGCAGTAAGCTGAGCTTCTGGCAGCTTGTCTTATGAAAAAAGGGAAACACGGAGTGCTATGAAAGGGGGTTAGAAGCAATATAGCAGAAAGAATACAACTGGTTTTGAAATGAGACAGACCTATATTATATAACCTCTTTGAGTCCTTAGTCTACCCATGTATATAATGGAGATAATAAATCCTACATGACAGTTTTTTTTTTTAATGAGGGTTACAAGTGATTATAAAAGGAGTTACTGATTTAGAATTTTCATTCCTTTCAAAATATGCCTCAAAAGCAAAACAAATCCTGAATTTTGCAGAATTTTCCGAGGAATTACTGTAGCCCCAGTTTTCTGCTACCATTTTTCTCATAAGATCATAATTATAATGAAGAACTGGCAGTCTGACACTCTTATTCCAGGGGAAGATAGGAGGAAAGGAATGACAGGGAAAGAAATAAGTGAAAAAAATACCTGAGGTGAATAAAACAGTGAGTGTTAACTTGCCCTAACAGTAGGGCAAGCGAAAGTATCTTAAATTTTATTTTCTTCCATAAGAATAAAGTATGTCCCAGAGTCAGTAATTATTTTAAAGACTCTGGGACATACTTTATTCATTAGAAAGAGATTTGAGGGACAACCTTATTCACTGAAGACTTCATTCTTTATCATGTTTAACATTTATAAAGACTCCACCTTGGGCTTCCCTGGTGGCTCAGTGGTCGAGAGTCCACCTGCCGATGCAGGGGACACGGGTTCGTGCCCCAGTCTGGGAAGATCCCACATGCCGCGGAGCGGCTGGGCCCATGGGCCACGGCCGTTGAGCCTGTGCGTCCGGAGCCTGTACTCCGCAATGGGGGAGGCCACAACAGTGAGAGGCCCGTGTACTGCAAAAAAAAAAAAGACTCCACCTTCATTTAAGAATGATGTAAAAATACTCTTAGTGGGTATGTATTGCTGTATGAGAGGACTACAAATTAGAAAGTTATTTCTATTATATATATGTAATATATATATGTGTATCTATATATATATAGATAGATAGATAACTAATTTGCTAATAAAAGATGTTAGCAAAAAAATGCTACATTTGTATTAAGGACTGAGATAGTTCATAAGGGAACTTATCAGAGATACTAAGAACCATATGCCAAGGCCGGGACTCAGAATATCGAGAAGCTGGGTAGATTATCTCCAGGGACAAATAGGGACAGAGAGTGTGACAGTTGGGAAATAGTCCAGATCCTGCCTATGTGTGTAACTAATTGAGTAGATGCAAATTTCCAGTAAACCACTTCGATGGAATAGCTTCAAGGACGGCTTTTGCTGTGGTGTTCTACTTGCCTCCATATCTCAAGAGCTGCTTGGACATCTGCCCTCTGTAGATGACACCTTTTATCACCCACAGTAAGTGAGCCAGTAGAGAGTTGATCACATAATCATAGGGGTCTCTCTTTCTATCTGTCTGTGATTCTCTGGGTTAGATAGATGGAAAAGAAGGAGGGATGACAATAAAGCACTTGCTTAGTCGAGTCACACACTTCCACTTGTGTGGCGTATTACTATTACTAGCTTAAAGGTGAAGCTGTCTGCTATAAACTTCAGCTAAGAAACCTTGATTAGGTTTTTGAGCTTTAACTGCAGTGAGGTACCAAATCAAATCACATAAGTGTGTTCTGTAGGTGGTGGTGGTAGTGGTCGGGGGGGAAGGGGACAACAAAGGGCGGGACCTGGTAAGGAGTTGTGCTGTCACTATAATGTATACTAGACCCTGAAAGAAACACTGTAAATAATGTTCTATGAACACAATAAGGACTACACTTACCACTGACCTGCAGGGTGAATGAGGAAGAGGCATATGGTGTCTCCAGTGGCTTTTGGGCATTGTTTTTTGTTTGTTTGTTTTAATTTTTTTTTTGGCTGCATTGGGTCTTCGTTGCTGCGTGCGGGCTTTCTCTAGTTGCAGTGAGCGGGGTCTACTCTTCGTTGCGGTGCGTGGGCTTCTCATTGCGGTGGCTTCTCTTGTTGTGGAGCACAGGCTTCTAGGTGCATGGGCTTCAGTGGTTGTGGCACGTGCATTCAGTAGTTGCAGTGCGTAGGCTCAGTATTTGCGGCTTGCGGGCTCTAGAGCACAGGCTCAGTAGTTGTGGCACATGGGCTTAGTTGCTCTGTGGCATGTGGGATCTTAGTTCCCTGACCAGGGATCAAACCCTTGTCCCCTGTGTTGGCAGGTGGAATCTTAACCACTGCACCACCAGCGAAATCCTGGGCATTGTTAGTAAAACAAATTGTGGCTGAATTTGTAGTTCTAAACTCACTGATAACATAGAGACCTCTCAAATGCCGAAGATGACAAAACAGCAACAACAGCCAGAACCCAAAATCTTTTGCACAATGAACGCATACCTGTGCCTGCCACTAGAATGAAAACTCAAACTCACCCTACTGAAAGTGGAGCTGAAGGGCTATCTCTGAGAAAATATTTGTGAGCATATCCCTTCAGAGACACTGAAAGTTTTCTGACAACATAATTCTAAATGCAGTTACAGGGCAGTGATTTTACACTTGAATTGTAGGGTTGAAGGGATTCCAAGGTTCACTAGCCCAAACGCCACTCATGTTGAATCCTCAGATCATCCTCTAAGCAATCAAGAATTTCTTTTCCTTTATCAAAGGGGTAACATGCCACTTTTTAACCTAGTCTGCTATTCCTGTGACAGCTAAATGCCATGATTTTTATAACTCATATTAAAATAATACCTCAACATAGATAGTATGATGTTACGTATATATTAAACATCAATTTGGGGGGGGCAGCTGGTTGTTCAAATTAAAACTCCACAATGATCAGATTAGGACAGGGCTAATCCACATTCCATAGGTTGTCAACTAGCTTCTCTCAGAAAGTCTAGACTCCAGAGCCAGATATTTCCACGTGCTTCTGTTATTCTACTTCTATCAACACCTGAGGCTTTTGCTAATTATCGTCCAGAAAGTCCGAAGTAGGCTTTTGTTGGTGAAATTCATTACTTGTTAATTAATATGATGGATTGTTAGAAATGGGCTCTTGCTGGAGAAATGAAAGTTATTCAAGATACACTTATGAGTATTGGCTTAAGTATTTTAGAGTTTCTCTCTATATTCAATGAAAGTGCTTTAGAATCCAGTGAGGCATTAGTGTAAAGTTGGTCTCAAACAGTTTGAGCAGCCGCTGTCTAGGTTCTAGAGGATTTTTAGTTGCCTGATATCAACTATAGACAAAAAATTATGCCTCTAGAATAGTGTTGTACCTGCCTTGAGTTCTCTTTCATGCAACGTAGTGGTAGGAACACCTCAAATGACAGAGAGCTAAGTCTTTATAGAGCTTACAGAACAGATTTATAAACAGTTTCTGCCTGCTTGCTAAGGAGTTTTTGATTAATGTATGTGTGGCGGAATTTGGTCTTATATTTGCTTTCATTATAACTTGGAAGTGAGGCTTGGGGAAAGTAGCTAAACCTCACTCATCTCAAACTTCTGTAGTGACAGCCCTTATCTACAAAAAAGAACCTAAGAGCTGTGCATGATCAAATTGGCTTAGGTCAGTTTGCAACAAAAACTTTCTCTGTAGCTGAGCTGAGTAATAACTCTGTGAAGCAAAAAGCTTACACAGAAAGGAGAGATGAGTCCCAGTAGGTATTTTATTTCTGACCCTAGTCTCTTTTTTGACATTTGTCGAGTTAATGCCTTCAGGGCTGGCCTGTCAGAGGAAGATCAAAGCTCAGGTTCTTACAGGAAGTAAGAAAAAAAAATTCTGCCTTGCCTTTCGTATCCTTAATTAAAGCCTTTGAGAAAGCTGAACGTAAGGATTAGATAGAGGTTTTTTTGTTTTTTTCTTTGTCCAGGAATGTGCTAAATATCACAGATTTTTTAGTGCTTTGTTCTCTCTCTCTCTTTCTCTTTCTCTCTCTCTCTCTCTGATTTAAAACTGGAAGAGAATATTTATTTTAAAGAGTTAGAAATCAGTGATCTGCCTTGGTTTCTAGGAGAAAAGTGTGTACGTCAAGGAAGGGGGTGGGTGAGGATTGGAGGGAAGGCTAAACAAAGAAAAGCCCAAGGAGTGAGAATTGTACTGTTCGTTGACCTACTGCAGGGCCATTACTGTAAGTCGAGTACAGGAAAATGGCTTATCAAGAAGAAGATGGCACTCTCATTTGACTCCATCCTTCTGGAATTCTTTAGGGGTCAGATTGAAAAACAACTCTCATCAATAAGAAAGGGACACAGGGATTGTTAGACTCAGTTAGTTGTAATATACCCAGACCAAAGCTTCAGACAAAAACTGAAGAGAGGCAGGTGGCCAGAGAATTTTAGCAAAAAGCTTATATCTCCTGAATAACCTGGTTAATTCAATCAAAAGTAAGAAGTAAAACAAATTAAATCATCCGGGTTTGCTCATCTCTGTCTCTGAATAATGACAGACTCTCCCTTGCAAGTCCAGATCTGGACTCAACTCCTCTCTGAATATCACCTGATTAACACTGAACTCTTGCTGCTCTACTCTTTATTCCCCACTGCCACCATCTTCCATTCTTTGTATTCTAGACTCTCAGGCCCTTCTATTTGTATTTCCTTTCAGCTGTATTAGTTTGCATTTGTTAGTATTCCTTAGGCTTTTCAAATATTGTTCAATTTTTATCCCCATATTAGACTGTGAACTTTCAGCTCAAAGTACTATGTTGTTTCTATTCTACTATCAAAGAATCTGTAACAGTCTCTAAATTTATTGCTTTGGAGTAGAATATCAGAATATTAAGATTTCTTAAGTAGCCTGGGATAGATTATTTTACTATGAGAGTAGTAAGGAACAAAACCAAGATTAAACAGTAGTCACTGACTTTGAGTTGAATTTCTCTAATCTCCAAGTGGCTTTCTTGTTCCCCTGCCCTAGGTCCATGTCAAAAACAAAACAAAACAAAAAAAGAACCATGAAGGAGAGTAAAAATAGAGATGGGGAGGTCCAGAGAGAGATAAATTAATTATTGTTGCTGGCTTGCTTGGCACTGGTGGTGCCCTGTGCAGAACATTTCTGGACAACTCTTGGCACTGTTGGCAGAAAAGTAAAGACTAGGTATAGTTCTTGTAGAATGGTAGTCCATGGAACTCTCCCATTTTGGAATAGCTTGTTCAAAGGCATTATTATGTATAAAACAATGAAATAGGTTATTGATACTTCCACTCTTTCTCCCAGTTGGGGATCTGTAATATAAAGGAAGATCCTATATTCCCTATCCATGTCCTGTGATGTCTGGATCTCCAGCCTTTATAGATGCTGGCTCTATTTTACAGTTCAAATAACTTTCCTCTGGGTACTATCTCCAACCACCCTCCAACTTATGTTCCAGCTTCATAACATTGATAAATCTAATGTCCTTTCTTCGCATGTTAGTTGTTAACAAATGCCTATGTCCTTACTTCAAGAATATCCCATTTTATAATTTTCATACACAATAATACTCATTCATAAACAATATTTTCATAATGTTAATAAATTCAAGATGGGGTCATCTTATGGTGCCATGGGGTGGTGGACGGGGGAGCATCTTGTTTTCTCTCATTTTATTCTCGATGACAAAAGAGCTACTTGACCTACTGTGGTGTGAGATGATCGATTATAGAAGAAAAAGACTCCTATAGGCTCCTCATTAAGCTGACTTTGAGTTCTATTCCTCAAACATAGCTTCCAATGATGAAGCAAGGGAAACGGCAATAGGCTTTATGAGAAATTCCTTGTCATTTCATTGTGGTTATATTGTTAGGTCACAGGTCAGAATCTTGGTATGAATAAAATAGTCAATTGTCTGGAAATAAACTTTACAGTCAAGCTATGTTATTAGTAAGATTCCTGACACTATTAGCATGATCCCTGAGGAAGGAAAGAAGATACCAAAACAAAAGAAAGTCCTATTTTCTGTTTGCAAAGCATGCTGGTCACATGCAAAACAACTGGGTATTTGTGGGCATAATTTATTGGAAATGTAAATATATCAATATTATAGTCTTAATGCCATTGATGCGTACTTATTGCACATCTGTTTTATGCTTGCTTTAACTCCATGTTGCTCCCTGGTACATTATTATTTTATTGCTTCTACACAGCTAACAGCCTATGTTTGCAGCATATCAATCCATTTGCTTTTCACATTTTTAGAACTGCATTGTGCCACAATATCTTATCAGATAAACAGTTAAAATTCATTAACTTGGATCCTAGCATTTGCAACCCTTTATACAGAGATTGTGCAGAGATTGCGTTACCTTCTCTTTATAACTGGGGAAATAAAAGTGTTTTCTAGGCAAATGAATATAGTAAAAAAGATTAGAAAGGAGCTATTTGTACTGCTTACTAAAATGTTTCTCTAAAAAAATTTGAAGTACTTATTTGCAATCAAAATTTGGTGTACTTTTCATGATAAAATTTTTATCTGTACATTGAGGTGGGTTCCCTAGGAACTGGCTATATGGTACTCATATAGGCTTATTAATATTATTGTGTTTATTTGAAATAATGGTGCTGCCTTTCTCTCAAATTATTTTATTAATTCAGACAGCCATTCAAGTTTATTTTGCTACAGTGATCTACACTGGAAAAAATACTTGATCAAGAGTCAGGTAACCTGGGTTCTAGTCATAGCTGTGCCCATTGACAATTACATGAACTTCAGCAAGTCATATAACATCACTAGTCCTTGTTTTTCTAATTTAAAAAATTAGGAAGATATCTTTTGATGCTAAAATGCAATGATTCTGTGACAGTTACCTGACTTGGCCAGGATTTGTGTGTATATAATATTTTAGATATAACAAACTATTAATATATTAAACAAAACCTTTCTGCAAGTACTTGATCTACCTTTAAATGACCATTAGCTGGTTGGATTAGAGATAGACACTTGGCCCAAAGTGGACCTATCAGATAATGAGTACTTTCCCTTGGCATTGGAGTTGAGGCACTGAGAGAATAGGACAGTTAAGCAAAGCGTTCTTAAAGGAAATGACCATGTGAAATTTTGGCCAGAGTTAACTCCAGAACAAGTCTAAGCCAAATTGAGACTGGAAGTATAGAGTATCAAAGATCCATGAATACAGAGAAAAAGTAAACCTGCAAAGAAGAATAGGAGAATTAAGTATACACACAGATAGAGACTGGAGAACTTATGACCCACGAGAGATAGGAAAAGTAGTTTCAGCTTTTGACTTTCTAGGTTCTGTCCCACCTGGCCAAATAGTATCTTGGGTTCAGTCCTTGGATATCTATAAGATTATCTGTTATATCCATAAAATAAACCTGTCTTGACTTATTCTACTGTGATTGTAATTCTGATCTTTGAGTAAGATTATATAATTAATTACCAATTAATTTTTATTTAATGTTATACATTAGTAATATACTAAGTGCTATGGGAGAAGCAAAATTAAAAATGAAGTTCAAGCTATGGTCCTTTTAAATAGAATCTTAGAAATGGGTGAAAAAACTAACACTTAAAAAAGAGTGGGACTTCCCTGGTGGCACAGTGGTTAAGGATCTGCCTGCCAATGCAGCAGAAACGGGTTCGATCCCTGGTCCAGGAAGATCCCACATGCCACAGAGCAACTAAGCCCATGCACCACAACTACTGAGCCTGCGCTCTAGAGCCCACAAGCCACAACTACTGAGCCTGCGTGCCGCAACTACTGAGCCCACATGCTGCAAATAGTGAAGCCCGCATGCCTAGAGCCCACGCTCTATAGCAAGAGAAGCCACCACAATGAGAAGCCCACGCGTCGCAACCAGAGAAATCCCATGCACGGCAACAAAGACCCAACACAGCCAAAAAAAAAAGTAAAAAAGAGTGAATGACATTTGCCAATATTTTATTTTAGATATCTCAAATGAAATTACGTATCACAGATAAATTTATAGTAATACTATATACATGTTTTTTTCATTATAAACTATGTGTGCTTATAATTGTTATGCTGTGAATAAAGATAATTTATGCAAACGTGTACAGGATGATATATCGAGTGCAAATTGTTCTGGGTGTGTGTTACTGGGAGAATTAGCTGTCATTTCTATTCATGCACAATTTAGCCACTGGGATCAGTGCTTGGGGGAAGAAATTATACATTCTTCTTTCAACCCTAGCACCACTACTTCATATAGACATCAAGAAGTTAAACTGATTTCTTTCATGATTCAAAAAAGATATATTATGAAGAGGGAAACCTGAATTGATCCTCATATTGCTTTGAGGAATATTTTCATTTAGAGTCTTTTCTAAACTAATGCTGTAAAGTATTTATTGTTTGTTGTCTGTGGCCACTGAAGTCTCTACACAGTTTGCTTAGTGGTCAGCTGATAATTGTACTGAGATTTCCCTAAAAGCCCAGAACCAGGAAGTCTGCCAGTCTTTGCCAAGCATCTCTGTGTATGTTGGAACATACTCTTAACTGTTAGCCAGGCAGTTTATAACTCTGCCTTAGCCTTCACTTCCTGATTGCGGAGAGTCTCAAGGTCAGAAGTGAAAGCTTACAACCTTCTTAAGTCTTTCTTGGAAATGTACACAGCCTTACACATATTCACAGCACTAGGCATGTGTGCAGCTTTCTAGGTGCCCAGGAATATGTATGAGCTTTTTAAAAACCCCTATGCACATCTCATTCTCCAACTTCTCCTTTGAAGTTTTGGATTAGCCTAGTGTTTGCTCTATCTCTTATTTACTACCTCAGACAGCTGAGATATTCAAGAATTGCCTCTGAAGATTTACTCTATTAAACTCCCCCAGGAAAAAGGCTGTTCACACTGGGCAAGCTCCAAATCTGGTCAAATAAAGGCTGACTTGTGAGTGGTGTCTTCTAGGGAACCACCCTCCAAATCAAATAATGACAATTATCTGGGAAGTTATCTTTTTTTTTCTACCTCCCTTTTTTTTTAAACATCTTTATTGGAGTATAATTGCTTTACAATGGTGTGTTAGTTTCTGCTTTATAACAAAGTGAATCAGCGGAATTCATCCTTGAAGGAGAATCTAGCTTTTCTAGTCCCTCTAGTTGTTACCAGACTGCTGCTTTTCACCATGATTGTGCCTTCTTTCAGTGCTACCATGGAGTTTGGGAGGGGGTTATAGGAATAAGGAAATTTTAAACACTACAAATCTTGCTGTTCTAGCTGCTATTCAATCATTTTTCTTGATTAAAAACTCCCCAGATTCCTGCAAGCCTTCGGTTAATTTTGAGTACTGAAATGCTGGATACACACACACACACACACACACACACACACACACACACACACATATATTCTTACTATTCAGAGGTGATCATTATTAACATGTTGATACTTATCTTTCTTGTTGCATAAAAATATATTATGAAAACTTTCCCATATCCTTAAATATCCTTCTAAAATATGGGAATTTAAGTTTTCATAGTATTCTCTTTCCAGTTCCAAGGTTTCCTAGGCCTCAATAGCCCATGGGTACTAATGGGTTCACCTAAACCACTGTGACTCAGATTTTACTGGTTATTTTCCTTATAAACTTTTAAAAAATATTTATTTATTTATTTATTTGTCTGCATCGGGTCTTAGTTATGGCACACAGGATCTTAATTGCAGCATGCGGAATCTGTCGTTGCAGTGGGTGGGCTCTTCATTGCAGAGCGCGGGCTTCTCTAGTTGCGGCACACAGGCTTCTCTCTAGTTGTGGCACATGGGCTCAGTAGTTGTGGCGCATGGGCTCTCTAGTTGTGGCACGTGGGCTCTAGAGTGCGCAAGCTCAGTAGTTGAGGCGTGTGGGCTTAGTTGCCCTGCGGCATGTGGGATCTTAGTTCCCCGACCAGGGATCGAACCCGCATCCCCTGCATTGGAAGGCGGATTCTTAACCACTGGGCAACCAGGGAAGTCGCTTCCATATAAACTTAATGTAAAACTTCAAATATACACAAAATCTTTCCTATTCCTCTAGGAATTGTGTCCTCCATGTCTTTGAACAGTATTTTACATAAACCATTGTTTACAAATTTATATGATTAGAATTAATTCATAGGAAGGGTTTTCTGTACAACTTGGTTAAGAGTATGAATATATTTGATGCTCTTGATCTATCTTGTCTAATTGCCCCTTGGACTTGATTTTTAAAAGCTATTTTTGCCTTTAGATTTTCTAAAATCTGATAGAAGAAACTCTTCGATGTGTTTAAAATCTTTCTCGGTCTTCCCTGGTGGTGCAGCAGTTAAGAATCCTCCTGCCAATGCAGGGGACATGGGTTCGAGCCCTGGTCTGGGAAGATCCCACATTCCACAGAGCAACTAAGCCCACGTGCCACAACTACTGAGCCTGCACTCTAGAGCCCACGAGCCACAACAACTGAGCCCGTGTGCCACAACTACTGAAGCCCATGTGCCTAGAGCCCATGCTCCGCAACAAGAGAAGCCACCACAAAGAGTAGCCCCCGCTCACTGCAACTAGAGAAAGCCTGCACACAGCAACGAAGACCCAAGGCAGCCAAAAATAAATAAATTAAAAAAAATCTTTCTTGCATTAACATAAGTAAACTTTTTTTCTGAATATTTTACTGTGTTTCTTGAAAAATCTAAATTTACTGGGATAAATTGTATACCCCCATACACTATTTAGTCAAGTACAAATAATAATTTCTCAATTGTTACATAATAATTTGTCTCTTCAGTTTACTGTATAGTTTCAACATTTTTGTTTCATTTTTAATGATGATTTTATATTCTGTTTAAACAAACTTTGCATTCACGAGTAAAGATACCCCTGATGGTATTGCAGCTATTGGAGGAAAGTTATTGAAGTCCCTGAAAGTATGAGAGACAGCTATTTACTACTTCTTGATGATTGCATCTTCTCTGGGTGTAAGCTCCTAGGAAAAGCTTTTAGTCCAATTTTAATCTTCAGTTTTCAAGGCAGTGTTCATTCGGTTTATGCTGCTGCACATTCAAAAAGTCAATTTATCAAGAATCTCTGATCTTAGGCAGTAATTATCCTATGTTCCCCAGAGTTACATGTCTTTCATTTGGCTGCTTGTTTAAACTGGCAAGTCTGTGTTTTTCTTTCTTGGATCTTCTTGTTTTATTTTATAAGTGTAAAATTGCAGGAGATTAAAGAATCAGTATGCATAGTAACACCAGTGATAAGTTCAACATTTGAAGGGAGGACATAGAGGATATGACTGTAAGACTGAACTTAACCAGTTTGAAATAAGTTATTGTTTGTTTCAATATGGTTGAGAGGAAATGACTAGTCTGTCACTGAGTAGTTCATTGGTTGGAACATTATAACAAATGCTACCACTGTTAGCAATGTTTTTTCTTCATTCTCTTTAAGATCTTATTACTTATGTGTGACTAGAAGTTGTCCTAGTATCTCTAGTTTGAAAGACATGGCATATTCTCTGTCCTTAAGACGCATACCTTTTCATAAATCTACAGGTACAAACAAATGAGTCTAACGGGTGACACTTAGTGTTAGTGGAAACATCAGCTTTGATAATGTAGTTAATAATTTAAGTATTAGGCACACTTAGTTACCTACATTTCCCCAAATCTCTATAGCCTCTGGACAGAAGAAGCAATGATAATCAAATTTTACTTACTCATGCTTTTTTTTATGTCAGTCACTTACATGGCTCTCTGAGCGAGGAAATACAATTTTAGGTGCTTTGTTGCTTCAGTGGACTCCCCAAGTTGGGTAATTCATGTTCTAGCCAAATTGAGGCACTGAAATTGCCACAGTATGCTGTAGAAAATCTGTGTGTCCTTTTTTTTTTTCTTTTTTTTTTTTGTGGTACACGGGCCTCTCACTGTTGTGGCTCAGTGGCCATGGCTTACGGGCCCAGCCGCTCCGCGGCATGTGGGATCTTCCCGGACCGGGGCACAAACCTGTGTCCCCTGCATCGGCAGGCAGACTCTCAACCACTGCGCCACCAGGGAAGCCCGGTCCTTTTTTTAATGTTATATTCCACTTTACAACAGAATAATGAGCTGATGAACATCACAAAACTTTGAGGGTGGGAGATGTGTTCTTCTCCAAGATCAGTAGGAGGCAGCAACCTATACATACAGTTATGTATATAATAAACTCAAATGTCCCCTCAAGTAGATTGTTACAAGTTTTAGACTGGAGCAGGGGAAAGATTTTTCAAGCTCATTTTGGCTTTCACCCGAAGTTATATCTTCCCACTTAAACCTTTTAGTTACAAAGATGTCTTTGGTTTTCAGTGGTTGGCCTTCTTTCCTCAAATGGCTCAGAACTTAGGTAAAGAAGACAACTGCCAGGGAGTAAATTCTGGAACCAGGAGACCAAGTCAGGCTGTGGAAACTTGCGAGCGTGCAGGTGCAACCAGAGTCAAACCCAGAAAGTCATGGCTTAGCAAAGCCAAGGGCACCATTCAAGTCTGCAGTCAAAGATTGTGGCCAAGGTCTTAGCTGGGTACAAAAAGTCATAGGGTGTTCCTAGCCCATCCTAGAGGAGTGTTATTGAACCAGTGAAATTTGAAATCACAGACTTTTAGAATTCTAAGGAAAACTCCAGAGGATGTAATTATAGTAATTTTCAACAGATTTTTAATTTATATCACTTTTTGTTCATATAAATTCTTTCAAGGAAATGTAATATTTATAATGAAATTGGGAGACTGATTGGCATATTTTGTAAGGAGTGAAGACTCTCATACCAGACAGCCTGGGCTCAAATCCTAGCTCTACCACATACTCAACTTGTTAAGTACCTTCACTTCTCCATGACTTCAGTTTTTGGTTTGTTTGTTTTTATGTTTTTGGATTTTTTTTACCATCTGTAAAATGGGGAAAATAATGGTACCTATTTTAAAGTGTAGTTGTAAAGATTAAAGGGATTAATACATGTAAAGTTTTAAAAACAGTGCCTAGTGTATAGTCATTACTCAGTAATGCTAGGCTTCAGATGAAAGTGTAATGGCTCTGATTGAGAGAAGGGAGGGTATGGACATTTCAGAGTCCTCCTCTCATTTAGCTTAGAGCATGGCAGCCTCCATGAGGACTCATAGAATTCTTATGGTTTTCCAGAGCATACATTTAAATGCTTTACTCCAGTATAACCCCCATCCATTCCAAGAGCCCCCTCTAGAGTATGTATGTCAGCTACAGACATTTGACCTTAACACTTTCAGCAGCGGTGAGTTCATTACTTTAAAAAGTTGTCGTACAGTTCTAAGTACCATTGATCCAAGAGAAAACAGGATGTAATAGGAGGAGAAGGTGCCCTTGACTCTGACATATCTAGAATCCCATCTCTATTACCTCTTAGATGTATGCCTGCAGGCAGGTGACTTAACTTTTCTGATTCTTCATTTACTCATGTTGAAAATGGGGATATGGACTTCCCTGGTGGCACAGTGGTTGGGAATCCACCTGCCAGTGCAGAGGACACGGGTTCGAGCCCTGGTCTGGGAAGATCCCACATGCCGCAGGGTAACTTGGACTGTGCGCCACAACTACTGAGCCTGCTCTCTAGAGCCCGCGAGCCACAACTACTGAGCCCACATGCTGCAACTACTGAAGCCCACGCACCTAGAGCCCATGCTCTGCAACAAAAGAAGCTACCGCAATGAGAAGCCCCCGCACTGCAACGAAGAGTAGCCCCCGCTTGCTGCAGCTAGAGAAAGCCTGCGTGCAGCAACGAAGACCCAAAGCAGCCAAAAATTAATTAATTAATTAAAACATATTATATATATATATATATATATATATATATATATAAAGAAAATGGGGATAATCTTAGTACATAACTCATAGATTTGCTATGAGTATTAAATGAGATGATATATGTGAAGTGCCTGGCACATAGTAGGCACTCAAAAAGTTGCTTGTTATGATTTGAGTCATTGTTCCTGTTTGCTCTTTGAGTATCAATGGAAAATTAAATCTTTCTTCCACTTGGTTGCCTATAAGATTTTATAGTTAAACAGGTAACATAAACCCCACTTCCACTTCTTGTCTTTTCCTGTCATGGCTTTTCTCAAATGTTCTTCATTTGACATTTTTTTCCCCAGACCCCTCAACATCCTAGCTGTCCTCCTTTGATTATACTTTAGTTTGTCAGTGATCTTCTAATACTGTGTCAGTCTAGCCTGATTACCAGTTACATGTGGGAATTAGACCTTCCTTAGATAGAATGCTTTAAGTTTATTGAAACAACCTAATTTTCTGAAGCTTCATTAAGTTCCTGGCTCATATTCAGCCTATGTTTAACTAAAAACCCAGATTGGGGGTTGCAATGAGAGATTTTAACTAAGTTTCTGTGAAACCATTTCTTTGTTCCTGCCTTTCTGAAGGAAATGCATAACCCAAAGACTCAGTCTGTTGTTCATAAGATCAGTCTAGGAAGTATCTGTGCCTGTGCCATTAACAGTCTCCAAATACTAGGATATAAGATAGAAAATACCTATGATATGAGGAAACCTGGGCAAATGTTTTCCACAAACCCTTACAGTTTCTCCTGAAACGTCTTCCTTTTCATCTGTTATACTGTATTGACCCCAGACTTCAAGTTGATAGGTTCATAAAGATGCATCATGAGAGTCATGGCAAAGACAATAAAAGTGCTCAAATTTACTTTTCGTCGTTTCCCACAGCAATAGACAGCCTGTGTTGGATCAAGTACTTTGGCTGGGATATCTGCTGTGGTTTTGCTCTTTTTGGACATCTAAAGTTTCTTATTCCTTTCTGACGTTACCAATTTACACTTATAATTCAAGCAATGAATGTGGAGATTTTGTTTTGATTTATACTAAACATCTACTAAATGTCAGCTACTATGCCAGACGCTAGAAATGTAATGGTCACAGAAATGTACGTGATATATTCTTTGCCCTTAAGGAGATTACAGCCAACTGTGACTAAATAATTCCACTATAATATCATAAGTGCTATTTCACAGGTATTTATTAGTGCCAAGGGAACGCAGAGGAGAGAACAGCTAACTGCTTGCATAGTGAGGTTGAAATAAAAGAGGTAATTTTTTTTCTGAGACCTGAAGAATAAATAGGAATTTTAAAATTCAACCAGGGTTTAAAGGTTTAAGAGTCTTATGTGTATGTGTATATATCTATATCTATATATCAAATATATGTGTATTGAGTATTATATAAAATACATGCTATATATTTTGGAGAGATAACATCTATCTGCTTTAATTAAGAAGATATAAATTTTTAGCACTTTTGAATTATTTATTTTTGTTTATTTAACATAAAAAGTGTTTATCATTCTTACTCTATTCCTTTAAAGCAGTTCAAATGGCTTTTGTTTGACAAAATACCTTTAGTAAATTTCTTAAGAATTATTTTACAGATGTGTTCCCTTTAACATAAGTTAAAGTGAAACCACTGTGTTTAAGCTGTTCTTTTATCCAGACTTTACTAATGTAGACTTACTTCCATCCAAGTCATTTGAATTTGAAGAAGCAGAATATATCTAGACATATGAGTAACAAATGCACCCAACCTAATGGATCTTAGTCAATTATTGGCTGTGAAGAAAACCAATTTTAACCTGGGAAATCAATTGGAAATGTGGGAAACTCAGCTGGCAGGAAACCAGTGACCAGGACCACTTAAATTGGGTTAGAAATGGAATTTCAGACTACAACATGCTTTAAGATTTGGAGGAACTAAGCAATCTAGTGAATATGGTTTGTTAGGAAGAAGTGTTAAACTTCCTGACTATGGAGGAATAGCATATCCTAAGGGAAATTATAATTAAAGCACAACAGATTGTATTTTTCTTTTTTGGAGGAATCGTAAAGAGCAAGACGAATTCAGTGCAGCCTCCCAAAGGACTGTTCAAAGATCTCTAGGTAAAGAAAAATCTGTTCTGGAAGCAGGAGGAGAAAAGGAAAATGGAATAAAATAAAAGTCTGTTGCATCAGTCAAGAATTTTAGGAAAGAGATAAAGGCAGCAGGAAAGTGAACTGAATTCATGCCCACAAAAGCAGTCAGAGATTATAAAGGGGCACAGATAATGGGAAGCCTTTGTGATTATATCACAGAGAGATCAGAAACAAAATGAATTGGCTAGTAAATTGAAGAAACTACAATTAAAAATGACTATTAAATATGTGCTTTCTCAAATCTGTATTTAACAATAACAGTGCATTTCTTTTCTACGAGCTATTTGGACAAGTTGGAGCTAATGGAAACTAGATGAAAAAGTGAACAGCCAGGAGCTAGTAATTAAATAAGAAAAGAATGTACATTAGGGAATAGGAAACTTCTAGGATGAATTCGCTTGTCTTTTATGTGAGCTCTTTTTTTTTACTTCTATATAATCAAACTCAGTCTGTTCCTAAACAGCTAAGCCAAGTAGAAGAGTATCAGTGGAAATCAGGTAAATGTGTTTAGAATCACAGTTAGCTGAATGCAGTTATGTTACAGGAAAGGGATTTTATAAATTTTTGAGAATTTGGTAGTCATATACAAGATAATGTAAGAAAACCATCGTAAGTTGTATCTGAAGGCATAGTTAGTGGCTGGTCTCCAACAGGTTGTTAAGAAATAATTCTAGTGGCACAGATACCATTACCTTCCCAAATTATAGTACTCCACGGAGAGCCAGTTGTATTAGATACATGTGTGTCTCTCATGTACTTTAGAATTGCCCAAGACATAATGATGAAAAAAAGTAAAATTGTGTATTTTACATCTTCCTGATCCCTGCTCTTAGACTATTTATAACCAAGCTTGCCATCCAAACTTTCCTAAACCTCTTTCTTATAAAAATCTGATGTATTCATGCCCTACCCTATTAGAACCCTACTCTCTACTAGCAAACTAATCAATGAAACCAAACTACTGTGATCATGTGATGCCATGTACTTCTGGGTTATCTTTCTGAAGGGTTAATCATTTGAAAGTGATCTCTCTTCTGGAGACCCACAACCTAAATTTAGTAACAAAAAATTATTTTTTATAGTAATAATTTTAGGGAAATATGGAAGAATATCGGGACAGATTACTTAGACAGGTGAAGCTTTCAAGCATCCTTCTAATCATACTCCACAGACTCATTTGTAAACTAAAATCATTTCAGTCTTTTTTTTTTTTTTTATTAGTTTCTGCTTTATAACAAAGTGAATCAGTCATACATATACATCTGTTCCCACATCCCCTCCCTCATGCATCTCCCTCCCTCCCACCCTCCCCATCCCACCACTCCAGGCGGTCACAAAGCACCGAGCTGATCTCCCTGTGCTCTGCGGCTGCTTCCCACTATCTATCTACCTTACGTTTGGTAGTGTATATATGTCCATGCCTCTCTTTCCCTTTGTCACAGCTTACCCTTCCCCTTCCCCATATCCTCAAGTCCATTCTCAAGTAGGTCTGTGTCTTTATTCCCGTTTTACCCCTAGGTTCTTCATGACATTTTTTTTTTAATTCCATATATATGTGTTAGCATACGGTATTTGTCTTTCTCTTTCTGACTTACTTCACTCTGTATGACAGACTCTAGGTCTATCCACCTCATTACAAATAGCTCAGTTTCGTTCCTTTTTATGGCTGAGTAATATTCCATTGTATATATGTGCCACATCTTCTTTATCCATTCATCTGATGATGGACACTTAGGTTGTTTCCAGCTCCGGGCTATTGTGAATAGAGCTGCAATGAACATTTTGGTACATGTCTCGTTTTGAATTATGGTTTTCTCAGGGTATATGCCTAGTAGTGGGATTGCTGGGTCATATGGTAGTTCTATTTTTAGTTTTTTAAGGAACCTCCATACTGTTCTCCATAGTGGCTGTACCAATTCACATTCCCACCAGCAGTGCAAGAGTGTTCCCTTTTCTCCACACCCTCTCCAGCATTTATTGTTTCTAGATTTCTTGATGATGGCCATTCTGACTGGTGTGAGATGATATCTCATTGTAGTTTTGATTTGCATTTCTCTAATGATTAATGATGTTGAGCATTCTTTCATGTGTTTGTTGGCAGTCTGTATATCTTCTTTGGAGAAATGCCTATTTAAGTCTTCTGCCCATTTTTGGATTGGGTTGTTTGTTTTTTTGCTATTGAGCTGCATGAGCTGTTTATACATTTTGGAGATTAATCCTTTGTCAGTTGCTTCATTTGCAAATATTTTCTCCCATTCTGAGGGTTGTCTTTTGGTCTTGTTTATGGTTTCCTTTGCTGTGCAAAAGCTTTGAAGTTTCATTAGGTCCCATTTGTTTATCTTTGTTTTTATTTCCATTTCTCTAGGAGGTGGGTCCAAAAGGATCTTGCTGTGATTTATGTCATAGAGTGTTCTGCCTATGTTTTCCTCTAAGAGTTTGATAGTTTCTGGCCTTACATTTAGGTCTTTAATCCATTTTGAGCTTATTTTTGTGTATGGTGTTAGGGAATGATCTAATCTCATACTTTTACATGTCCCTGTCCAGTTTTCCCAGCACCACTTATTGAAGAGGCTGTCCTTTCTCCACTGTACATTCCTGCCTCCTTTATCAAAGATAAGTTGGCCATATGTGCGTGGGTTTATCTCTGGGCTTTCTATCCTGATCCACTGATCTATCTTTCTGTTTTTATGCCAGTACCACACTGTCTTAATTATTGTAGCTTTGTAGTATAGTCTGAAGTCAGGCAGCCTGATTCCTCCAGCTCCGTTTTTCGTTCTCAAGATTGCTTTGGCTATTCGGGGTCTTTTGTTTTTCCAAACAAATTTTGAAATTTTTTGTTCTACTTCTGTGAAAAATGCCAGTGGTAGTTTGATAGGGATCGCATTGAATCTGTAGATTGCTTTGGGTAGTAGAGTCATTTTCACAATATTGATTCTTCCAATCCAGGAGCATGCTATATCTCTCCATCTATTTATATCATCTTTAATTTCTTTCATCAGTGTCTTATAATTTTCTGCATACAGGTCTTTTGTCTCCTTAGGTAGGTTTATTCCTAGATATTTTATTCTTTTTGTTGCAATGGTAAATGGGAGTGTTTTCTTGATTTCATTTTCAGATTTTTCATCATTAGTGTACAGGAATGCCAGAGATTTCTGTGCATTAATTTTGTATCCTGCAACTTTACCAAATACATTGATTAACTCTAGTAGTTTTCTGGTAGCATCTTTAGGATTCTCTATGTATAGTATCATGTCATCTGCAAACAGTGACAGCTTTACTTCTTCTTTTCCAATTTGGATTCCTTTTATTTCCTTTTCTTCTCTGATTGCTGTGGCTAAAACTTCCAAAACTATGTTGAATAAGAGTGGTGAGAGTGGGCAGCCTTGTCTTGTTCCTGATCTTAGTGGAAATGGTTTCAGTTTTTCACCGTTGAGCACAATGTTGGCTGTGGGTTTGACATATATGGCCTTTATTATGTTGAGGAAAGTTCCCTCTATGCCTACTTTCTGCAGGGTTTTTATCATAAATGGGTGTTGAATTTTGTCGAAAGCTTTCTCTGCATCTATTGAGATGATCATATGGTTTTTCTCCTTCAACTTGTTAATATGGTGTATCACATTGATTGATTTGCGTATATTGAAGAATCCTTGCATTCCTGGAATAAACCCCACTTGATCATGGTGTATGATCCTTTTAATGTGCTGTTGGATTCTGTTTGCTAGTATTTTGTTGAGGATTTTTGCATCTATGTTCATCAGTGATATTGGCCTGTAGTTTTCTTTCTTTGTGACATCCTTGTCTGGTTTTGGTATCAAGGTGATGGTGGCCTCGTAGAATGAGTTTGGGAGTGTTCCTTCCTCTGATATTGTTTGGAAGAGTTTGAGAAGGATGGGTGTTAGCTCTTCTCTAAATGTTTGATAGAATTCGCCTGTGAAGCCATCTGGTCCTGGGCTTTTGTTTGATGGAAGATTTTTAATCACAGTTTCAATTTCAGTGCTTGTGATTGGTCTATTCATATTTTCTATTTCTTCCTGAGTCAGTCTTGGTAGGTTGTGCATTTCTAAGAATTTGTCCATTTCTTCCAGGTTGTCCATTTTATTGGCATAGAGTTGCTTATAGTAATCTCTCATGATCTTTTGTATTTCTGCAGTGTCAGTTGTTACTTCTCCTTTTTCATTTCTAATTCTACTGATTTGAGTCTTCTCCCTTCTTTTCTTGATGAGTCTGGCTAATGGTTTGTCAATTTTGTTTATCTTCTCAAAGAACCAGCTTTTAGTTTGGTTGATCTTTGCTATCGTTTCCTTCATTTCTTTTTCATTTATTTCTGATCTGATCTTTATGATTTCTTTCCTTCTGCTAACTTTGGGGGTTTTTTGTTCTTCTTTCTCTAATTGCTTTAGGTGCAGGGTCAGGTTGTTTACTCGAAATGTTTCCTGTTTCTTAAGGTGGGATTGTATTGCTATAAACTTCCCCCTTAGAACTGCTTTTGCTGCGTCCCATAGGTTTTGGGTCGTCGTGTCTCCATTGTCATTTGTTTCTAAGTATTTCTTAATTTCCTCTTTGATTTCTTCAGTGATCACTTCATTATTGAGTAGTGTATTGTTTAGCCTCCATGTGTTTGTATTTTTTACAGATCTTTTCCTGTAATTGATGTCTAGTCTCATAGCATTGTGGTCGGAAAAGATACTTGATACAATTTCAATTTTCTTAAATTTACCAAGGCTTCATTTGTGACCCAAGATATGATCTATCCTGGAGAATGTTCCATGAGCACTTGAGAAAAATGTGTATTCTGTTGTTTTTGGATGGAATGTCCTATAAATATCAACTAAGTCCATCTTGTTTAATGTATCATTTAAAGCTTGTGTTTCCTTACTTATTTTCATTTTGGATGATCTGTCCATTGGTGAAAGTGGGGTGTTAAAGTCCCCTACTATGATTGTGTTACTGTCGATTTCCCCTTTTATGGCTGTTAGTATTTGCCTTATGTATTGAGGTGCTCCTATGTTGGGTGCATAAATATTTACAATTGTTATATCTTCTTCTTGGATCGATCCCTTTATCGTTATGTAGTGTCCTTCTTTGTCTCTTCTAATAGTCTTTATTTTAAAGTCTATTTTGTCTGATATAAGAATTGCTACTCCAGCTTTCTTTTGATTTCCATTTGCATGGAATATCTTTTTCCATCCCGTTACTTTCAATCTGTATGTGTCTCTAGGTCTGAAGTGGGTCTCTTGTAGACAGCATATATATGGGTCTTGTTTTTGTATCCATTCAGCCACTCTGTGTCTTTTGGTGGGAGCATTTAGTCCATTTACATTTAAGGTAATTATTGATATGTATGTTCCTATTCCCATTTCCTTAATGGCTTTGGGTTCGTTATTGTAGGTATAGTCCTTCTGTTGTGTTTCTTGCCTAGAGAAGTTCCTTTAGCATTTGTTGTAAAGCTGGTTTGGTGGTGCTGAACTCTCTCAGCTTTTGCTTGTCTGTAAAGGTTTTAATTTCTCCATCAAATGTGAATGAGATCCTTGCTGGGTAGAGTAATCTTGGTTGCAGGTTTCTCTCCTTCATCACTTTAATTATGTCCTGCCACTCCCTTCTGGCTTGTAGAGTTTCTGCTGAGAGATCAGCTGTTAACCTGATGGGGATTCCCTTGTGTGTTATTTGTTGTTTTTCCCTTGCTGCTTTTAATATGATTTCTTTGTGTTTAATTTTTGACAGTTTGATTAATATGTGTCTTGGCGTATTTCTTCTTGGATTTATTCTGTATGGGACTCTCTGTGCCTCCTGGACTTGATTAACTATTTCCTTTCCCATATTAGGGAAGTTTTCAACTATAATCTCTTCAAATATTTTCTCAGTCCCTTTCTTTTTCTCTTCTTCTTCTGGAACCCCTATAATTCGAATGTTGGTGTGTTTAATGTTGTCCCAGAGGTCTCTGAGACTGTCCTCTGTTCTTTTCATTCTTTTTTCTTTATTTTTCTCTGCATCAGTTATTTCCACTATTTTATCTTCCACCTCACTTATCCGTTCTTCTGCCTCAGTTATTCTGCTATTGATCCCATCTAGAGTATTTTTCATTTCATTTATTGTGTTTTTAATCGATGCTTGATTCATCTTTAGTTCTTCTAGGTCCTTGTTAACTGTTTCTTGCATATTGTCTATTCTATTTCCAAGATTTTGGATCTGGGAAATAGAATCTTGGATCAGCTTTACTATCATTATTCTGAATTCTTTTTCAGGTAGACTGCCTATTACCTCTTCATTTGTTAGGTCTGGTAGGTTTTTATCTTGCTCCTTCACCTGCTGTGTGTTTTTCTGCTTTCTCATTTTGCTTATGTTACTGTGTTTGGGGTCTCCTTTTTGCAGGCTGCAGATTCGTAGTTCCCGTTGTTTTTGGTGTCTGTCCCCCGTGGCTAAGGTTGTTTCAGTAGGTTGTGTAGGCTTCCTGGTGGGAGGGACTAATGCCTGTGTTCTGGTGGTTGAAGCTCGATCTTGTCTTTCTGGTGGACAGGTCCACGTCTGGTGGTGTGTTTTGGGGTGCCTGTGGCCTTATTATGTTTTTAGGTATCCTCTCTGCTAATGGGTGGGGTTGTGTTCCTGCCTTGCTAGTTGCTTGGCATAGGGTGACCAGCACTGTAGCTTGCTGGTCGTTGACTGAAGCTGGGTGCTGGTGTTGAGATGGAGATCTCTGGGATATTTTCGCCACTTGATATTATGTGGACCTGGGAGGTCTCTTGTGGACCCGTGTCCTGAAGTTGGCTCTCCCACTTCAGAGGCACAGCACTAACTCCTGGCTGCAGCACCAAGAGCCTTTCATCCACCCGGCTCAGAATAACAGTGAGAAAAAGTAGAAAGAAATAATTAGTAGAAGAAAGAAAGAGAGATTGAAAGAAAGGAAGAAGGGAAGTAAGGAAGGAAGGAAGAAAGAAAGAAAGGAGGGAGGGAGGAAGGATGGAAAGAAAGGAAAGCTCCCAGCCCCGCCCTCCCTGGCGGCCGAGCAGACAAGTCTCTCGGGCTGGTGTGTGCCTGAGGGCACCGATCCTCTGTGCCAAAATCTCTCTGCTTTGCCCTCCACACCCCTGTTGCTGTGCTCTCCTCCGCTACTCCGAAGCTTTCCCCCTCCGCCACCTTCAGTCTCCGCCCTCGAAGGGGCTTGTAGTGTGTAGAAACCTTCCCTCCTTCACGGCTCCCTCCCACTGGTGCAGGTCCCGTCCATATCCTATTGTCTCTGTTTATTCTTTTTTTCTTTTGACCTACCCAGGTATGTGGGGAGTTTCTTGCCTTTTGGGGGGTCTGAGGTCTTCTGTCAGCGTTCAGTAGGTGTTCTGTTGGAGTTGTTCCACGTGTAGATGAATTTCTGATGTATCTTGAAGAAGTCTTGTTACCACACACAAGCCCTTTTCCTGAAGTAGTGGCAGGAACACTCCAGTCTGTGCCGGACCGGCCCAGAGACTGCTGTGGAGGGACGCCCCTCAGAGAGAGTCTCCATTTCAGTCTTTGAAGCTGAAATCGCTGAGTATTTCATCACATGTCTGTCTACTAGGTGTTTTACATGGATTAACTAATATAATCCTCACAAAATAACTCTATAGATTAGGTATTATGATTATACTCTTATTTAAAGATGTGGAAATGGAAACTCTAAGATTAACTTGCCTCATGTCATACAGCTGGCAAGTCGTAGAGCTGGAACTCGTACCTTCCTGTGTCTCATTCCAGAGCCTGAGTTCTTTAGCACTACTCGTACTGCCTATATATTGTATCAATATTACCTTTTCATGGAATAAGGTGTGCTTGAAAGTATATGTTACGAGGGGTGGAGAAGAGCAGGAGACATCTAAAACATCTCTTTTGTCCTGAATGTCTCTGTATAGGAACATCAGTTAGGCCTCTCTGTGCTTTCTCTTATTGAATCCCTCTCTCAGAGGACGAAGAGTTAATTATCCAATTGGTAGACTCAAGAGAAAGAACTGGGCATGCAGAACTCAGCACTCTCTCCCTTTCTCTTTAATCTCAGTCTCTCTGCAGAGAACATTCATTTTACTCAGCTACTTTGTGCTTTAAGTCTTTCAAGGCCTAGCTATTTCCCTGCAGGGAGAGGCTAGCGTTTTACCACACAGTGTCTGTTACTGGGGTTCAGCATTAAGAATTCCACCTTTGACACACACCTAATGCAAGTTCTTCAATAGCTCCATCAGTAATAATGCTGACATTTAGTTCTAAAGCTGCCTTACTCCTTGTTTAGGCCTCAGTTGGTTTCCAACTCATTAGTGGGGGGGGGGAAAGGGTGTCAGTTATTGATCACACCAAACTAGTAGAGTTATTTATGGTTAAGATTTAGAAATGTTTTCTGAGTGGCAAAGAAAATAGGAACCAGGCTTTGTTGACATGGTGATAGACATCTGGAGACTTGGGTGTAACTAGATTATGCCACTGCCTACTCTCCATTAATGTATCTGACATTGTTTTATATGTAATACAAATTCCTTCCTTGGTATAATTTTGGTTTGATTGTTTTAAAGTGTCTTTTGATGAGTTATTCCAAGTATGATTTGGGGGACAGTGTTAATTTACCATCTTTATTCAATATGAGATACCAATAAAGATCTAACTAGATTATTTAAGGAGAAATCTTTGGCTTGAACAATTTAAAGATCGACTATAGATAAATGGTTTTATGGGGCCTGGTAGTGTCAAATAGTCAATTACTTGTACCACTCAATCTGGCACTTGCGTCCATACTATCTTCTTTTGTTTTCTAATTTTTTCATATGTCTCAGTGTTATCTCCCAAATGAGATCAGAAACTCTTCTAGATCAAGGGTGACATATTATGCTTCCTTCTTATCTTTCACCCCAGTTCTTGCCACTTGCATGGCCACAGGTTATTGGCTAAATAAAATTTTGCTGACTTGGGAGTTTAAAAATAATTAGTCAAGTTACTTATCTGTAAATCATCAAATTTCCTACCTGAATTATTTAATTTTTAACCAATTGTTGGAGAGGTATAGTGTATATCCCTTTTAATTCTCTTATTCTTTGGGAGTAGCCTACTGGTAGCATCTTTTGTCAGTGTTTATTCACAGAACTCCTAATTGGACTCATAAAAATAAGTTGACATTTCTATGATATTTCTGAAATTTTAGTAGTATGGAGTAAACTGGTAAAGATGTCATGGAAGGAGGCTGTTTTGATTTGGCAAGCACTTAGTCTCTGTCGCTGTCAGAGTCAGTACAATCAGTCCTCTGTTTCTACAGGTTCAACATCTGCAGATTCAACCATCTGCAGCTTGAAACTATTAAAAAATTAATTCAGGAAGTTCCCCAAAGCAAAACTCAAATTTGCCAAATGCTGGCAACTATTTATACAGCATTTACATTGTATGTACAACTATTTACATAGCATTTACATTGTACGAGGTATTATAAGTTATCTAGAGATGGTTTAAAGTATTCCAGAGGGTGTGCATAGGTTATATGCAAATACTACACCATTTTATATAAAGGACTTGAGCCTCCACAGGTTTTGCTATCCATGGGGCGTCCTGCAACTAGTCCCTTGCGGATACTGTGAGACATCTGTACATAAATCATCTGCCAATGTCCCTGGAGAAGTAGTGGCATTTATGTTGTTGACCAGAAAAAAATAGACTGCCAGATATTTCTCCAGCCAAGATGGGTTTGTTTGGGATCAGTGGAAAATTGCAGTTCAGGGTCTGCAACCATGGCGAGCCTTGTGCAAGTCCCTGCAAGGCAGGTGAAGAACACTTTTATTAGAGGTAAAAAGGAAGTTGGGAAGGCTATAGTAAACAAAGAGTCCATGGCTTTTCATTGGCTGAGTCCTTGACAAGAAAGAAGAGGAGTCTTTCTTCTTCTTGTGGGCACCGCTATTGTTGCAGAATATGAGAGTTCCCCCTTCTGGTCTCCCCATTCTGTTGAATTGGGGTTTCTGTTTATTAATTTGTTTTACATTTCTGCCTTTTGATCAGGATCTTTCTCTGAAAGCATTGCTGATCAAGAGTCAGGTTTTCTAGTTTCAGAGGCATTTTTTTCTTCAAAGTCTGGAAGGACCTTTCCTGGATGTAGTTTCTCATGTAAGAGGGAAAGCGCACAGATTGGAAACCTATGAAGGTCACATTCTAGAAACAAGGAGGAATAGGAGGGAGAACCCTCAGGTACTTTTTATCTAAAGTCCATATGTTAGTAAGATCATAGACATTGGAGATCATCTGAAGTGTATGTCATCATCAAAGGTTTGGTGACAAACTTCCAACAGGCCTGGTCCAGATATCTTGGGAAAGCTATCTCATCAGATGTCATCTGCTTTAGTACTGGAAAACCTTTACTTTCAGGTCGCCAGATGATGTGCAGGTCCATTCAGTTTTCTGTACTTCCTTTAGGTGTATCATGTGTATCCAAGATTCTATTCCTTGGAGTTTGGTGTCACAAGGGTTGGTTAGTAGTACTTGATAGGGGCCTTTCCAGTGAGGTTGAATAGAGTCCTTCTGGAGGATTTTTTTTTTTTTTGCAATAGATGAAATTTCCAGGTTGCAAGGTATGATGTTTAAGGTGTTTATCTCCCAGGGGCACACTGTGAAAAGATTGCTCCACCAAATTATGGTTATTTTTAGTGAAAAGAATTAGGCCTTTGTAATATTGGAGTATCTCTCCTTTTATCAGTTGTGGGTCAAAAGAAGCAGTAGCCGAGTGCATTGGGCATCCTGTGACTATCTCAAAGGGTGAGAGTTTATGAATTCCAAAAGGGGTGGATGTGAGATTTAGAAGGATCATGGCAATACCTGTGGCTAAGGTATTTGGAGAGGCTTTACAAATTTTGCCAATTGAGTCTTAATAATGCTGTTAGTGTGTTTGACTAAACCAGAGGATTGAGGGTGGTGAGTGAAGTGAAAGTGTTGTAAAACTGGCCAAACAGCACAGATTTGTCGAAGCGCCTGGCCAGGTAAATGGCTTCCTTGATCACTATGAAGTTTGAGAGAAGTTCCCCAGGTAGGGATAATCATTTTCAAAAGGACTTTCTCCACAGAAGAGGCAGTAGCCTGTCTGTAAGGGAAGGCTTCAGTCCAGTGTGAAAACATACAGACTATGACTAAAACATATTTATATCTATGAAATGGAGAAAGTTATATGAAATCCATCTGCCAGACCTTGAATGGTCCATTAGGTAGTTTAAAAATGCCTGGGAGCGATACAAACAGGCTTCCCTGGGTTGTACTTTGGACAAGTGGGACTAGTGAGGTAGACACTTTTTGTGGCCTTGTTAATCTTTCCCCACCAATATTGATTCATGAAGGCTATTGTTTTTGTCAGTAGATCAATGGTTTAATGTATGTACAGTGGTGAATTGTGGGACTTCTAGAGTCTCCGGTAGGACTGGGTTCTTATTTGGTCCAAAATAGAGCTTCCCCTTTAAAATAAAACCAGCAATTGTTGAATTTCTAACCTTGTTTTTCCTTTTCTGAGGCCAATTGTTGGGCCTCTGTAGCCAGTTTTTCTGAATTATCATTTGGGAAGATATCACTTTGGATCATGACACAGATTTGGCTGCTGTTGGTTGCTCTAAGGGCAGCATTCTTTGCAGAAATATCAGCAAGGTGATTTCCTTTAGCTTCCAGAGAGTCAGGTTTAGAATGCACCAGAATGTTAATAATGGCTAAAGTGGCAGATAAATATATTGCATTCAATAATTCCTGAACATAGAGGCCGTTTAAAATTTTCTTTCCATCAGAAGCAAGGAGGCTACATGTATGCTTCCACAACGTTCCAAAATCATGAGCTACTCCAAAAGCATATCTACTATCAGTATAAATATTGATAGTTTTGTCCTTGGCTAAAATACATCCCCATGTAAGGGTGTATCATTCAACCAGTTGGGCTGAAGTAGCCATAAAGATGCTGCCTCAATAACATCAAAAGGAGTTGTAATAGTGTACTCAGCACAGTATTTGCCATTGTCACCTTTTAAATAAGAATCATTGTGAACAATGAGAAGTCAACATTGCCCAGTAAAATTTCCTATAAATTGTTATGAGGAATCAGTAGGTGATCCATCAGTGTTAAGCCATTGTGAGGGACTTCATTGTTGATGGAGTGGAGAAGATTAGCCCGGTTAAGGTTATTACAATGTAAAAGAGTTAGGTGAGAGGTAGGTAACAAAAGGACTTCATAGGAGGTGAGGCTGAGAAATGTCCAATGTGATGAGAATTCAGGAGAACTTCTACTGCATTGGGTACAAAAAATGGTTAAAGGGGATCCTACAATGATTTATTGGTGGCCTTCATCAAAAAAGCAGTGGCCGTAGTGGCTGTAAGACAAGTGTGGTATCCCCATGCCACAGGGTCCAGTTGCTAGCTATAACACCTCATGGATAGATGGTGGTCTCTGTTGATTTTGCTTGAATAATGCAACGGCATTCCCTTGCTTTTCGTATGCAGAAAAGAAAAGGGAGATCTGATCATAATAACCACCCAAAGGCAGGTGGCTTCATCAAACTCTCCTTTAAAGCCTTAGAGGCTTTGTTTTCTGATTCTTCCTGTAAGGACTTGGGGTTATTATTGTTGCGTAGAACATATAGTGGTTTGGCTATAAGAGAGAAATTTGGAATCCAATTTTGGCGATAACCAGTTGGGCTGAGAAAAGCTCAGAGCTGGTGCTTAGTTTTAGATTTTGGGAAATTTAGGACACAATGAAGTCTACCTGGATTTAGGTGTATCCCTTGTTCTGATATCACATGCCCAAAATATCGAGCCTAGACTTGGGCAAACTGCAATTTTTCTTTTGTGACCTTATGTCCCTTTAAGGCTAAAAGCTTTAAACAAATGGATACTGTCTGTATTCCTGTGAAGAGGCTTGAGGAGAGCAAAGAAGCAAATCATCTACATATTGCAACAAAGTAGAACCTCTAGGGAACTTTATGTCATCCAGATCAGCCTTCAGGATTTGCAAGAAATAAGAACTCTCAGTATAACTCTGAGGCATTAATGTCCAGGTGACTTGTTTTTCTTCCCAAGTAAAGGCAAAAGATATTGGCTAGCTTCATCAACTGGAATACCAAAGAATGTGCTGGATAAATCAATTACAGTAAAGAATTTACTTCTGGTGGGAATGGATGTTCTTAATGTATGAGGGTTAAAAACAACAGAGTGTTGAGGGATAGCAACGTTGTTTATTTGCTTGGAGATCCTAGGCAAACCTCCATCCTCAGCCCTTAGGTTTCCTCACCAGTAAACTGGGAGACTTACAGGGGCTAGCACAAGGGATAATGAGACCTTGAGCCTGTAATCTTCTATTGTGGGCTTTATGACTTGAAGGGCTTCTTTACTTATAGGGTATTGATTAATTCTGGGAAGAGGTTTTTATGTGTCTACTTGAATCCTGATGGGAGGTGTGCTGTGACTTTTGCCAACATCAGTTGGAGATTTTGCCCATAAGGAAAGTGGTAGCTGATTCAATTTGGACAAGTGATTGATGTTTCCAGAATCTGCTCTGGTACCATCAGAGGTGGAACAAATAAAGTTGTCAAAGCATCATTTAATTCACCTGGTTGGTTACTTTGATGACTACTATCATATTTTGGAATTATTTCCCCCCTTTTTAGAGAAAGAAATTCTGGCATGATACTTCTCTAAGAAGTCTCAGCCTACCTGGTGTCAATTAGGACTGGAGAGATTCATCTCCAATCTGGAGAAATGTTTCTCCAAGCTGAGTAAGAGGGAGGATTATTAGGAAGAGCCCATGTAGTTAGTTCCTTGGAGCCCTGCCACTGAGAATTGGGAGGACATTGTAAAGGCTGGGTAGAAGGCTGAAGGCACATAAAATGCTTAAATTAGTAACAATCTCTTTTCCAATGGCCTGGCTTTTTGCAATAATAGAAGAAACTAGGAGGATTTTGCTATCACTTAGGAGCCTTCCTTTGCTGGAGTTGAAGAATTTTTGTGGTCCTCCTTGTAAGTGAGTCATCTAGAGTACAAGAGAGCAAGTTTGCCAGAGTAAGTAAATCTGGAGTGGACATAGTCTCCTATTACTCCCTGGTCCTTTTTACTAGAAGGGAAAGGTCCCAGTACATCCCGTTAATAAATGTAGAGTTAAAACCTACCTGGGTAGAATCAACACCTGAAGGAAGACCAGAATTTTCTATAAAAACAATCTGAAGTTGATTATAATATTCATGAACAAGTTCTTCAGATTTTTGTGTGCAAGGCTGAAGTTTGTTCTAATCAACAGCCTTTGGAAAAGCTCTAGGAGTTGCTTGATGAAGTCACCTAGTGATTGCTGGAACCTAATCATTATAATAAGTTAGTGAGCTGGACTCCCCGTTGTAATCTGAGTTGTAATCTGAGAGTCAGGATTTTCCCAATTAGTGGTTTTCATCCAATGCCAGGCCTGGCCTTTACAGATAAGCATATGAACTAGCTGATGTAAGTCAGAGAAACAAGGTTGATAAGTTTGGATGATAGTATAAAATTCTTCAGCAAGTCTGTGAGGATCTTTGGTTACTTTGGGAAAATCTTTGACTCAGGCTCACAGTTCAGCTTTATTCCAGGGAGTATAAGAGGTTAAGGGTTTAGCCTTTGGATCCTCAGAAGGCTTCATCTTTAAAGTGATGTGTTCTAACCAGTTCAGAGGAAATAGCAGTGGGAGGAGTTTCAGAGAAAGGGAGAAGGTTGGCGGGAGAATGAGTATGGAGAAATTGAGGGCATAAGCAGCACAGAAGGGAAGGAAGAAGATGGTGCAGGAGGAGAGACAAGATGGCGCCAGAGGAGGAGCCACTTTGTCTTTCTTTACTTGTTGGTTTGCCGCAGTTAATCTTAACATCTTATTTTGCAGAGAGGCAATTTTAGACTCCTGATAACATTGGGAACTCTCAAAATGCCAATCAAAATAGGGCATACCACTCAGTTCTGGAAGTTTTTTGAGCTATTGTAATCTAATTTGGTTTTAAGGAAATTAAGTTTGGGGATTTCAGAAGTTCCCCATAATGGCCATTGATATTTCTAAATTGCCTTGGGTCAGGTCAGTCCTTTTAGGTAGAAATGCATATGGGAAAGACCACAGTTTTTAAACATAAAATTGGCTGTAGTCCCTGGTGGCGAGGGGCAACTTAAAACACTTAGATAACTGGGATTCCATTTTCTAGAGGTTTTTCATCTAAAGAACAGTTTTCAAACAGCGTACAGCACAAACAACTCAGTTCAAACATTTTGCAAGCCAATCCCAGCCAGTCTTAAGGAGACAGCTCTGTCTTGGAGGAGCCAGGCTGAAGGCTTTTTTTTTTTTACAGCCAGAAGATAGCCTTTCCAAAGAAACAGGCCAAAGACTGAAAAACCCGGCACCATTTCAGAGAAACAATCACTGTTCCCACAGGAAAGGGCTGAAGGCTAGCCAGCTCCAGGAGAAGCAGCCTCTGTTCCAAAGGGAATCGGTTGAAGACTAGCCAGCTTCAGTGAAATAGCTTCAGCTTCTCAAAGTCAGACCGGAGTGCCAAACAAGTACTTGCATACAGAATAAGGCCTTAACCAGAAAGACAAAACCTTTAAATAGATACTCAGTAAGCCTGGAGAGCATCAAACACAAAGAGTGTGTGAGCTTGAATCCAGGAGAAAGATGTGCTTTCAAACTCCAGGGTTAGAATGAAAAGCAATGAGTAACAATGGGCTCCATCGTGGGTACTGCACGTGTTTGCTCACCAGCCCCGGAGCCATCAGGAATCTTCTCTGGTCCTCATATAGGCCACCAAAATGTTGACCTGAAACAAACAGACTGCCAGCTATTTCTCCAGCAAAGATGGGTTTATTTGAGATCAGCAGAGAATTGCAATTTGGAGTCTAAAACCATGGCGAACCACGTGCAAGTTCCCTAAATGGCAGGAGAAGGAGAACTCTTTTACAGAGAGGAAAGGGAAATTGGGAGGGCTAGAGTAAACCAAGAGTCCGTGGCTTTTCACTGACTGAGTCCTCGCCAGTTAAAAAGAAGAGTCTTTCTTCTTCTGGTTGGGCTCTGCTATCATCACAGGGCGTGAGAGCTCCCCCTTCTGGTCTCCCAACTTTATTTAATTAAGGCTTCTGTTTGTTAATTTTTTTACAATGTCAGATCTTAAGGTTTCCAGTGCCTTTCCAAGATGGGTGATGAATACAGGTGGGCCATATGACTGATTTGCCTAGCCGGTTTTGGCTGATATCAGACATGCAACTTATACAAGGAAGAGCATGCCATGTTCTTTTGCAGAATTTCAGTGCTGCCTTAACAGTGATGCTCTACATGAATATTTACTCTGTGATACTGCTTGCTGAATAACAAGTGTGCAACTATCTCACATTTTTACTGTATTTTTTGAATGCCGAATTTGCATAGTATGGATACAAATGCCAGGTGCCAGCTTGCACCCTAAACCCTTATTATCTAATTTTAAGGGACAGCGATTTAAAGATCCCAATGGAAGCTGCTAATTCAGTCCTGGAAAAGCAGAAACAATACATTATCAGGTTTAGATGACTTTGCTTCTTGGGTAGCTCTGGTACTATTTCCCAACTGATATCAGGCCTTCTGCAGGAGTTGAAATGCCAGTTAGTTTTATTCTTTCCTCCAAGATTTTTAAACATTCTGTGCTTCATTTGCCTCATCTGAATATACATAATGATATCCTAAATTTACCACCTTTCACAAAGGCAAGGCTACCAGTCAGTGAACTTTCAATAAATACATTTTCTATGGTGTTAATAAGGATAGAAAGTATATGTTGGGAATTGGGGGGTGGGGGTTGTCATTTAGGATTGACAATTAACAACAAGTGTTAAATTCGTATATATCAGTTAGAATGAGTCAAAACATTGTCACAGGTTAATATAAAGTAGCATTATTCTTTGCCAATACTTAAAGAGGTCTCAAAACAGCATTATTTACCCAAGAAAATGGGCCTTTATTTTGTACTTTTTCATTGAAACTGTTACAAAACAAAACCAAAAAGGAATGACAACTATGTATAATATACTGAGATGCACTTTAAAAAATTCCATCTTCTTCTTGTGAGTCGTATAAAATACTGTTTACATTTAAAATCTACTTTGAAGTAAAAATGATTAAATGGGGTTCCACACCAACATCCTTACTGTCTTATAGCTATATGGAATAAAATGAGAGGTTTTAGATTTGGAGCATCCATGAAATACTTTGTTTTTCTATAAAGTCAATGCAGTAGAAAAGTTCAGGTCTCCAAAAGACCACAGGAGGAAAAGAGAGGTGAGGGGAGGAGAGGGAAACATCTTTCAGAAATCTGTGGTTTCACTCTGTTGTGAATTATTATCCTCTACCATATGGGGCAAGCCACACCAAAGTGTGATTGGTCCTTGAAGACAAAGTATACCCTAAAATACATGCAGACAGAGGAGAGAGAGAAGAGGATGAAAAAGCAAATATTTCTTTACCACATTCTCCATCCTAGTCGCTTCATAAATGTCATCACTAGTAGCAAGGGCAGAAGACTGAGACCATGAGGACTTCAGGATCTCCAGAGGGGTTGAGACACAGTAACTTATGTATGAGTACCACCTAGACCTCTAGGTACCTAGAGATAAGAACACTAGCTTGGCTATATGAGGGAGGCTTTGGGTTGGGATATCAGTGAGAACTGTCTCCTTCCCAGAGATTTCTATGCCATTTACTATCACTATCACCCTTCTCCCAACTACCAGTGTGGTTTGTTAGGCTCCCAAAAGACAACAACAGGGCTTCCCTGGTGGCGCAGTGGTTGAGAGTCCACCTGCCGATGCAGGGGACACGGGTTCGTGCCCCGGTCCAGGAAGATCCCACGTGCCGCGGAGCGGCTGGGCCCGTGAGTCATGGCCACTGAGCCTGCACGTCCGGAGCCTGTGCTCTGCAACGGGAGAGGCCACAACAGTGAGAGGCCCACGTACCGCAAAAAAAAAAAAAAAAAAAAAGGCAACAACACAGTTGTTTTGCTGTCTGATATCACTCACCCCTCCTTTCCCCCAAAATCTACTTATGGAAGCCATTGTAAGTATCAGCCCTTTCTTCTCTTCACTCAACCTTAGTGATGAGTAATCTCAGAGAGTTAAGTACACCTTGGTTTCTAAATGCCTGTCTCTATTACTAAACAATAGAATGAAAATTTCAATTCAAGCAAATCATGCATTTGGCAAGTTGTATTATTGAAATAGACCTTGAGAAATATTTTAGTCATGCTTGATGAACAAAGAAAAAAATCTGGTAGTTTGTGGGTGGCCTCTGGGATGTTGTATGTCTATTTTCAATGGGATATCCTCCTAAGGAAGGTGTTTTTCAAATGTTTTTTTGTGTTTTTTTTTTGCGGTATGCGGGCCTCTCACTTCTGTGGCCTCTCCCATTGCAGAGCACAGGCTCCGGACGCGCAGGCCCCACGGCCATGGCTCACGGGCCCAGCTGCTCCGCGGCACGTGGGATCCTCCCTGACCGGGGCACAAACTCGCGTCCCCCGCATTGGCAGGTGGACTCTCAACCACTGCGCCACCAGGGAAGCCCCAAATGTTCTTTTTGACTCTCCATTATTTTAGCCTTATGTACCTAAGGTGAAACACTATAAAAATGATATATGCATAGATAGAGCTAAGAGAACCAGAGGGATGAGAATTAAATCAGCCTGGGTGGAGGTGAGGAAATGATTGAAGGCGGAAAAAAAGGCTTTTCTGAGAGAGCTAAGCTAATAGTTGTGTGTTAATGGCTGAGTGGGTGAAGAGTTTGAATGAAGAACGAATTTTCAGAGAGGACGGTGCTAAGCAGAGTTCAACTCAAGCATCATTGTGGTGTGTACAAGGAGACACAGAGAAATAGCTGAGTCACTTTGTTGTACACCAGAAACCAACACAACATTGCAAATCAAATATACTTCAATAAATTTAAAAAAGCAATAACTACCAAACAAAGGAGACACAGGGGAATTGGTAGTGTTGGAGCATAAAGTATAAAGAATAAAAAATGAGACTGAAAAAGTAGACAATTATTTTCTCTTGCTTGGGCCCAAGATTTTGTCCTGGACACATTATCAGAAAGAAACTCTTTGTATTGGTCTTCCTATAATGAGGATGGGCTTGCATTGAACTCCCCATAATTTATTACCAACATGTTTTGTGACAACAGTACCTCTGGGGTGAGCACATTGTGCAAAATCTAGAGCCTCAGAGTCAGATTGCTATGCTTAGAGTTCAGATTGTAACAGCTCAAATCATCTGAGGAAAATAAAGCCTAAAGCAGTGTAACTGTTGTTTCTGTGCTATTGAAATTGATGTGTTATACATCTTCAGCTGAATCAAAGTTGCAAAAGAAGGAATACATATTGATGGCCTGGGTTCACAAAACTTTGTTAAAGTTAGTGGTTTCCCCAGGAGGAAAAAATGTTGAACTTTTTCTTTTGATTGGAGAGTAAGTTGTAAATCTGATGTTAATAAGTATCTACCAAGGGAATCTCTTGAGTTCTGAGATTGCAATCATGAAATAGGGAGAACTGATTTTTTTAATAGCAAGGCATCTTGTAACTATCAACAGGGTATGTTTTCAACACAAAAGTATTAGTTGTGTTGCCTACATTAAAAGGAAGTGCAAAGTAAAAGTAAACTTTCTTGGTTGTCTGGTACTTTTTGACAACTGTTTGTTGATCATAGTAAAATATGTGCAGAAACTTCTCTGACATTTATATTTTATTTTAAAATTCTAGTATGTATCCCGAAAAGTCAACAAACTGTCAAATGAGTTGATTCTCTTTTCATGTCTGCAATATGTTTAAATATCTAGGACATTGATTCATTCTCTCTCATAGGTGCCTATCTATCAATATAATGCCTAAACAATAGAGTAAACATTTAAATTCAAACATATATTTGACCTATTGTTTAATTGAAACTCCCTTGAAAATATTTTAGTTATGCCTAATGAACAGAGGAAAATCTTGTGGTTTGTTGCTGGCCCCTGGAATTTGTACCACTTTCCTTAGGTTTACTAAGTCAAAAGAAGCCTCAGGCCACTCACTGTGGAAATCCTCACCATTGAGATGGGTCATTGGTAAATCTCCTGGTTCTAGGGTTGGCTTCATTTGCACATAAAAATGTATTTAAATTTCTGCATTCTCTTTCCTTTTGGATTTCAATTTTAAGCCTTATTTCTTCCTTTGCAGTAAAAGATCTTTTTCTCTTGTAATATCAGCAAAAAAAAACAGTTGAAGAATTATTTATTCTGGACAGCAGATCTTTGTAGAGCTCTTGAGGGCATATTTTGCCTACATACAAGTATTCCCTATATAATGAATAACTTATGGATGAAAATATGTGTTAGTAACCTATTGGATGAAGTAAAAAAAGTGGGATGGTCTATACACTAGGATAACCAATCAAATTTTATGAAAATATCAAGCTGTACAATTGACATCCTATAGCCAAAAAAGCTCTAATTAGTAATTGATTCTCAGCTTTTTAACAGGTTCTTTTGTTATCTTTTAAAATCAGCCTAATGCAAAGTCTGCACTCTTTTCAAGACCTAAATTATGATTCATCTCCAACATATTAGTAGCCTGCATGTTCTAATTTTTCTTAGACTTCTTCCTGCATATGCTCACACATGCACACACACACACACACACACACACACACACACACCAACTCTCCATTACACATTTTCTAAGACACGGACTTAATTTTTTCTCTAATTGTCTGATGGAATGTCTTGCCAAATGTCTTTCTAATGAACTCCTGGAGGACAGTGACTTATTCTTTCACACATTTGAATGTGATTATGTGGTTAGTATAGAGTTGGGTACAATATAGGTGCTACTCATTGAATGAATGGATGGATGAAAGAAATGGCACAAAACACAGATGACTACCTAAGTAAAACAGTAGATATTTTTAGATGCAGTAAATTCATAGATAGAAAAGTGCTTGTTTCTGCTTGCATTCTAAGCATGATCTTCATCTTCTTTTCCAGAAATTCAGTGGGGTTTCAGGAAAAGTATACTAAAGTAGTGTAGCTGGGGGTGATTATCTTTTTTTGTGGGAGTTAATCTCAGAGGACATTTGTTAAATACTCATCAGCACTGATTCTTCCCCTTCTCTCTCTGAGCCTTGGTGAAGTACCTCTTGACTGGAGTAATTGTTTTGTTTGTGTATTCACACCTGCAAATGCAAGGAGGCTCCAGGTGATGTGCCTAGTTGCCTTTTTCACTACCAAGCTGCTGCACACACTTTGCAATAGCTTTATCTTTAAAGGAAACACCTCATTCTGTTTCCCTAATTGAGAGTGAATCCCATCATCTAATTAGAGATTTATCAATACAAGCAATGGGTTCATGGTGTGTACTCTGGGACAGGCAGAAATTCAATCTAAGAATGCCTTACTTTTCACCCCTGAAGCATTAGGTCAAGCAGTTGTGTGTGTGTGTGTGTCTGCCACTCGTACATTCACGTGAGAGAGACTTAGGTCCTGAGAAGTGATGAGTGATTCATGTGGAATCAGTCCTCTTATAACAACAGCAGGATAGAACTTGTTTCTAAAACCTTCAGAAGAGGTGAGTAAGCCCTGGGCACACAACCCCAGGGAGGCCAGAACTACGAAAATGTTGAGGCAGGAGCTAAAGAGCATTCACATGTGTTATTTTCCCTATTGTCTATTATATCTAACACAGAATGTGTTACCTATCAAAATGAACTCACTATGACTTTGTGCAAATGACTTATACACTTCGGGACAAGTGTCGTTTTCTTGTCCTTCTCCTATTTCCCTCCTATACCCTTCTTCAGCCATAGGTACCTTTTGCCATGACCGCTCTCTCTATGAAGCCCAACTAATATGCTAACTTTTCCTTGCCTTTTCTTGTACTACACTGCCGATTAAAAGCATTCGATCCTCCTCTTCTCAGTCTACTTCTATTATCCTTGTAATATCTGGCTTTAATAATAATAAGAGTAACAATAACAATGATGATGACCATGATGATGATGATGATGATGAATGACTGTAAACCCTGCGGTAGACTATAAACTCCATAAAGTCAGGAACTGTGTATGTCTTATTCACCATCCTATATATGAATGACAATGCTAGCAGAGACCTTTGACTGAAAGCTTGCTGATCTGCAGATGAGGTCACTAAGCTTCAAAGTGAGGATAACCATACATATCTACAAAGTGTGGTTAGAGAACTGCTTCTCAAACTTTAACGTACATATGAATCACCTGGGGAATCTTGATAACAGGCAAATTCCTATTCAGTAGGTCTGGAGTGGGGCCTAAGTTTCTGCATTTCTTACAAGCTCCCAGGTGCTGCTTACTTTGCTGGTCTGAGTGAATCCGAATTCTGGGTACCAATATTCCTTTAGAATTACCTGCAGATGAATATGTAAGATTCAGGTCCACCCAGATCTGCTGAATCATATTTCTGGAAGTGAAAAACCACTGACCTACACTATAAGCAACCTAGTGGTTATTGTGAAGATTAAATGAGCAAAGTGTATGTGGAGTGCTTTATAAACAAAAAAGTAGTATATAAGTATTAGAAGCCACTGTTATTTTTGTAATTGTTACCATTTTTATTGCTTGTCAGTGAGGTCAGTTTGGTTTCTATACCACTCCAACATAAATGTTGGTTGAGAAGGCTGTGTTTACTAATACACATCTGCAATAAAATGTTCTAAATTAAATTACTGGAATATTCTTGTGGCAGTTTCAGCAAGGATACTGCAAAGAAAAAATGCATATGCTATCACCCTATTGCTACATCTTACAATGGAAAAAATATATTTTTCAGTATAATATATACTAATCCCCAATAACCTTAAATTGCTATATTCCCCACGGATTTAATTGTTACAAATTAAAACTTAACTAATAAAAATATAATATAAATAAATAATAAAAAATAATTCCACATATATGCCTGTTTTATGAAATAGAGTCCTAGAAATGCATTTAATGCAAAAAAGCAGCAAACCAGCTACCCATAGTGCACAAGAGCTTCTGGGTTCATTTAAATGAATACATGGATTTGACTGAAAGTCATTCACTGTTTAGCTTGGGACAGAAATGAACAGGTAGCTCTCACATCTTCCTTACATCCTTATATGTCTTAGCACTGAGATAATTATTCTCAAATATACATTTCATGGTTGAATTCAAGGTTGTTTCTAAATTTGACATTTATGTGTTTAATTATGCATCACCCTAAGATTAAAATTGTCTTTCAACTTGGTTCAGCAAAGAATGTTGCTGATCTAGATGTAGAATAAACACTTGTTTTAGCTTATTTTTAACCCTATAAAATTCCTTTTTTGGAAAATCTGCCATGGTGCTAAAACTGAACTTTGATCCCTTTTCTGTCTTCTTTTTGTCTTTCGTCAGTCTGAGTTGAGTGTTACCTGCAAACAACTGTGGATAGATTTCATATCATTTAAAATAAGTATTTAAAGGCATTAAACATATAAAATGAGAAAAGTTTCACATTTGGATTATGGCCAGGGTGATAAAACTATCTCATTTCTCATGTCAATTTCAGTCAGCTTTGTAGTAGCGGCTAGAGTACTGGGCTGAAATGGATTGTGACTATTCAGCATTGACCACTAAGAACGTGGAACAGAAGAGTGAAAGCATACATACCAGGTATTCTCCATCTCAGGATTAGGACAGAATGTCTTCAAGAGTGGAAAAAGCACAGGCTTTGGAGTCCGAGGTGCCTTGGTTCAAATACCAATCCTTAGTCATGTTGTCTGAACCTTTGAGTCTCAGTTTCCACATATGTAAAATGAGAATACAATGTCTCTGTGAGTGTTGTAGTGGGTATTAAATGAGATAACAGAGAGAGTAACTAACAAAATGCCTGAACTCTAATCTAGTGCCTCTAAGAAGGGCAGCCAATAGATCAGAGTTAGTAAATACACCATTAAACACATTTGCTACCTCATCATTAGGTTATCACGTATTTGCATACCAAAACCTGGCAAATCCTTTAAACAGATGTATTTTATTAAGGGCAGCAGAGAAAAGGCCTAGAGTTCTTAGACTGGTTGAACAGGGAAGGGTGGGACAAAGTAATATACCAATAAGCAGGTAAGCAACTTGAAAGCACTGTTCATTTGAAAGGCAAAGAAAGAGACAGTGCTATAGCAGTAGCGCCTGAAACAGAGTAAGAACTATGTAAGCATTTAATAACTAAATTAAAAAACAAACAAAAAAGCTTCAGCCAATACACTACATAAGTAACAAGTCTAACTGCAGAAATGCTAGGGGTGTTGTGTGCTTCTCTCTTTTTGATATCTTCTGTTTCTCTTTTAGGATTGTAGTGAGATTCCCCACTGTGAAGCAAAAAAAAAAAATAGCAACATTTCTCTGACTATAAAATAAACTTTTTTTCCTCAATGTTTGGAAAAACTATTATGGGAAATGAAGAAGAAAACCCTACAAGAACCAAAACCTCTGAACTTCCTTTAAGGACGGTTTTCTTTATAAATAATCAACAAATTGGATAGTAGGCTGTTTTATCATAGCATATATTTCGACTTAGCACTAACTCTTTTCTTCATTAGTTAGTAGTGCACTGGTGAACATATGCACTATAATAACTTCTCTAATAACCTTAAACTTCTTGAGATAAAATATTATGCTTTATTTATTTTGTATTTCCTACAGCACCCTATATATAGTACATTTTATTTAATTCTATAATACATGCTCCTTGCTTTTGTGAGAGATTAAATATTGGGTTAAAGATTTTTTTAATTAAAATTGATTAATTTAACTACTGATATCTTAATAACAAACTCAATATGATCTCACATTGTTACCAAACCACCGCTGGTGATCTGATACAATTTGAAGGAAGTTTTCCAGACTAAAAAATCCTCATCAGTTGTCACTATGCCAGTTCCTCTCAAGCTATATGGCATCTCTAGCAGTTTGGCCTACTGTGCCTTGCCTAAACTTCTACATGTCAGTTAAGCTTCACAGGATTAGAATAAAAGACTTGATCTAAATAATAGCAAATCACTGTATTTTGTAAATTTTGTTATTGCTACTTAACTGAGTCTACTGTGCCTTCTTCAAATTTGATTTCTCAAATTACTCAAAATCCAGGTCTTGACTTAATAAAGTAGGATGTAAGTGAGGTACATTTATATTCCTGATCCCTGAGTAAACTGTATTCCCAGAAATTTTCTCACATTTGAGCCTTCATTTATGGGTCCTTATGAACTATCAGGGCTGCTTAAGCATTAGCTAGGTCTATATGCTACATATTCGATGCCCATGACACTTTTTGAAGTGACAACCTACTATCTCTTTTCTTCTTTTCTTAAAACTACCAGTGCTCTGCATTTTTTATTAATATATTCACAGTCATCTCATGTTTCTCTGCTTTCCGAACCTGGATATTAGCCAAGCTCAAACTGAGCCTTGCTTGGCTTTGGGAAAACATAAAGCAAGCCTATGCATTCATTAAGACTGAGCAGTCTTTCCTGAGGGACTCTTGGAATTGCACCATGTAGAGTTAAGTGTGTCTGACCTGAATAGATATAAATGTCAAGTCTACTTCACGTTCACCTCAAGTCAGAAGAGTAGTAAAAGGTGATCCCATTTATAGATTTTTTTAAAAAATGGAATTGCTACTGTGTGTAGCTACCATTATGCACATGTATAGTGTATCCTTGATCTGATAGAAGTAGCATCCCAATCTCAATGTCACAGGGGAGCCCTCCAACTTTAAATATTATATTTCTCTGAATCTTAGAAGTTCCTAATGATGAATCAGTGCTTGATCAATGTTGGCCCTCTGTGAGTTCTTGAGCCACAAAAGCAAATATTTTGGCACAAAATTATTTTTTAAATTTACATAGTGATAATAAAAAAATATTTCCAGGGGTAAACATTTGCAGGGGTAGATCTTGTTATACTCTGAGCATATCTTGTTTAATGATCCCTTCCTGGATTCTGAATATGTTGTATAGTCTGGAGATAGATAATTTCAATTATTGTATATATGTATATGTTTAATTCAGGTTGAAATTTCCGGGACAGAACATTATTATATCCAGGAACTATATTATGCAATAAACCACATTCTAAAATAAACCATATTCCTAAAGTATGCAAAATTCACCCCCAAAACAAATTAATGTAGAAGTCAAAATAGACATAAACATTGAGGTTACAGTGCCATAGCAGCAGTATATTTACTACAGTCCAGCATCTCTTGTAGGTAGAATATATTTACAAATCAATTTTCTTTGTAATGACTTGGCCAGGTTAGTTTAACATTAGAATTATCACTCTTGCCCATCAATTCTAGTCTCTTTATAACCCCGTGCCTAGTGTGGGAGCCTAAACTAAAAAGAGTAAAAGAAAGTTTGTTTGCCCATATTAACGTGACTGAAAGGTCTAGATTTGCTCAGTTCAGGTTTATTTTTAAAAGTTGGTTAGTGAAATCACCTTGTTTTAAACTTTTATATTTTTTAAAGCATAAATTATTAACTTTTTATTTTAAACCATTTTAGAGCTATGCTGTAGATATAGTCTCTGACTAAAAATTATTATAGAGTTTCAAAAAAATCTGGTATCACTTTTATCAGTTGGAAAATGCTCAGAAAAATAGCATTAATGTACTGCCTTCTTAGTCACATTAAAAAAATGTGTAGATAAACTTATACCACAGAAAACTCATGTTTATTTTTTAGGAGAAAAAGTGATTGTAAAAAAACAAACAAAGAAATATTTCCTGATTTTTATGTTTCCAATAGTTCACGCTATAGTGTTGAGTTTGATTCTCGTTCCTGGAATCTCCAGACATCACGACTGGTTTCCATTATATCCAAACTCTAACCTTCACAGGTTCTGAAACAATCTGACCCTAGGGTAGGAGAAATAAAAAGACCAGTGATTCCTAGATCATCCGCTTACTTACCACCAAGCCAACTTCCTGCTTGTCCAATTTTGAACTGATGCTCTGTTCCCCAAATTTGGCTCCTGTATTCTTTCTTGTGATCAAACAACCACCTTCTTCTTTAGTTCCCTTAATTGTACATCTGTTTTGTTCCTCATGCCTGAATTCTAGCCTTGATATCCGTGTTCTCCAGCAACTTGGGTTCTATCTTGCTTCTTGGTCCTTCCAATTTTCTACAAATTTTTACTCTGTACCATGGTCTTAATATTTGTGGAGCCACTACCTACTGTCAGAGTTCTAGGACAAGAACCTACATACCTGAAAAATGTTTAACATTTAACTCCTTGGAAAAATGCCCTAATTTGTTGTGTTTGTTTCTAGACTCCCTTGGACCTTTCAGATATAAATTTCCTTTGTTCCTATTTGTCTAGACTTCCTTAATCTGTTGTTCCACATTACCTTCTAATTTCCTAGTCTCTAATTCTCAGTCATTCACTTTCTGGGTCATCACTCCATAAATATGGATTCACATCTCCATTGAATCTAGTAATAGCTGATAACTGGTACATTTAACATGATCTAATAGCTCATAATTCTAAAATATTGCCAATTAAAATGCTCTTTAAACAAATAGTTTGTGCTGATCTTTTTAACCCATTAGTTAAAGAATATTTAAGCAGAATTTATTAGCAATCTATTACTATAATGAAGGCTTTATAATTTTGTCCCACCAAAGAAAAATGCCTCTTTTAAAATAAGTTTTGGTTACTACTTCAAATGTATGCTTTTTCATAATTTCTTTGTATATCAACTGGAATGCTGCAATGTCAGACAATCTCCTGATCTGTAAAATGGTATTATTATGATTTTAACATGAGATAGTACATGCAATGTGCATGGAACCTGGCACCTAGTAAACACTCAAAATGTTAGCTAATAGTAGTGCTATTAGAAATAGAAATGCATTGATGATGAATAGTGATTGCTATTTTCTTTTGTTATGTTTATATTATATTTTATTGAATCATTAACCACAATATTAGATATACATTTTGACTTGGATTTAATGCTTTGAATATATATATATATATATATATATATATATATTTTTTTTTTTTTTTTTGCAGTACGTGGGCCTCTCACTGTTGTGGCCTCTCCTGTTGTGGAGCACAGGCTCCAGACGCGCAGGCTAACTGGCCATGGCCCACGGGCCTAGCCGCTCCGTGGCACATGGGATCCTCCCGGACCGGGGCACGAACCCGTGTCCCCTGCATCGGCAGGCGGACTCTCAACCACTGCGCCACCAGGGAAGCCCCTAATGCTTTGAATTTAACCACTCCCACTGCTTCTTAATAGTTAACTTATTTAGGCACAGTCAGTGATAATTGATAAGTGAACTTCCAGAAGTCAACCTAGAACAAATTGGGATTTGTAAAAATAACTGTCCTCTCGGAAAAAAGAGAGTTTGGGTAGAAGCTCTGACATTGTTTTTTTAAGCAATAATAGAAGAATTTTCATCTCTTGGAGAGTTGTCACTTATCTCATGCTTCTTAACGTGATAACAAATACTTCAGGATGCATCTTAGGCTGAGCTAAGTGTTATATTTTTTACAGTTCCCTTCAGGTTGGCAGCTTTGTTATTCATATCCACCTTGGCTTATAAATGCAAACTTCAAATATTTTTTTATGTTATGTGGTTACTGAAATAAAGTGCCAGCTGTACATATCAGTCAGTCTTGTGAGATTAATGAAATGTACTTTAGTTGTAATAGTGGAAGAATAAGTGGGACTGTTAGTCGTGACATTTTGGTATTGATATATACACACAGTCTTTCATGAAAAAGATCAAAAACAAGAAAAACAACAATAACAATATAAATTTTGAAGTTTATTAGTCATAAAAATCAAACAGAAGTTACACATGGAAAATGTTTTTATATTCCTGAACCTTAAAATCTTGTCTTGTCCTGTTAAGAAAAATTAAATGTTATTACCTGAATATGCCAGTAACTATGTCTTTTTTATTTAGTCAACTTCAAAGAAATAGTCTAACCATAAAAGGTGTTTATAATGCACGTTTCCAAATAGAGGTAATAAAATACGCAAATTTCCTACAATGTAACATTAAGTATGTGTGAACGTCTGTATGTGTAAAATTAAATACAAGTTACTTGTATCCCTATTACAAATGGAACAAGTTTTTTTCACAATTAATATTTCTTAAGTTATCCTACTATGGTTCACAGAGAAGTTTCAAGTTTGAAAACTAGCATGAGGGACTTCCCTGGTGGTCCAGTGGCTAAGACTCTGTGCTCCCAATGCAGGGGACCCGGGTTCAATCCCTGATCGGGGAACTAGATCCTACATGCCGCAACTAAGAGTTCACATGCCGCAACTAAATGAATAAATAAATATCAAAAAAAAAAGAAAACTAGCATGACTTTTTACATTTTAAAGAAGCTGTTTTTTTAATTGAGGTAACATTGGTTTATAAGATTATATACGTTTCATGTATACAGCATTACAATTTGAATTCTGTATACACTATGCCACCAAAAGTCTACTTTCCATCCATCACCCTTAAATTGACCCATTTTACCTATTTTGCACTCCCCTAAACCCTGCCCTTCTGGTACCACCAATCTGTTCTCTGTATCTAAGTGTTTTTGTTTTATTTCGTTGATTGTTTGGGGTTTTTAAAAAATATTCCACATGAATGAAACCATACAGTATTTGTTTTTCTCTGACTTATTTCACTTAGCATAATATCCTCAAGTTCCATCAATGTTCTTGCAAATGGTGAGATTTCATCTTTTTTGTGGCTGAGTAGTATTCCATTGTGTATGTGTATGTGTGTGTATATATATACATACATATGTATATATATACACACACGTGTGTATATATATATATTTATACACACACCACATTTTATTTATCCATTCATCCATCAACAGGCACTTAAGTTGTTTCCATATCTTGGGTATTGTAAATAATGCTGTGAAGAGCATAGGGGTACATATATCTTTTTGAAATTAGCATTTTCATATTCTTTGGATAATTACCCAGAAGTTATATAACTGGATAATATGGTAGTTCTATTCTTAACTTTTTGAGGAATCTCCATACTGTTTTCCATAGTGACTGCACCAATTTACATTCCCATCAACAGTGTATAAGGGTTCATTTTTCTCCACATTCTCACCACCACTTGTTATTTCTTGTCTTTTTGACAATAGCCATTTTTAAGGGGGTTGGTGATATCTCACTGTGGTTTTAATTTACATTTCCCTAACAATTAGTGATATTGAGAATTTTTCATGTGCCTATTGGCCACCTGTCTGTCTTCTTTGCAAAAATGCCTGTTTGGGTCCTCTGCCCATTTTATAATCTGATTGAGTCTTTGTTGTTGTTGACTTGCATGAGTTCTTTATACATTTTGTATATTAACCCCTTATTGGATATATGATTTGCAAATATGTTTTCCCACTCAGTACATTGTCTTTTTTTTTTTTTAGTGAAACAAGTAAAATGTTTATTAGGAGGAAAAATGGTACATGCAAATAGACCCGCACAGGCGGGCTCAGAGAAAGAGTCTCGCCCTCATGCTAGTTTGAATCACTTACATGGGGCATTCTTCCAGGTTTCCTCTGGCCACTCATATTGCTGTGTCTGGCTCTGAGTCCATATTTGGTTTATCTCAGGGTCCTCCCGTGTGTGTGCACATCTCTTAGCCAAGATAGATTCTATCGAAGAGGCCTATGGGTAGGTTGACATCACCCACTATGGGGTGATGCCCCTTCCCTTTTGAGCTCCAAGGAGTCTTTCTGCACATATGTACTTGGAAAGGTCTCCTTGATCTTGAGAATGAGGCATATGTGGTCTCTTTATCTTTTATCTGGGCAGGGCTCAGCTTCTCCTCCCTCCAGCTATTGTCTTCATCTTGAAGTATCTGTCCAGAGGGGACAAGCTCCAGCTGCTCAGTTTCAGGTCCATCTGTCTCCTGCCTCAGGATCACAGAGTGAATGAGAGAGTGAACAAGATTTAAATCCAGGCAAGTCTGATTCCTGGGCCCTCATACCCACAGGAATTTCACTTCCTGTTCTACTCAGAACTCAGTGATTGTACTGGTGTTTCTTTTTAAAATTTATTTTAATTTAATTTTTAATTTTTTATATATTTTAACATCTTTATTGGAATATAATTGCTTTACAATGTTGTGTTAGTTTCTGCTGTATAACAAAGTGAACCAGATATACGTAGACATATATCCCCATATGCCCTCCTTCTTGCATCTCCCTCCCACCCTCCCTATCCCACCCCTCTAGGTGGTCACAAACCACCGAGCTGATCTCCCTGCGCTATGCAGCTGCTTCCCACTAGATATCTATTTTACATTTGGTAGTGTATATATGTCCATGCCACTATCTCACTTTGTCACAGCTTACCCTTCCCCCTCCCCATATCCTCAAGTCCATTATCTAGTAGGTCTGTGTCATTTTTCCTGTCCTACCTCTAGGTTCTTCAGAACCAATTTTTTTTTTTTAGATTCTATATATGTGTGTTAGCATACGGTATTTGTTTTTCTCTTCCTGACTTAACCTCACTCCGTATGACAGACTCTAGGTCCACCCACCTCATCAGAAATAACCCAATTTCGTTTCTTTTTATGGCTGAGTAATATTCCATTGTATATATGTACCACATCTTGTTTATCCATTCATCTGTCAATGGACACTTAAGTTGCTTCCATATACTGGATATTGTAAATAGAGCTGCAGTGAACATTTTGATACATGACTCTTTTAGAATTATGGTTTTCTCGGTATATGCCCAGTAGTGGGATTGCTGGTTCGTATGGTAGTTCTAGTTTTCATTTTCTAAGGAATCTTCATACAGTTCTCCATAGTGGCTGTATCAATTTACATTCCCACCAACAGTGCAAGAGGGTTCCCTTTTCTCCACACTCTCTCCAGCATTTATTGTTTGTAGATTTTTTGATGATGGCCATTCTGACTGGTGTGAGGTGATACCTCATTGAAGGTTTGGTTTGTATTTCTCTAACGATTAGTGATGTTGAGCATCCTTTCATGTGTTTGTTGGCAATCTGCATATCTTCTTTGGAGAAATGTCTGTTTAGGTCTGCTGCCCATTTTTGGATGAGGTTGTTTGTTTTATTGATATTGAGCTGCATGAGCTGCTTCTGTATTTTGGAGATTAATCCTTTGTCCATTGACTCGTTTGCAAATATTTTCTCCCATTCTGAGGGTTGTCTTTTCATTTTGTTTACCATTTCCTTTGCTGTGCAAAAGCTTTGAAGTTTCATTAGGTCCCATTTGTTTATTCTTCTTTTTATTTCCCTTTCTCTAGGAGGTGGGTCAAAAAGGATCTTGCTGTGACTTATGTCATAGACTGTTCTGCCTATGTTTTCCTCTGAGAGTTTTATAGTGTTTGGCCTTACATTTAGGTCTTTAATCCATTTTGATTTTATTTTTGTGTATGGTGTTAGGGAGTGTTCTAATTTCATTCTTTTACATGTAGCTGTCCAGTTTTCCCAGCACCATTTACTGAAGAGGCTGCCTTTTCTCCATTGTATATTCTTGCCTCCTTTATCAAAGATAAGGTGACCATATGTGCGAGGGTTTATCTCTGGGCTTTCTATCCTGTTACATTGATCTATATTTACGTTTTTGGGCCAGTACCATACTGTCTTGATTACTGTAGCTTGCTAGTATAGTCTGAAGTCAGGGAACCTGTTCCCTCCAGCTCCGTTTTTCTTTCTCAAGATTGCTTTGGCTCTTTGGAGACTTCTGTGTTTCCACACAAATTGTGAAATTTAGTTTTGTGAAAAATGCCATTGGTAGTTTGATAGGGATGGCATTGAATCTGAAGATTGCTGTGGGTAGTATAGTCATTTTCACAATGTTGATTCTTCCAATCCAGGAACATGGTATATTTCTCCATCTGTTTGTATCATCTTTAATTTCTTTCATCAGTGTCTTATAGTTTTCTGCATACAGGTCTTTTGTCTCCTTAGAAAGGCTTATTCCTAGGTATTTTATTCTTTTTGTTGCAATGGTAAATGGGAGTGTTTCCATAATTTCTCTTTCAGATTTTTCATCATTAGTGTATAGGAATGCAAGAATTTCTGTGCATTAATTTTGTATTCTGCTACTTTACCAAATTCATTGATTAGCTCTAGTAGTTTTCTGGTAGTATCTTTAGGATACTATATGTAGAGTATCATGTCATCTGCAAACAGTGACAGTTTTACTTCTTCTTTTCCGATTTGGATTCCTTTTATTTCCTTTTCTTCTCTGATTGTTGTGGCTAAAACTTCCAAAACTATGTTGAATAGTAGTGGTGAGGGTGGGCAATCTTGTTTTGTTCCTGATCTTAGTGGAAATGGTTTCAGTTTTTCACCATTGAGAATGATGTTGGCTGTGGGTTTGTCATATATGGCCTTCATTATGTTGAGATACGTTCCCTCTATGCCTACTTTCTGGAGGGTTTTTATCATAAATGGGTGTTGAATTTTGTCAAAAACTTTTTCTGCATCTATTGAGATGATCATATGGTTTTTATTTTTCAATTTGTTAATATGGTTTATTACATTGATTGATTTGCATATATTGAAGAATCCTTGCATTCCTGGGATAAACCCTACTTGTTCATGGTGTGTGATCCTTTTAATGTGCTGTTGGATTCTGTTTGCTAGTATTTTGTTGAGGATTTTTGCATCTATGTTCATAAGTGATATTGGCCTGTCGTTTTCTTTTTTTTATGATATCTTTGTCTGGTTTTGGTATCAGGGTGATGGTGGCCTCGTAGAATGAGTTTGCGAGTGTTCCTCCCTCTGCTGTATTTTGGAAGAGTTTGAGTAGGATAGATGTTAGCTCTTATCTAAATGTTTGATAGAATTTGCCTGTGAAGCCATCTGGTCCTGGGCTTTTGTTTGTTGGAAGATTTTTAATCACAGTTTCAATTTCAGTGCTTGTGATTGGTCTGTTTATATTTTCTATTTCTTCCTGGTTCAGTCTTGAAAGGTTGTGCTTTTCTAAGAATTTGTCCATTTCTTCCAGGTTGTCCATTGTATTGGCAGGTAGTTGCTTGTAGTAATCTCTCATGGTCCTTTGTATTTCTGCAGTGTCAGTTGTTACTTCTCCTTTTTCATTTCTAATTCTGTTAATTTGAGTCTTTCCCCTTTTTTTCTTGATGAGTCTGACTAATGGTTTATCAATTTTGTTTATCTTCTCAAAGAACCAGCTTTTAGTTTTATTGATCTTTGTTATTGTACCCTTCATTTCTCTTTCATTTATTTCTGATCTGATTTTTATGATTTTTTTCCGTCTGCTAATTTTGGGGTTTTTTTCTTCTTCTTTCTCTAATTGCTTTAGGTTTAAGGTTAGGTTGTTTATTTGAGATGTCTCTGTTTCTTAAGGTAGGATTGTATTGCTATAAACTTCCCTCTTAGAACTGCTTTTCTGCATCCGATAGGTTTTTGGTTGTCGTGTTTTCATTGTCATTTGTTTCTAGGTATTTTTTGATTTCCTCTTTGATCTCTTCAGGGATCTCTTGGTTATTTAGTCGTGTATTGTTTAGCCTCTGTGTGTTTGCAGTTTTTACAGTTTTTTTCCTGTAATTCATATCTAGTCTCATAGCATTGTGTTTGGAAAAATTACTTGATATGATTTCAATTTCTTAAATTAACCAAGGCATGATTCGTGACCTGAGATACGATCTATTCTGGAGAATGTTCCGTGCGCACTTGAGAAGAAAGTGTAATCTGCTGTTTTTGGATGCAATGTCGTATAAATTTCAGTTAAATCTATGCGGTCTATTGCGTCATTTAAAGCTTGTGTTTCCTTATTAGTTTTCTGTTTGGGTGATCTGTCCGTTGGTGTAAGTGAGGTGTTAAAGTCCCCCACTATTATTGTGTTACTGTCGATTTCCTCTTTTATAGCTGTTAGCAGTTGCCGTACGTATTGAGGTGCTCCTATGTTGGGTGTATGTATATTTATAATTGTAATGTCTTCTTGGATTGATCCCTTGATCATTATGTAGTGTCCTTCCTTATCTCTTGTAACATTCTTTATTTTAAAGTCTATTTTATCTGACATGAGAATTGCTACTCCAACTTTCTTTTTCCATCCCCTCATTTTCAGTCTGTATGTGTCCCTAGGTCTGAAGTGGGTCTCTTGTAGACAGCATATATATGGTCCTGTTTTTGTGTCCATTCAGCCAGTCTGTGTCTTCTGGTTGGAGCATTTCATCCATTTACATTTAAGGTAATTATCGATATATATGTTCCTATTACCATTTTCTTAATTGTTTTGGGTTTGTTATTGTAAGTCTTTTCCTTCTCTTATGTTTCCTGCCCAGAGAAGTTCCTTTAGCATTTGTTGTAAAACTGATTTGGTGTTGCTGAATTCTCTTGCTTTTGCTTGTCTGTAAAGGTTTTAATTTCTCTGTCGAATCTAAATGAGATCATTGCTTCATAGAGTAATCTTGATTGTAGGTTTTTCCTTTTCATCACTTTAAATATGTCCTGCCACTGCTTTTTGGCTTGCAGAGCTTCTTCTGAAAGATCAGCCATTAACCTTATGGGTATTCCCTTGTATGTTATTTGTTTCTTTTACCTTGCTGCTTTTAATACTTTTTGTTTGCATTTAATTTTTGATAGTTTGATTAATATGTGTTTTGGCATGTTTCTCCTTGGATTTATCCTGTATGGGACTCTCTGTGCTTCCTTGTCTTGATTAACTATTTCCTTTCCCATATTAGGGAAATTTTCAACTATAATCTCTTCAAATACTTCCTCAGTCCCTTTCTTTTTCTCTTCTTCTTCTGGGACCCCTATAATTCGAATGTTGGTGCATTTAATGTTGGCCCAGAGGTCTCTGAGACTGTCCTGAATTCTTTTCATTGTTTTTCCTTTATTCTGCTCTGCAGTAGTTATTTCCACTATTCTATCTTCCAGGTCACTTATCCGTTATTTTGCCTCAGTTATTCTGCTATTGATCCCTTCTAGAAAATTTTTAATTTCATTTTTGTTTTGTGCATCACTGTTTGTTTGCTCTTTAGTTCTTCTAGGTCCTTGTTAAATGCTTCTTGTATCTTCTCCTTTCTATTTCCAAGATTTTGGATTGTCTTTACTGTCATTACTCTGAATTCTTTTTCTGGTAGACTGCCTATTTCCTCTTCATTTGTTTGGTCTGGTGGGTTTTTACCTTGCTCCTTCATCTGCTGTGTATTTCTCTGTCTTCTCATTTTGCTTAACTTACTGTGTTGTGGGTCACCTTTTTGCAGGCTGCACATTCATAGTTCCCATTGTTTTTGGTGTCTGCCCCCAGTGGGTTAGGTTGGTTCAGTGAGTTGTGTAGGCTTCCTGGTGGAGGGGACTGGTGCCTGTGTTCTGTTGGATGAGGCTGGATCTCATCTTTCCAGTGGGCAGGGCCACGTCTGGTGGTGTGTTTTGTGGTGTCTGTGAACTTATTATGATTTTAGGCAGCCTCACTGCTAATGGGTGGGTTGTGTTCCTGTCTTCCTAGTTGTTTGGCGTGGGACATCCAACAGTTGAGCTTGCTGGCCATTGGGTGGAGCTGGGTCTCGACACTGAGGCGGAGATCTCTGGGACAGCTCTCACTGATTGATATTACATGGGGCTAGGAGGTGTCTGGTTGTCCGGTGCCCTCAGTTTGGCTCTCCCACCTCAGAGGCTCAGGCCTGACACTTGGCCAGAGCACCAAGACCCTGTGAGCCACATGGCTCAGAAGAAAAGGGAGAAAAAAAGGAAACAAATAAATAAATAAATGTTATTAAAATAAAAAATGAAAAAAATTATTAAAATAAAATACAAAAAGGTATTAAAAAAGAGAGAGAGCAACCAAACCAATAAACAAATCCACCAATGATAACAGGTGCTAAAAACTATACTAAGGTAATCATAAAAATCAGAAACTAGTCTGTTGTAGACAGTAAATCCAAGGTCTACATTTGCTCCCAACTTCCACAGCCTCAACTTTGGGATGATTCATTTTCTATTCAGGTATTCCACAGGTGCAGGGTACATCAAGTTGAATATGGAGATTTAATCTGCTGCTCATGAGGCTGCACGGAGAAATTTCCCTTTCTCTTCTTTGTTCGCACAGCTCCTGGGGTTCAGCTTTGGTTTTGGCCCCACCTCTGCATTTAAGTTGCCCTGTGGCGTCTGTTCTTCACCCAGACAGGAGGGCGTTAAAGGAGCAGCTGATTAGGTGACTCTGGCTCACTCAGACCGGGGAGAGGGAAGGGTATGGAATTTGGGGCGAGCCTGTGGCAGCAGAGGCCGGCGTGATGTTGCACCAGCCTGAGGCATGCCGTGTGTTCTCCTGGGGAAGTTGTCCCTGGATCACGGGACCCTGGCAGTGGCAGGCTGCACGGGCTCCCAGTAGGGTAGGTGTGCATAGTGACCTGTGCTTGGACACAGGCCTCTTGGTGGCTGCAGCAGCAGCCTTAGTGTTTCATGCCCGTCTCTGGTGTCTGCGCTGATAGCCATGGCTCTTGCCCATCTCTGAAGCTTGTTTAGGCGGTGCTCTGAATCTCCTCTCCTTGCGCACCCTGAAACAATGTTGTCTTGCCTCTTAGGCAGGTCCGGACTTTTTCCTGGACTCCTTCCCAGCTAGCTGTGGTGCACTAGCCCCCTTCAGGCTGTCTTCACGCAGCCAACCCCAGTCCTCTCCCTGGGATCCTACCTCCGAAGCCCGAGCCTCAGCTCCCAGCCCCTGCTCGTCCTGGCGGGTGAGCAGACAAGCCTCTCGGGCTGGTGAGTGCTGGTTTGCACTGATTCTCTGTGGGGGAATCTCTCTGCTTTGCCTCTGCACCCTTGTTGCTGCACTCTCCTCCATGGCTCTGAAGCTTTCCCTCCACCCACCCACCATTTCCACCAGTGAAGGGGCTTCCTAGTGTGTGGAAACTTTTTCTCCTTCACAGCTCCCTCCCAGAGGTGCAGGTCCTGTCCCTATTCGTTTGTCTCTGTCTTTTCTTTTTTTCTTTTGCCCTACCCAGGTACATGGGGGTGCTTCTTGCCTTTTTGGAAGTCTCAGTTCTTCTGCCAGCATTCAGTAGGTGTTCTGTAGGAGTTTCACATGTAGATGTATTTTTGATGTATTTGTGGGGAGGAAGGTGATCTCCACATCTTACTCCTCCCCCATCTTGAAGGTCCTCCCTGTCAGTACATTGTCTTTTCATTTTGTTGATAGTTTCCATTGCTATGCAAAAGCTTTTTATTGTGATAGCGTCGTATTTGTTTATTTTTGCTTTTGTTTCCTTTGCTTGAGGAGACATATCCAAAAAGATATTGCTAAGCTCAGTATCAAAGTGTGTATGTCTGTTTTCTTCTAGGATTTCTATAGTATCAGGTCTCACATTTAAGTCTATTCAATTTTGATTTCACTTTATATATGATATAAAAAAGTAGTCCTGTTTCATTATTTTGCATGTGGCTCTTGTGTTTTCCCAACACCATTTATTACAGTGTATGTTCTTGGCCTCTTTGTTGTAAGTTATACACACACAAACACACACACACACACACACACACATATAGATATACTTATATATGTATATGGGTTTATTTCTGGACCCTCATTTCTATTCTGTTGATCTGTGTTTCTGTTTTTCTACAAATAATGTGCTGTTTTGAATACTATAGTTTTGTAGCATAATTTGAAATCAGGGCATGTGATACCTACAGCTTTGTTCTTTTCCTCAGGATTGCTTTGTATGTTCCTGGTCTTTTGTGGTTTCATACAAATTTTAGGATTTTTTGTTCTATTTTTGTGGAAAATATTTTTGGGATTTTGGATAGAGATTTTATTGAATCTGTAGATTGCTTTAGGAAATATAGACATTTAAACAATGTTAATTCTTCTAGTCCGTGAGCATGGAATTTCTTTCCATTTCTTTGTGTCTTCTTCAATTCTTTCATCAATGTCATAGTTTTCAGTGTACAGGTCTTTTTAATTTTTGAATTTTATTTTATTTACTGTTTTATACAGCAGGTTCTTATTAGTCATCAGTTTTATACACATCAGTGTGTACATGTCAATCCCAATCACCCAATGCATCACACCACCACACCCACATCCCCGTGGCTTTCCCTCATTGGTGTCCATAGGTTTGTTCTCTATATCTGTGTCTCAATTTCTGCCCTGCAAACCGGTGCATCTAGTGTACAGGTCTTTTAACTCCTTATTCTGAGGCATTTTATTCTCATTGCAACTGTAGATGGGATTGTTTTCTTAATTTCTCTTTCTGCTAGTTTGTTATTTTGTTTGTTTGTTTTTCTCCCTGCCCCTGACTTTTTCTTTTCACAACCCACGCACACTGTATTTTATTTTTGCAAAAGATAAATAAACTGGCACCAAGCATTGTAAATGGATGACCACAACAAAAGCAACAATGATTGCAATTACCAAACAGAAAACACACTCATACTATGTCATAATATTGACATTCAATCTAGTAATCCTCCACTGTAACAGCTCCTTTACTTTGCAGTGAAAATTGATTTCTATATTTTTTGCCTCTGAGTCCTTGTGGGATTTTTTTTTTTTTATTCACACAGAAAGTCACAAAAATTATAATCATCCTCATCAATTCACTCAGTCCCATGTAATTAATTTTGTTTTCATCTTGATCTTTTGTTAGCACTTTTATGAATTCATCAGTTTTCCATTAGAGTTCTGAAAACGCTTATTTATTCAGTTCGGCAGCATAGTCAGTTACCGGAAACCTGTACTTGTCAGAATCTTTTCCATGAATTCCTTGAAGATGAAAACCTTTTATAGGAACATTTTTGCAAAAGCATCAGAGTACACCCAGAACTGTCTGTAAATGACAAAAGACTTAAAAATGACCACGGTTAAAGATTTGATGAAAGTTCATAATAATGCAATTGACAAGGAAATTTATTTACTTCTGAGATATACATTTTAAACTAATAACTAGAATTATGACTTATAACATTATACCAGAACATATAAGGTTTTTAGAGATTTCATGTAATGTCTGAAACATTTATATTAACATATTTCTATACAAATAACCCAAAGAAAGTTTAGTATTAGTTGTTCTTTTTTGTTTGTTTGTTTGTTTTCTACTGCAGGTTCTTATTAGTCATCAAGTTTATACACATCAGTGTATACATGTCAATCCCATTCACCCAATTCAGCACACCACAATCCCCACCCCACCACAGTTTTCCCCCTTGGTGTCCATATGTTTGTTCTCTACATCTGTGTCTCAACTTCTGCCCTGCATCTGTACCATTTTTCTAGGTTCTACATACATGTGTTAATATACGATATTTGTTTTTCTCTTTCTGACTTACTTCACTCTGTATGACAGTCTCTAGGTCCATCCACGTCTCAACAAATGACTCAATTTCTTTCCTTTTTATGGCTGAGTAATATTCCATTGTATATATGTACCACATCTTCTTTATCCATTCATCTGTCGATGGGCATTTAGGTTGCTTCCATGTCCTGGCTGTTGTAAATAGTGCAGCAATGAACATTTTAGTATATGACTCTTTTTGAATTATGGTTTTCTCTGGGTATATGCCCAGTAGTGGGATTGCTTGATCATATGGTAATTCTATTTTAGTTTTTTAAGGAACCCCATACTGTTCTCCATAGTGGCTGTATCAATTTACATTCCCCCTAGCAGTGCAAGGGGGTTCCCTTTTCTCCACGCCCTCTCCAGCATTTGTTGTTTGTAGACTTTCTGATGATGCCCATTCTAACTGGTGTGATGTGATACCTCATTTTGGTTTTGATTTGCATTTCTCTAATAATTAGTGATGTTGAGCAGCTTTACATGTGCTTCTTGGCCATCTGTATGTCTTCTTCAGAGAAATGTCTATTTAGGTCTTCTGCCCATTTTTGGATTGGATTGTTTGTTTCTTTAATATTGAACTGCATGAGCTGTTTATATACTTTGGAGATTAATCCTTTGTCCACTGATTCATCTGCAAATATTTTCTCCCATTCTGAGGGTTGTCTTTTCGTCTTGTTTATGGTTTCCTTTGCTGTTCAAAAGCTTTGAAGTTTCATTAGGTCCCATTTGTTTATTTTTGTTTTTATTTCCATTACTCTAGGAGGTGGATCAAAAAAGATCTTGCTGTGATTTATGTCAAAGAGTGTTCTTCCTATGTTTTCCTCTAAGAGTTTTATAGTGTCTGGGCTTACATTTAGGTCTCAAATCCATTTTGAGTTTATTTTTGTGTATGGTGTTAAGGAGTGTTCTAACTTCTTTCTTTTACATGTAGCTGTCCAGTTTTTGTAGCACCACTTATTGAAGAGACTGTCTTTCTCCACTGTATATCTTTGCCTCCTTTGTCATAGGTTAGTTGAGCATAGGTGCATGGGTTTATCTCTGAGCTTTCTATCTTCTTCCATTGATCTATGTTTCTGTTTTTGTGCCAGTACCATATTGTATTGATTACTGTAGCTTTGTAGTATAGCCTGAAGTCAGGGACTCTGATTCCTCCAGCTCCGTTTTTTTCCCTCAAGACTGCTTTGGCTATTCGGGGTCTTTTGCTTCTCCATACAGATTTTAAGATGATTTATTCTCGTTCTGTAAAAAATGCCATTGGTAATTTGGTAGGGATTATATTAAATCTGTAGATTGCTTTGGGTAGTATAGTTATTTTCACAATATTGTTTCTTCTAATCCAAGAACATGGTATATCTCTCCATCTGTTGGTATCATCTTTAATTTCTTTCATCAGTGTCTTATAGTTTTCTGCATACAGGTCTTTTGTCTCCCTAGGTAGGTTTATTCCTAGGTATTTTATTCTTTTTGTTGCAATGGTAAATGGGAGTGTTTCCATAATTTCTCTTTCAGATTTTTCATCATTAGTGTATAGGAATGCAAGAATTTCTGTGCATTAATTTTGTATCCTGCTACTTTACCAAATTCATTAATTAGCTCTATTAGTTTTCTGGTGGCATTTTTAGGATTCTGTCTGTATAGTATCATGTCATCTGTAAACAGTGACAGTTTTACTTCTTCTTTTCCAATTTGTATTCCTTTTATTTCTTTTTCTTCTCTGATTGCCGTGGCTAGGACTTCCAAATCTATGTTGAATATTAGTGATGAGAGTGGACATCCTTGTCTTGTTCCTGATCTTAGAGGAAATGCTTTCAGTTTTTCACCATTGAGAATGATGTTTGCTGTGGGTTTGTCATATGTGGCCTTTATTATATTGAGGTAGGTGTCCTCTATGACCACTTTCTGGAGAGTTTTTATCATCAGTTGGTGTTGAATTTTGTCAAAAGCTTTCTCTGCATCTATTCAGATGATCATATGATTTTTATTCTTCAATTTGTTAATATGGTGTATCACGTTGTTTGATTTGCATGTACTGAAGAATCCTTAGATCCATGGGATAAATCCCACTTGATCATGGTGTATGATCCTTTTAATGTGTTGTGGATTCTGTTTGCTAGTATTTTGTTGAGGATTTTTGCATCTATATTCATCAGTGATATTGTTCTGTAATTTTCTTTTTTTGTAGTATCTTTGTCTGGTTTTGGTATCAGGGTGATGGTGGCCTCATAGAATGAGTTGGGAGTGTTCCTTCCTCTGCAATTTTTTGGAGGAGTTTGAGAAGGATGGGTGTTAGCTCTTCTCTAAATGTTTGATAGAATTCACCTGTGAAGCCATCTGGTTCTGGACTTTTGTTTGTTGGAAGATTTTTTTTTTCTGCAGTACGCAGGCCTCTCACTGTTGTGACCTCTCCTGTTGTGGAGCACAGACTCCGGACACGCAGGCTTAGCGGCCATGGCTCACAGGCCTAGCCGCTCCGCAGCACGTGGCATCTTCCTGGACCGTGGCACAAACCCCTGTCCCCTGCATTGGCAGGCGGACTCTCAACCACTGTGCCACCAGGGAAGCCCTGTTGGAATACTTTTAAACACAGTTTCAATTTCATTTCTTGTGATTGGTCTGTTTATATTTTCTGTTTCTTCCTGGTTCAGTCTCGGAAGGTTATACCTTTCTAAGAATTTGTCCATTTCTTCCAATTGTCCATTTTATTGGCATAGAGTTGCTTGTATTAGTCTCTTAGGATGCTTTGCATTTCTGTGGTGTCTGTTGTAACTTCTCCTTTTTCATTTCTAATTTTATTAATTTGAGTCTTCTCCCACTTTCTCTCGATGAGTCTGGCTAATGGTTTATCAATTTTGTTTATCTTCTCAAAGAACCAGCTTTTAGTTTTATTGATCTTTGCTATTGTTTTATTTGTTTCTATTTCATTTATTTCTGCTCTGATCTTTATGATTTCTTTCCTTCTGTTAACTTTGGGTTTTGTTTGTTTTTCTTTCTCTAGTTCCTTTAGGTGTAAGGTTAGATTGTTTATTTGAGATTTTTCTTGTTTCTTGAGGTAGGCTTCTATAGCTATAAACTTCCATCTTACAACTGCTTTTGCTGCATCAGATAGGTTTTGGATAGTCGTGTTTTCATTGTCATTTGCTCTAGGTATTTTTTGGTTTCCTCTTTGATTTCTTCAGTGATCTCTTGGTTGTTTAGTAATGTAATTTTTAGCCTCCATGTGTTTGTGTTTTTTTACGTTTTTTTCCCTGTAATTCGTTCCTAATCTCATAGCATTGTGGTCAGAAAAGATGCTTGATATGATTTCAATTTTCTTAAAATTACTGAGGCTTGATTTGTGACCCAAGATGTGATCTATCCTGGAGAATGTTCCATGCGCACTTGAAAGTGTAATCTGCTGTTTTTGGATGGAATGTCCTATAAATATCAATTAAATCTATCTGGTCTATTGTGTCATTTAAAGCTTCTGTTTCCTTATTTATTTTCATTTTGGATGATCTGTCCATTGGTGTAATTGAGGTGTTAAAGTCCCCCACTATTATTATGTTCCTGTCCATTTCCTCTTTTATTGCTCTTAGCAGTTGCCTTATGTATTGAAGTGATTCTATGTTGGGTGCATATATATTTATAATTGTTATATCTTCTTGGATTGAGCCCTTGATCATTATGTAGTGTCCTTCCTTGTCTCTTGTAACATTCTTTATTTATTTAATTTTTTTTAACTTTTTTATTTTTTTTCTTTGCGGTACGCGGGCCTCTCACTGTTGTGGCCTCTCCCGCTGCGGAGCACAGGCTCCAGACGTGCAGGCTGAGCGGCCATGGCTCACAGGCCTAGCCGCTCCACAGCATGTGGGATCTTCCCGGACCAGGGCACGAACTCATGTCCCCTGCATCGGCAGGCGGACTCTCAACCACTGCGCTACCAGGGAAGCCCTGTTCTTTATTTTAAAGTCTATCTTATCTGATATGAGTATAGCTACTCCAGTTTTCTGATTACCATTTGCATGGAATATCTTTTTCCATCCGCTCACTTTCAGTCTGTATGTGTCCCTAGGTCTGAAGTGGGTCTCTTGTAGACAGCATATATAGGAGTCTTGTTTTTGTATCCATTCAACAAGCCTCTGTCTTTTGGTTGGAGCATTTAATCCATTCATGTTTAAGGTAATTAATGATATGTATGTTCCTATGACCATTTTAATTGTTTTGTTTTTGTTTTTGTAGATCCTTTTCTTCTCTTGTGTTTCCCATTTAGAGAAGTTCCTTTAGCATTTGTTGTAGAGCTGGTTTGGTGGTGCTGAATTCTCTTAGCTTTTGCTTTTCTGTAAAGCTTTTGATTTCTCCATCAAATCTGAATGAGATCCTTGCCGGGTAGAGGAATCTTGGTTGTAAGTTGTTCCCTTTCCTCACTTTAAGTATATCATGCTACTCCCTTCTGGCTTGTAGAGTTTATGCTGCGAAATCAGCTGTTAACCTCATGGGAATTCCCTTTTATGTTATATTTTTCCCTTGCTGCTTTCAATAATTTTTCTTTGTCTTTAATTTTTACCAATTTGATTACTATGTGTCTCAGCATGTGTCTCCTTGGGTTTATCCTGTATGGGACTTGCTGCGCTTCCTGGACTTGGGTGGCTATTTCCTTTCCCATGGTAGGGAAATTTTTGACTATTATCTCTTCAAATATTTTCTCAGGTCCTTTCTATTTCTCTTCTCCTTCTGGAAGCCCTAAAATGTGAATGTTGGTTTGTTTAATGTTGTCCCAGAGGTCTCTTAGACTGTATTCATTTCTTTTCCTTCTTTTTTCTTTATGCTGTTCTGTGGCAGTGACTTGCACCATTCTGTCTTCCAGGTCCCTTATCCATCCTCCTGCCTCAGTTATTCTGCTACTGATTCCTTCTAGTGTATTTTTTATTTCAGTTATTGTATTGTTCATCTCTGTTTGTTCATTAGTTCTTCTAGGTGTTTGTTAAACATTTCTTGCACCTTCTCGATCCTTGCCTCCATTTTTTTCTGAGATCCTGGATCATCATCACTATCATTATTCTGAATTCTTTTCCCAGAAGATTGCCTATCTCCACTTCATTTAGTTGTTTTTCTGGGGATTTATCTTGTTCCTTCATCTGGTACATAGCCCTCTGCCTTTTCATCTTGTGTATCTTTCTGTGAATATGGTTTTTGTTTCAAAGGCTGCAGGATGGTAGTTCTTCTTGCTTCTGCTGTCTGCCTTCTTGCTAGTTTGTTTTTAATGTATGAATTACAACAGATTTTGTATATTGATTTTGTACCTTGAAACGTTACTGTATTCATTTTTTATTTCCAGTAATTTTTTGGTGGAGTCTTTAGGGTGTTCTACATATAAAATCATATCATCTTCAAATAGTGATAGTTTTACTTCTTCGTTTCCAATTTGGATGCTCTTTATTTCCTTTCCTTGCTAGGGCTTCCAGTACTATGTTGAATAAGAGTGGCAAGAGTGTGCATCCTTGTTTTGTTCCTTATCTTAGAAGGATAGCTTTCAGTTGTTCACTGTTCACTGTGATTTTTGATGTGGTTTTGTCATTTATGGCCTTTATTTAGTTGAGGTACGTTTCTTCTATGCTCATTTATTTATTTATTTTTTTGTGGTACGTGGGCCTCTCACTGTTGTAGCCTCTCCCTTTGCGGAGCACATGCTCTGGACGCACAGGCTCAGCGGCCATGGCTCACGAGCCTAGCCGCTCTGCGGCATGCGGGATCTTCCTGGACCGGTGCACGAACCCATGTCCCCTGCATCGGCAGGCGGACTCTCAACCACTGCGCCACCAGGGAAGCCCTATGCTCATTTTATGTAGAGTTTTTATCATAATGGGTTTTGAATCTTGTCAAATGCTTTTTCCACTTCTGTTGAGGTGATCATATGATTTTTATCCTTTGTTTTCTTCCTGTGGTGTATTATGTTGATTGATTTGCAGATGTTTAACCATCCTTGCATCCCTAGAGTAAATTCCTTTTGGCTATGGTGTATGGCCCTTTTAATGTATTGTTGTATTTGTTTTGCTAATATCTTGTTGAGGATGTTTCCATCTATATTCACCATAGATATTGGCCTATTATTTTCTTTTTTGTGTCTTGATTCTGTCCTTTTTTGCTATCACAGTAATGTTAGCCTTTTAAAATGAACTTGGAGGCATTCCTTTTTCTTGACTTTTTTCTGAAAAGAGTATGCATTAAATAATCTTTGAATGTTTGATAGCATTCAGCAGTTAAGCCATATGGTTCCAGACTTTTATTTTTTGGCAGGTTTTTGATTACTGTTTCAGTCTCCTTATTAGTGATCATTCTATTCAGATTTTTTATTTCTTCATGATTCAATCTTGAAAGTTTGTATGATTCTAAGAATTTATTTCTTCTAGGTTGTCCAATTTGTTTGAATATAGCTGTTCATAGTAGTGTCATAATCGTTTATATTTCTGTGGTATTTGTTGTAACTTATTCTATTTTGTTTCTGATTTTATTTGAGCTTTCTCTCTTTTTTTTCCTTAGTGAGTCTAGCTAATGATTTGGCATTTTTGTTTGTCTTTTCAAAGAATGAGCTTTCAGTTTCATTGATCTATTCTATTGCCTTTTAGGTGTCTATTTTACTTATTTCCTCTCAGATTTTTATTATTCTTTTTCTTCTACTGACATTGGGATTTGTTTGTTCACTTGTTCCTTCAGATTTAAGATTACATTGTTATTTGAGACTTTTCTTGCTTCTTAAGATAGGCCTGTATTGCTATAAACTTCCTTTTTAGTACCAGCTTTGTTGAATCTCATAGGTTTTGGTATGTCTTATTTTCATTGTCCATCAGATATTTTTAAATTTCTCCTTTGATTTCTTTTTGACCCAGTAATTTTTTCAGTGGCATGCTGTTTATTCTCCACATATTTGTGATTTTCCAGATTTCTTCTTGTAGTTGGTTTTTAGTCTCATAGCATTTTGGTCAGAAAAGATGTTTGATATTATTTCAATCTTCTTAAATTTTTTGGGACTTGTTTTGTCTCCCAGTATATGGTCTATTCTTGAGAATGTTGCATGTGCACTTGGGAAGAATATATATTCTGCTCCTTTTAGGTGAAATGTTCTGTATGTATCTTTTAAGTTTCTCTGATCTAAGCTTCCTTCAAGATTGCTGTTTCCTTCTTGACTTTCTGTTTGGATGATCTATCCATTGATGTACATCTGGTGTTATACTTCCTTAGTATTATAGTGTTGCTGTCAAATTCTCCCTTTAGGTCTGTTAATAATTGCTTTATATATTTTGGTGCTCTTGTGGTAGGGTGTGTGTGTATATGTGTATGTATGTGTATGTGTGTGTGTGTGTGTGTGTGTATATATATATATATATAATGTTATGCCTTCTTGATGTAACTTGCCTTCTTTATCATCATATAACATTCATCTTTGTCTCGCTACCTTTTTTGACTTGAAGTCTATTTTGTCTTTTATGAGTATGACTACATCTGCTTTCTTTTTTTTGCCATTTGCTTGGAGTATCATCTGTCTTCCCTTCACTTTGAGCCTATGTTTTTCTTTTGAACTGAGATGTATTTCCTGGAGGCAACATAGTTGTGTCTTTTTAAAAGTCAGTCCAGCCACTCTGTGTCTTTTGATTGGTGAATTCAGTCAATTTCCATTTAGGATGATTGGTGATAAATGAAGACTTAGTATTGCAATTTTATCTTTTGTTTCCTGCTTGCTCTGTTATCTCCATTGTTTCTTTTTCCTTGTGTTTCTTTTTTTCTTTTTTTTTCCTTGTGTTTCTGTTTGCCACTTCCGTTTGGTGGTTTTCTATGATGTTTTTCTCAGTTTCTTCTTGTTTTTTATGTTCCTTGTCTCTGCTCTAGATTTGCATTATTTGTTCTCTTTGAGGTTTGTATAAAACATCTCATGGATACAATAGTCTTTTGTTCTGCTGCTAGCATCTTATTTCCATTGCCTATACAGGTTCTGTCCCTTTTCTCTTCACCTTTTGTGGTTTTTTTGTCACAAATTATTCCTTTTTATGTTGTGAGTTTGTTACCAAATTGAAGTAGCTATAGTTAGCTTTAGTGGTTTTTACACTTAGCCTTTATGCTGTGATTATTTAACTGCCTATTTTAATATAGAGTTGCAATTTTCTGCTTCTATTTGTCACCTTACTCAAAGTTTTGTGTACTTTTTTGACTTTTCATTTCAGATAGAATAGCTTCTTTCAACATTTCTTATAAAACAAGCCTAGTGGTGATGAATTCCCTCAGCTTTTGTTTATCTTGGAAAGCCTTTATTTCTCCTTCATAACTGAATGATAACTTTGCTGGATAGAGTCTTCTTGGCTGACAGTTTTTATCTTTAAATATTTTGAGTGTGTCATTCCACTCTCTCTTGGATTGGAGAGTTTCTACTGAGAAATCTGCTGATAGCCTAATGGGGGTGACTTTGTAGTTCACTTTCTTTTTTCCCTGACTGCCTTTAAAAATTTGTCATTGACTTTTGATGGTTTTACCCTAATGTGTTTGGAGAATGTGTTTTTTGCTGAGTTAATTAAGCATTTTCTTACCTTGGTAAACTTCTATATCCATTTCCTTCCCCAGGTTTGGGGAGTTCCCAGCTATTTTTCTTGAAATAAACTCTCTACTCCCATTTCCCTCTCTTCTCTGGGATACCTTTCCCATCCCTTATGTAGCTCTTTCTAATGGAGTTGGATAATTCTTGTTGTATTTATTCATTTTAAAAACTCTTATTACTCTCTCCTCTTCTGCTGTATTCATTTCTGGATTTCTATCTTCAAAGTCACTAATTCTCTCTTTCATATGGCCTGCTCTATTTCTAATGCATTCTTTATCTCATTTATTGAGTGTTTCAGCTGCATAATTTCTGTTTGTTTTTTTAGAGTTTTAATATCTTTGATAAAGTATTCCTTCTGTTCATTAATTTTATCTCTGAGATCACTGAACTGCCTTTCTGAGTTTTCTTTTAGCTTGTTGAGTTTCTTTATGACAGCTATTTTGAATTCTCTGTCAGTTAGATCACAGTCTTCCAGGACTTTGATTTAGATACCTGGAGAGTTGTCATTTTCTTTTTCTGATCCCTGTGTTACTATGGTTTTTCATGGCGCTTTATGTGTTGTTCCTCTGCTGCTACATTTGAAGTAGCAAACACGTTTCTTATTTAGTTAAATCTTTGTTTGCTTTAATTCTAACAATTCAATAAATTGGTAATTAGAGTCCTTTTTATTTTATTTTTTAATTTTGTGATGCTATTGCACAAATTTTTGGTTTCTTTTACCTGAACTGCCTTCAGTTTGAGAATAGGCACTTTCCACTCCCTTCTGCCTCTGCCAGAGGTGTCACCAATATTCTTGTCATCACTGCTCATGCCTCCTGGGTTGTGGGCAACTTACTGCTGCTAATGTCACTGCTATCATTTCCATCATTCATGGAGGTACTGGGATGATGGTGGGCACCTCTGCTGTGTCCAGGATTGCGTAAGTTGCAGGCACCACTGATGTGGCTGGGGGAGAATAATGGTAGGGGGTTCTGGGTCATACTTCTTTGCTGCATCCAGGGTTGTCAGGTCACAGGTGCCACTGCTGTGGACAGGGGGCCAAAGTTGCAGGTGTCAGCACACTTGGAGGGACCTAGATCATGGGCTCTGCTGCTGTAGGTGCCATGTTCCCTTTGATCTTGGGTGCTGTTGTGGCTGGGAAGCTGGAATCATATGCACCATCTTTACTGCTGTTACCAGGTTCTCTGGCTGTGCGCTCAGCCACTGCAGGTGGTAGCTCTAACTTGTGAGCACTGCCTTCACTGTTTCCCTTGTTCCACCATCACTATGTCTTCCAGTGAACCCACCTTCAGATATACAGATGTGTGGATCTCTCTGGCATCCTGGTGTGTTGGACAGTGGAACCTTTGTTGAGTTTTGGATGTTTTACTTGTAGACTGAAGAGGAGAGCCAAAAGGAGCATCTTCTTTTGCCATGATACTGACATCACTCCCATGAAGTTGTTTTATCTTAGCATTTTGTCTTGATTTTAATGACCCATCAAGCATTCATTTAATACATAATTATTGAGAAATCATTATGTTCATAGGTACTGTCTTAGAACTAGTTTATGAGAAAAAAATATCAAGCAAGAACTCTGCCTTCTCAAAGTTTAAAATGCAGGAAGGATGCATTGGTATTAGATCATACAATTTTAGTATAACTGCAATTCCAGAAATAATCAATATTCTCAGTCTCCCACCTAGAAGCAGTTATTGTATACGTGGTTTGATTTTCACTGACTCACAACAAAAAATTTTGCTTTATTGTTTTAAAAATGTCAACTTTTGCTATTCTGGGTAGATTAAGTTCTTTTGAGCATGGTGTTCAACCACTGAAAGAATTCTTAATATAAAACACTAAAAAGCCAAAAGGAAATGAAATCTGTCACCATTAAACACATACTTTGTTGTGCAGATTTCCTTGGTAACCATCAAACCAATCTCAGAACAAAACCAAAATAAACTAAGGAATAAATATGGCTTTGTTTGAGGTCTTGTATAGTTTTAAAGAGAGTTCAGTCTACTTTATTTAAATAGTATATGATGTGTTTACATATTTCAAGTTGTATTTTTGGATATGTACAAAATTCTTTACAGGCTAAAGATGTGTTCTTTTCTTCTCAAAGCCTGGCCTCAGGTGTCTAAATAGCTATTGACATTTAAGTCAATGTAATTTCCTAAGAGCAGTCATATAAATGCCAAGAGTTTACATTCATCATGTACATTCCCCCCTTTATTTGTAAATCTCTGTGTCATACCTAATAGATCTGTGCTTTAAAAATCTCTTTCTTCAACATTTACTAAATAAACACTTTGTACATAATCCCCTAATATATGCTTCAGTGAAGAGCTAAAAATACACTTAAATACCATTACAGTAACTGTTAACAATTTCCAATTAAATTTCATGATGGCATATTAAAATAGATATGATATAGTATTGTCTCCTTATTACATAGATTGTAATATATTGGATGACACTTTAGACTACTAAACCCAAAAAGTCAATTATAAAAGTAAAAAATAGCCTATACTTTAGAAGTTCTCCTAGAACATTTTATTTGCTTGTTTTACAACTGGATATGTCCATAGAAGATAGGGTCACTTCCCTGGTAGTTCTTGAAGTCTACCTGTCAGATAGCTACTGTATTGGCATAAAAGGAACGTGAATTTTGGAAAAAGAGCATTTGGCTAATTAATACGTGTGTGTGTGTTTTTTTTTAAGTGACAACCTGAAACTATTGCACTTTCTTTTTTTAATTTCTAGCAGAACAAGATAGGGATGTTGATATGTGGAAGACAAGGTTATGTGTCGTAGGAAATCATATAACCAGGTAAAATAAGAGAGGGTATAAGTGACTCTGAGTAACACAGTTGATTGTATCAAAATTACAGAACAAAGGCACAATCCAAACTGAAGATACCAGTGGTCTCTGGCTAGCATAGCATTTATTTGGTACTAGGGGACCAAGCATATCAAGCAGAGAGGTCAGCATATGGGGGCAATATTTTGACTTCTGTTTAGCTTTTTGTTGTTGTTGTTTCACAGAGTTTGCTAGTAGAAAGATCTAATTCTTGTTGATGACCAAGGCAGTCAGCCTTTTGCACATAATGCATTTTTTTGTGTGGATTTTTTCACCCTGAACTTTTAGAGAGTTTTAATGCTGGTATTTCACTGTGAACTCCCTGTAATGATTCACTAGTGGAAAATGGTCTCTAACAATTCATCATGAGTTATCCCAGGATACCTAGTTAGTCCTCAGGCAATGGATGGTTCATGTGGAGGAAATAGCATGCTGATTTGCAGTTATAATTGAAGAAAATTGCTTGAGAGGATTCTGACAGCACAGAAAATAGGCCAATTAGTTACCCAACTCTCATCCTCCTGTGATTCATGATTGTCTCCATTTAATTTTACTGTCACTTACGAAGTAAGGTTAAGAATAGATTAGCTTCTTTTAGCCACATCTTACAATTAGCTTACTCCTTTGCTTCTTCCACTTTTTTGTTTTAAACAGCATGACTGGGTTTAAAAATCAGTATTCTCAAAACTGTATTTAACAGTTATTCATCAGAAAGCACTTACAAATATTTTAAACCACCTTACTCAGCATAATAACCTAACAATCAATCATGCTCAGAGTAGGTTTTTTTTCCACCAAAAGATCATCAAGTGCTACTTTGTAATAATTAAAATCAAAGCCAAGAATATGTAATAAGCTTTGGCCAAGTAAATAGATATTAATGTTTGAAATCAATTTTACAGTGGCAAGTTCATTACAGGAGAAAAGGGCACAATAAAAGCATAATACAAAAAACACAATTTCCAACACTATAAAATCTAGAAAATCAACATTTTCCTCCATACCTCTGTTATTTCTACTTACTTCAAAATATTGCTTGTACTTCCTTTGAAAAGAAAAATAAATATTTCAGTTGATGGGAATATTGTAAGGTCATCATGTTTTCTCACATTTCTACATAGATTGGTTAATAAACTTGGTCTAGCTGAGTTTAAAGTATATGTTTGTGTTTGTGTATATGTGTGTCTGGTGTTGTCTCTCTAACTAATAAAAGTGCCTTAGGGAACAGAATAAGGCTTTTGCTTATATTATGTTCCAACCAAAGCACTCACTTTGTCTCTGAGCTCACAGTAGGAACTAAGTATATATTGCTGACATAAGGAATCACTGAATGATCTTGATTTACCTGTGCTAAGAAGTTTTCCTATTACATCCAGAAGCCACAATGTTATTCTTGTCACATAATTGAATTGAATCATGTCTGAAGCAATTTAGTCTGAATTATTTAGTCAGGTTCCTCACAAGACTTCTGTAGAGAGCTATAGTACTCTATAGCTTTTATTTTTCATGGCAATATTTTCTCTTAATATCTAGATATGCATGCATGCATGCATGCATCCATCCGTCCAACCTAGCTCTTCCTTCCTTCCTTCATCTATCTATCTATCTATCATTTATTTAAATTACTTGTTTTGAGTATTTTGACATATTCCAGGTCCAGGATGTATGGATTACAAGACCAGGTTAATGTATCTCTAATTTATACTTAATTACCTGTTTAATTTGGCTGATCATTTATGCAATTATTTACATTTTATGAGTCAATAATTATAAAATAGGAGAGAACATAATCAAATTATAAGTGTTTCTTTGATTTAGTATATCAGCCCAGATATCTTCAAGCTAGGTGTCAAAATATTATGTGATATAACTAACCTGAATTAATATTTAATTCCTAGTTTTCCCTCTTGGAAATGTCTGAAACCAAGCTGTTTGCTATTTGAAGAACCATTTTGTTGTGGTTCAAAAATACTTGTGAGGGATTTCATCCACATTTCTCAGGAATGAATAAAGTATTTGATTATAACTGGAGGTATATAAATTACTTCTATAATGTCCATTTATGTTCCATTTATTCAAGCTAGAAAAAAAATTCCAACATATCTCAAGATCATCTTGCTTCTTAAGACTAGTTATTTCTTGTAAGACATAGAACATAATACTGTGGACTGAAACAGCTTAGAAAAAAAAACAATTTAAATACCATCTGCAAAATCTTCTTTGAATTTTAACATTCTGCAGGAAGACAACATAAAAATCTGAACAGAAGCACTCAATAAAAAGAGAAACCAATTATGCATCTTTATCAATTTCACTTTTCATCTCCCTCAATTATAAAAACACATTATGGAGCAGATTACTCAACAAGTCAAGGAAACCAAATGGAAATGCAGTTAAATTGCAAACACCATTACAACATCTTGTATTTTATGATGGACAATTTCAAAGAAAATTGTATAACAGTCTCACTTGATGTTTCTTTTATTTTATTTTGCATTTTTTAAATAATGGTTTGCTTTAAGAAAGATACAGTTTATAAACTGGACAGGAAATATGCTTTAATTTATTTCCAGGGTGGCTATATACATTTCCTTCTTGTCATATATCAATATTCAATTATGAGACGGTTATTCTAGAGTTAAGCACGTAACCTATAAGTAGAGTTTTAAACCAAACATATTTATTTCTTTTTTTCCTTTTCTTTATTTTCTTCCAGTTTTATTGAGATATAACTGACACACAGCAGTTTATAAGTTTTAGGTGTACAGCATAATGATTTGACTTACGTGTGTCATGAAGTGATTACCACAATAAGTTTAGTGAACATACATCATCTCATACAGATATAAAATTAAAGAAATAGAAAACATATTTTTCCTTGTAATGAGAACTCTTAGTAATTACTCTCTTTACAACTTTCATCTATTGTGTACAGCAGTGTTGATTTTATTTATCATGTACATTATATCTGTAGTACTTAATTTATCTTATAACTGAAATTTGTAACTTTTGACTACCTTCATTCAATGCCCCCTCCTTCCACACCCCTCCTCTGGCAATGATAAACCTGATCTGTTTTTCTATGAGTTTGTTTGTTTTGAAGTATAATTAATATATAATATTATGTTAGGTCTCGGTGCACAGCATAGTGATTTGATATATACATTTCAAATGGTCACTACGATAAGTCTAGTAACCATCTGTCATCATACAAAGACATGACATAGTTATTGACTATATTCCCCATGATGTACATTTCATATGCGTGACTATTTTGTAACTAGAAGTTTGTACCTCTTAATCTTCCTCACCTATTACTCTCTTCATACCACCGCTCTGGCAACCACCTGTTTTTCTCTGTATCTGAAACATTTTTGTTTTGTTACATTTGCTCATTTGTTTTTTTAGATGCCACATTTAAGTGATCATACAGTATTTGTCTTTCTCTGTGTGACTTATTTCATGTCGTAAAATACCCTATAGGTCCATTCATGTCACAAATGGCATATTTCATTCTTTTTTATGGCTAACATTACATTGTATATATATACCACATCTTTATCAATTCATCCATTGGTGGGCACTTACATTGCTTCCACATCTTGGCTAGGGTAAATAATGCTGTAGTGAACATAGGGGTGCATATATCTTTCTAATTGGTATTGCTGTTTTCTTCAGATAAATACCTAGGAGTTTAATTGCTGGATCGAATGATAGTTCTATTTTTAATTTTTTGAGGAACCTCCATACTGTTTTCCATAGTGGCTGCACCAATTTATTTGAAATCTTCTTTTCAAAGATAAACACTTAAATCTATAAATTTCTGTCTAAACATTGCTTTAGATGCATCCCATAATTTTTGATATGTTTCATACAATTAAATTATTTTCTAATTTCCATTATAGTTTCTTCTTCACCCTTGGTTTATTTAGAACTGTTTTGCTTAATGTCCAAACTCTTGTGATTATTCCAAATTTCTTTCTGCTGATGATTTATAATTTAAATGTGGTGTTGTTGGAGAATGTACTGTGTGTTATTTTAATAATTTTAAATTAATTTAGTATTTTAAAAAAAGACTCACCTTGTGTTCTATCCAGTGAATGATCCATTTATGTTTGTAAAAATTGTTTATTATCCTATTAGTAGGCAAAATGTTCTATAGATATAAAGTGGACAGTGTTGGTTAAGTTTTTTATATCCGTGCTAATTTTCTGTGAAATCACTTTATCTATCTGTTGCTGAGATTGAGGTATTGAAGCCCTCAACTTTTATGTTTGAATTGTCTCTCCCTTCATGTCAGTTTTTGCTTTATGTATTTTTCTCTATTTTAGCTACATATCTGTTTATATTACTTATATCTTTCTGATAAATGAAACCTACTATCATTATAAAATATCCCTCTTTGTCTTTAGTATTATTTTGTCTGATGTTTATAGACAATCACACTTTTAGTTTCTGTTTGTATGGAATGTATTTTTCTGTTCTTTGATTTTCAACCTGTTTACGTCTTTGAATCTAACATATCTTACAGGTATCATATAGATAAATCTTGTTCTTTATCCCATATGAAAATTTCTGCCTTTTGATTATAATATTCAGCCAATTTAAATTTGTTATAATTATTGATATAATTGGAATTGCATCATTTTGCTATTGTTTGTATATACTTATTTGTATATAAATACATAAAATATATTTGTGTTTCATGTCTTTCTTATTCCTCTGTTACTTTTTACTATTTTCTATAGTGTTAAATATTTTCAAGTGAACTATTTAACTTTTTTTGTTATTGTTGTTATTTACCATATTTTTGAGGTTTTAAAAAAAATTTTTTTGAAAGAATGACTTATATGGGATTTCACTTTTTAAAAAATATTTATTTATTTATTTATTTATTTATTTATTTATTTATTTGGCTGTGCCAGGTCTTAGTTGCAGCATGCAGGATCTTTCTTGCCACGTGTGGGATCTTTGTTGCACCATGCGGGATCCATTTCCCTGACCAGGGATCGAACCCGGGCCCCCTGCATTGGAAGTATGGATTCTTAACTCCTAGACCACCAGGGAAGCCCCTGTTTCTCTTTTGTATATAGGTTCATTTGTATCATTTTTTGGGGATTCCACATATAAGTGATTTGTATGCTTATCTTTCTCTGTCTGGCATACTTCACTTAGTTTGGTAATCTCTGGGTCCATCCATGTTGCTGCAAATGGCATTACTTCATACTTTTTTATGGCTGAGTAATATTCCATTGTATATATATGTACCACATCTTCTTTATCCATTCATCTGTTGATGGACATTTAGGTTGCTTCCATGTCTTGGTTATTGTAAATTGTGCTGCAGTGAAAATTAGGGTGCATGTATCTTTTCAAATTAGAGTTTTTTCTGGATATATGCTCAGAAGTGGGATTGCTGGACTCTATGGCAATTCTATTTTTAGTTTTTTAAGGAACCTCTATCCTGTTTTCCATAGTGGCTGGACCAATTTACATTTCCACCAACAGTGTGGGAGGGTTCCCTTTTCTCCACACCCTCTCCAGCATTAATTATTTGTAGACTTTTAAATGATGGCCATTCTGACCAGTGTGAGGTGATACCTCATTGTATTTTTGATTTGCATTTCTCTAACAATTAGCAAAGTTGATCATATTTTCACGTGCCTATTAGCCATCTGTATGTCTTCTTCGGAGAAATGTCTATTTAGGTCTTCTGTCAATTTTTTGATTGAGTTGTTTGTGTTTTTCTTATTGAGTTGTATGAGCTGTTTGTATATTTTGGAGACTAATCTCTTGTTGCTTGCTTCATTTGCAAATTTTTTCTCACATTCTGAGGATTGTCTTTTCATTTCGTTTATGGTCTCCTTTGCTGTGCAATAGCTTGTAAGTTTGATTAGCTCCCATTTGTTTATTTTTGCTTTTATTTCTGTTGCCTTGGGTGACTGACCTAAGATAACATTGTTACAATTTATGTAAGAGAATATTTTGGCTATGATCCCTTCTAGGAGTTTTATGGTGGCATATATAGGTCTTTAAGCCATTTTGAGTTTACTTTTGTGTAGGGTGTGAGGGAGTGTTCTAACTTCGTTGACTTACATGTGGCTGTCCAGCTTTCCCAGTGCCACTTGCTGAAGAGACTGTCTTTTCTCCATTGTATATTCCTTTTTTTTTTTTTTCTGCGGACGTGGGCCTCTCACTGTTGTGGCCTCTCCCGCTGCGGAGCACAGGCTCAGTGGCCATGGCTTATGGGCCCAGCCACTCCACAGCATGTGGGATCTTCCCGGACCGGGGCATGAACCCGTGTCCCCTGCATCGGCAGGCGGACTCTCAACCACTGCGCCACCAGGGAAGCCCCTCTATTGTATATTCTTGACTCCTTTGTTGAAGATTAATTGACCATAGGTGTGTGGGTTTGTTACTTAGCTCTCTTTTCTGTTCCATTGATCCATATGTCTGTTTTTGTGCCAGTACCATGCTGTTTTGATTACTTTAGCTTTGTAACTTTGTAGCATAGTCTGAAATCTGGGAGGGTTATGCCTCCAGCTTTGCCTTTTTCCTCAGGATTGCTTTGGCAATTCTAAGTCTTTTATTGTTCCACCTAAATTTTAGGATTATTTGTTGTAGTTCTGTAAAAAGTGTCATGGGTAATTTGAAAGGGATCACATAATCTTAATTTCTTGATTTTGAACATTGTACAATGGTTATACCAGATGTTATCATTATGTGAAGCTGGCTGAAAGGTATAAGAGAACTCTGTACACTTTTTGAAACTTTTCTGTAATTATAAAATAATTTCAAAAGAAAAAGTTTTAAAAATTTCTCAAATGGAGAAAATAATATATTCCTCCATGAAATGATTCATTTTTCCCATATCTCTACTAAATAATTTACTAAATTTTCTATCATGTCCTCACAGATTGGTGCTGCCACTTCTATTATTTCACATTGCCATCTATACATGGTGTATTTCTCGGCTCTTTATCCAGTTTGGTCTACTATTCATCTATAAATATTATACTTTGTTTTGTTTTATTTTATAAAACATGGCTTTGTATATCACTTTTTTTAAAAACTGAAATATAGCTGATTTACAATATTATATTAATTTCAGGTGTACAGCATTGTGATTCAGTATTTTCATGGATTATATGCCATTAAAAGTTGTTATAAAATAATGGCTATAATTCCCTGTGCTCTATAATATATCATTGTTGTGTATCTATTTTATACATAGTAGTTTGTAATTTTTAATACCATACACCTATCTTGCCTGTCCCCACCCCCCTCTTCCCACTTGTAACCACTGGTTTGTTTTCTATGTCTGTGAGTCTGTTTCTGTTTTCCTGTATACATTCATTTAGGTTTTTTTTTTAGATTCAACATATAAAAGTGATATCAAACAATATTTGTATTTCTCTGACATATTTCACTAAGCATCATATTCTCTAGGTCCATACACATTGCCAAAGTGGCAATTTCATTCTTCTTTATGGATGAGTGATATTCCATTATATACAGATATAGATAGATAGATAGATAGCTCACTGCTTCTTTACCCATTCCTCTGTTAATGGATAATTGGGTTGCTTCTATATCTTGGCTATTATAAATAGTGCTGCTATGAACATTGGGGAGCATGTATCTTTTAGAATTAATGTTTTCATTTTTTTCTGGATATATATCCACGAGTGGCATTGCTGGATCACAAGTTAGTTCTACTTTTCGTTTTTTGAGGAACCTCCATACTGTTCTCCATAGTGACTGCATCCATTTACAGTCCCACCAACAGAGTGCAAGGGTTCCTTTTTTTTCCACGTCCTTGCCAACATTGCAGATTTTAGCCATTTTGACAGGTGTGAGGTGATATCTCATCATTGTTTTGATTTGCATTTCTCTCAAAATTAGCAGTGTTGAGAGTCTTTTCATGTGCCTGTTAGCCAACTGTATGTTTTCTTTGGAAAATTGTCTATTTAGGTCTTCTGTCTATTTTTTGATTGGGTTGTCTGTTGTTGTTGTTTTTTTCCTAATGATGAGAGATTACATCTATTTATTTATTTATTTTTGGCTGCATTGGATCTTCGTTGCTGCGCACAGGTTTCTCTAGTTGTGGCAAGTGGGGGGTACTCTTTTTTGTGGTACACAGGCTTCTCATTGCAGTGGCTTCTCTTGTTACGGAGCACAGGCTCTAGATGCTCGGGCTTCAGTAGTTGTGGCATGCAGGCTCTACAGCACAGGCTCAGTAGTTGTGGTGCACAGGCCTAGTTGCTCCACAGCACGTGGGATCTTCCTGGACCAGGGTTCGAACCTGTGTCCCCTGAATTGGCAGGCAGATTCTTATCCACTGCACCACCAGGGAAGCCTTGTTTTTTTAAAATATTGAGTTATATGCACTGTTTACATATTCTGGGTATTAATCCCTTGTCAGTCATGTTGTTTGCCAATATTTTCTCCCATTCTGCAAGTGGTCTTTTCATTTGGTCAGTGGCTTTCTTTGCCATGCAAAAGCTTTTATGTTTGATTAGGTCCCATTTGTTTATTTTTACTTTTATTTCTTTTGCATTAGAGATACATCCAAAAAATTTTTTACTATTTATGTCAAAGAGTGCTCTGCCAATGTCCTCTTCTAAAAATTGTATGGTTTCAGGTCTTACATTTAGGTGTTTAATCCATTTCGATTTTATTTTTGTATATGATGTGAGGAAGTGTTCAAATCTTATTGTTTTACATGTAGTTGCCCAGCTTTCCCAGCATAACTTATTAAAGAGACTGTTTTTTTGACTTCCCTGGCAGTCCAGTGGTTAAGACTCTGCACTTCCAATGCAGGGGGTGCAGGTTTGATCCCTGGTCAGGGAAGATCCCACATGCCGTGCAGTGCAGCCAAAAAAAATTTAAAAAAAAAGAAACTGTATTTTCTCCATTGTATGTTCTTGACTCCTCTGTTATAGATCAATTGACTTTAGGTTTGTGGGTTTCCTTCTGTGTTCTCTATTCTGTTCTATTGATCTGTTTGTCTGTTTTTTGTGTCAGTACCATGCTATTTTGATTACTGTAGCTTTGTAGTATATCCTGAAGTAAGGGAGGGTGATAACCTTGAGCTTTGTTCTTTTTTCTCAAGATTTCTTTTGCAGTTCAGGGTCTTCTTTGGTTTCATATAAATTTTATGATTATTTGTTCTGGTTCTGTGAAAAATGTCATTGGTATTTTGCTAAGGATCACATTAAATCTGTAGATTGCTTTTGGTAGTATGGCTACTTTAGCAATATTAATTCTTTCATTTCTAGAGCATGGGATATCTATCCATTTCTTTGTATCATCTTCAATTTCCTTCATCAGTTATTTATAGTTTTCTGAGTATAGGTCTTTTACCTCCTTGGTTAAGTTTATTCCTAGTTATTTTTTTCCTTTGATATAATTTTATTTTATCTGATATAATTTTAAACAGGATTTTTTTGCCCTCTCTTTCTGATACTTCATTATTAGTGTATAGAAAAGGAACAGATTTCTCTTAATCTTATATCATGCTACTTTACTGAGTTCATTTCTTAGTTCAAATTTCTTTTTTTAGTGAACACTTTAGCATTTTTTATATATAGTGTCATGTCATCTGCAAACAGTGACAGTTTTACTTCTTTCCTTCCAATTTGGATGCTTTTTATTTCTTTTTCTTGTCTGATTGCTGTGGATAAGACTCCCTATTCTATGTTAAATAGAAGTAGTGAGAGTGGGCATCCTTGTCTTGATCCTGAATTTAGAGGAAAGGCTTTCAGTTTTTAGATGTTGAGTATGATGTTAGTTATGGGTTTGTCATAAATGGCCTTTATTATGTTGAGATATGTTCCCTCTATACCAACTTTGATGAGGGCGGTTCTGTACTAGGGTGCATAGACTTTAACAAGTGTAATGTCCTCTTCTTGTATTGATCCCTTTATCATTATATAATGCCCTCTTTGTCTTTTTTATATCCTTTGTTTTAAAGTCTATTTTGTCTCACGAGAGTATGGCTACCCTCACTTTCTTGTCATTTCTGTTTCCGTGAGAAATATCTTTTACCATCCCCTCACTTTCAGGTTGTGAGTGTGTTTAGGTCTTAAATTAATCTCTTGTAGTTAACATTTACATGGGTCTTATTTTTCTTATCCAGTCAGCCAACCTGTGTCTTTTGATTGGACCATTTAGTCCATTGACATTTAAAGTAATTATTGATAAGTGTAACTCTTTCATTTTAGAATGATGAAAATCTATAAATGATTATCTAAAAACAATTTATCATATAAATTTCTAGGTATAGAAAATGAATATTTTTCTAAGTTACTAACTTGCATTTAAAATAATAAGAACAAACAAAACACCCGCTACACCTATAATTTTTGTCAGATGCCTAGAGGAAGTTTTTCCTTAAGACCAAAACAAAGCAAGGACAGCTTTCTCACAAAACAAAATCGCATTCAAAAAGAAAATATATCTTTTCCACACCTAAGTGTCTTTGTTTCATTTTGAGTACCTAATAACTGCACATGACAGAGACAATTTGCAAATACCCAGACATTTAATTGATATTCTTAGGATAAATTGTCCCTTCTCTCTTTTCAGTATAAATCATTCTTTCTCAGTATCAATCAATGTTTGCATTTACTGAAGTTCTTTCCTATGGTCACATGTGAAACTTGGACTAAAATATTTCTGTTACGTAAATTATCCTTCAGAGATACATAATGTAAACACAGGTAAAACGAGCTTTTCAAGTGTGTACTGTCTACACAAAATTGTTGAATTAACCAAATGCCTTGCTCTACAATTCAGTTTTCATAGGTTTTTTAACATTCTCTTTGAGCATTGACATGGCACATTAGGGACTGTGCTTTCCTTTCATAGGTAGCTTCTTTGAAAGGTCAGAACATCCCCAGATGCTGCTTGTTATTGAGTGACTAGGAGCACAGCTAACCTCAGAGAATGAATTAATCAGCCATTTTGGCAATTAGCATCCTTTCCTCATTTTGAGTATGTTCAGCAATAATTAGAGGATCAACATTTTTTAACCAAGAAGCAGAAAGATCAAAATGAGTCAGGAAATCAAAATGAGAAGTTGGGAAACTTAGACTTAAATGTTTCTCTTCTATATTATATTTTTTAAGCTGCATTGAATGGACTCATCGATGAACAAAGTAGGCATCCTTTAAGTGAGTATGGTCTGACCCTCAGATTTAGTCTTCAGAGAGACTCAAGACACTGTTCACATGTCCCAAACTCTTCTTACATTCTTTCCTTCTGGAGAAGCTCTGCCTGAAAAAAGTTAACAGACTCTAAGAAATCCGTATCAGAAAGTTTAAATGAAAGATTCATATTAAGAAGTCAAATCACAGTGAAAGTGAGGAAGTCAGAATTCTTTGGGTTTGTTATTATTGCTGAAACCTATAGGTACCCAAAGGAGATCACAATGTAGCTGGAAGATGGTATGAGCTAAAGAAAGGGAATTAGGCCTATGTCTGGTCTGAATCCTGAAGTGTGCTGAGTTTAGTAAAGTATCATTTCCTGTATAGAAAAACTACTAGTAAAAGCATAGTTCATCCAAATATTAGTGAGTTATTCTTAATGCCATACAATAAAAGTTAAAGAGGAGAACAAAAACAACTTTTGATTTGAAGGAAGTTAATGTTATTTCATTAACAAATTGTAAATAGTAACAGCATAAACTGGATGAGAAGCTGCTTTCACAGGCCATAAATGCTTAATGTTTATTACCAATAAAAGTCAAAGGAGCATTTAGTAAAGCAGTTTACCAAACAAACATTAAATACTTTAATGCATTAGCTTCAGTGGACAGAATCAGGCTATTTAATTAGCAATGAGTAATCTGTTAGGCTTTGATTCACCACAAATGATCTGAAGCTTAGTACAGGATGATAGCCTTTGAAAGCAAGTGATAAGGGTAAACATTAGTTTGGGGTAACAGGACAATACTCTTGAAAGCAAGGGAGGATAAAGACCAGGTATGGTGTAGTTGAATCTCATGCAAAACTAAAAGTAGAAAAATACTTACTTGTCTTATGTTGAAGATATGGTGGAAAGAAAATGACTTGACTTCTATATGATTTGAAGAAAGTTTACTTTACTACCTACGCTTTAGTTTCTTCATCTGCAAAGTGAGTCCTATCTCACTGGATAGCTGTGAAGATTAATGATAGCATATGCATTTTTCTGGGACATAATGATTCTTTGTATGTAATTTTACTTTACATTACCTTGATTCTTCTGTCTCCTGCATTCCTTCTGCTACCTACTTGCATACTACTACTACTACTGCTGCTACTACTACTACTACTACTACTACTGTTTGTGCCATTTAGTGAGAACACATGGGTTAAGCTGTAATTCTTTGCGTTTTAAGGAAAATAAAATTACAGATTACCTTTAGTGATAGATATTTATTGCAAGGGCATGGAAGAAATAATTTCATTTGCCACACTGTCAACACAGATCTCAGAATTTCTAACATTGGGATGTGTCCTGGTCTTCATAGAAAATAGGACGCATTATTCATTATTACTTGGAACAGCAACCTGAGCTGAGTAGTACACCTTCTTTTTATTCATTTTAGCATTTATACTTCCCAAGAGATGTTTTGATTGGGTTGGTTTATTACCACTCACTGTGGGAAACTTAATGCCAAGCCACCTCAGAAATGATTGGCTGTCCTTTTGCCCAGATCATATATGGGTGCTTTCTGTTTGTGGACCATTACCTAGACCAATCAGCTGCATTCAGGTTTGCAAATATAGCTTTTCTTAAGTAGTATATTGTATGAGTAAGAGCATATTATGCAGGAAAGATCCTGTCGGAACAACTTTTTCTTAATATAGAGAAGTGTATTTTATGGGCAATTGAGAATTTTTATGGAGATGCACTCACATTTATTGTGAAGAAAATATATTCCAGATAGAACACTAAAGAATTTATGTATACATTAACACTATTTCAATAACCCTGTAAGATAGATATTATTCCCTTTTTATAGATAAGACAAAAATGAGGCTCTCCACAATTTTAGCAAATAGTTCAACACCAAACATCTAGTAAATGACATTGGTAGGATTCAAAACAAAACTTGGCCATTGTTCACTCTATCCTTTGATTCTCACATACTAACAGTGGTTCTGCCATTAACTCAGTGACCTTGTCTAAGTTACTCTCCCACTTCCAGGCCTTTATTTTCTTATGTGAAAATAAAAGTTTGAATTGCATCACTGATATCCTACTTTTAAAAAATTGCATAGAAACCCCAACTTTATTTAAAATCTTACATAAGCCTATTATACATATTACAAAAGAAAAAAATATTCGAAATACTCTTGTTGAAGGAAGCCTCTAAGATTTTGCTAATGTTTTTCTCTATTATTTGACTGCCTTCCTCCATATCCATATGTCTAAGTTTCCCTCACTTCTCAAGGCCATGCTCAAATGCTACCTCTCCCATTTAGTCTTTCCTGATCTACTGAGCCATAAGTAATCCTATAGTTTTCTGAAAGTTTATAGCATTTAATTTGTAGTTTCTTATGACTGTAAAATTTTCTACCTTATAGTTTTTGTGTAAATGTGTTAACTTCTGTGGTTAACCAGCCATTCCTGGAGAGCAGGAACTCTCTCACATTCATCTCTGTATCCTTAATACCATCTGGTACAGCGTCTGACACATACTAAGGTCAGGGATAAAAAATAGGTTGCATTTTATTTGCCAACTCTAATTAATTTATAGTTGCACTGGGTGAACAAAGATTCTAACACTGTGCAAGGGTTCATAAGGAATAGTAGTAACGTATAATGTGAACTGTCATTTAGGAGTTTTTATATTACAAGTCACAAAATCCATCCCAAACTATCCTTAATAAAAAAGGAAATTAATCAGATTATATAAATGAATGGCTCTATGCTCTGAAGCTATATCTAGTTTTAGGCACTGCAACATTATCAGGGCTCCTTTTCAGATTCTTTGCAATTATCTTGCATCTGTCCTACCCAGTATGTCAGCCTCATTTTCAGTCAAGTTCCCTTCATGTTATCAGAAATGGCTATAATAGTACCACATATTACCTCTTTAAACTACAGCATCCAGCGTATTAATGGGACCAAGAAGCCTCCAGAAATACCTTCTTGTGTCTTATTCTTTCACATTGGCATAGATATACATCCCTGAATTGACCATTGTGGTCAAGGGATTAGATGTATTGATTGATTCAAATCAATTAGATACCAATCCCTGAAGAATATGAACTATTTGGAGGGGAAGCTTTATATTTGGGGATCGAGTTAGAGAAAGGGATGTGAATAGCTGCTTTATGAGGAAAAGGGAAACAGAAATGTTACAATCCCTCAGCCTAATGTTCTGACAGAAAACCATAAAATAATTATTTCTCAATTGGAGCAAAAGTAAAAATGTGGTGGCTCATTTTTTTTTATTTTAACTAATTTTATACATATAGAACAGTAAAAAATAGTACAAAGTGTTATTTTATCCTTCATCCTCCTTTCCCTAATGCTAACCTCTTACACAATTATTGTATAGTTACCAAGAACAAATAAATGACATTAGTACAATATTATTAATGGTATTACTATTATTATTATTAATTCTATGTATATATTTAATTATTAACTGCAATATTATCAACTGTCAACTGTAGACATGCTAGTTTTACCAAAATTTCCTCCTATTCTTCATATTTGTACCAGGATTCTATCCAGGATCCCAGATTGCTTTTGGTTGTTATTTCTCCTTAGTCCCCTTCAACTTCTAGCAGTTCTTTGATTTGCCCATGTCTTCCATGACTTTTATCACTTTTGAAGGACAACAATCTGTTATTTTGTAGAATATCTCTCAATTTAGATTTTTCTAATGATTGGAGACAGGTTATTTATTTTTGGTAAGAGTACTACATAAATGACATTATATCTTTCTTAGTGCACTATATCAAGGGGTTCATCATGTCCACATATCTTATTACTGGTGATGTTTACCTTGCTCACTTGATTAAGTTGGTGTCTATTTAAGTTTTTCCAATGTAAAGTGACTAACTTTTCCATTATAGTTGATAAGTATTTTGAGGGTGATACTTTGCAAATTCTATTTCTCCTCAAACTTGTACCCACTAATTTTAGCAACCATTGGAGGTTCACATCTGCAGAGTCTATTACTGTGGTGTTTGCCTAATGTTGATTCTCTATCTCCCTCTTTTCTTTACATTTATTAACTTGATATCTATTGTAAGGAAGAGGACTCTCTTCTCCAGCATGTATATATGTATTTATATTAGTGTGGACTTATGGGTACTTAATTTATTCTCTAGGTTAAAATTCAGTACTATAATTATTTTGTTCCTGAAATTTTTCTAGCTTTAGCCATTAACTTCTTCTGGTTGATGTTAGTGTTTTGTTTTGGTGTGTGCTTCTTTTCATTTCTTTAAATTAAAATGTTTATTTTTGGAAAGTTATAGGTTCATTCACATGCAATTTTATGAAATAACATTGAGAAATCCAATGTACCCTTTACCCAGTTAACCCCAATGGTAACATCTTGGAAAAATATATTACAATATTGCAACCAGGATACTGACATTGATTTTATTCAGATTTATTCAGATTTATTTAGATTTACTTGTTCTCATTTCAATGATTATGTGTTTATATGTTTGTACTTAATTCTGTGACATTTTCTCACATGTGCAGGTTTTTGTATTCAGAGTCAGAATACAGGACAGTTACAAAATCATGTTTCCATACTATTGCCCTTTTAAAATCTCTCCTCCACATCCAAACATCCTCTCTCTGTAACCCCGATCTACCACTACTCTGTTGTCCATTTCTATAATTCTATCATTTCAAGGATGTTAAATAAATGGAATTAAACAGTATGGGAACTTTTAAGATTGACTTGTTTATCTCACCATAATTTCATGGATATTCATCTAAGTTGTTATATGCATCAGTAGTTCCTGCCCCTTTTTTGTTGAGAAGTGTTCTATGGTATATTAAACAGGGTTCTCAGTGAACTTATATTGTTACATTCAGCCTGATTCAACTTTATGTTCTTTCCACCGTTATCTCACACTGTTAGTATCTATCCCTATACATGTTCCCCAGATTTCTGCCTGTAGAAATTAGAAAACTCAACTATTTCTTTTGGAGTGTAGTGCATTTCCTCATGGGTCACACTTTATACATCACCTTTGGAGGTCTGCTGGGACTTGAGTCTAGTTATAAGTCTAGAAGCAAAGAAGAATGTTGGAGGTAGGTCCTAAGGAGACACAGCAGTGTCTTGCATGCTAACTGCCTTCAGAAAGCCATTAAAGTTTCTTCAGGCAATTCAGGGTTAATCCTATCAGAAGGGGGTGGAGAGGATGCTCCCACTGGGGAAAGAGAGGCCTTTTCCACTGGCAAAGTAGACTTAGAATATAGAGGTTCAATGTCCCCAGCTTCATCACAGACTTTCCGTAAATCCATATCCCAACTTTAAGGATCCTACTCCTCCCAAGCCAATGCCTTCACTTTAACAGCAGACAACCTATGAGGCTGGGAGTTCAATTTGCATTTTAACTGAGCCCGTCACAGGACCAAGTTCTACATTTGACTTTTCAGCAATCTCAGACCTGTAGCTGTAGGAGATACGTGTCTTCTTTAGGGCACATACAGAAGATTTCAAATAGTTTATACAGCACTTGAGCTAGGAATTTAAATCCCTAGCTCATCTTTTTCTTTCCCCACTTTGTCTAGCAGCATTAGGAGAAAACAGCCAATCTCATCATATTTGTTAGTTTGAGAAGAATGTCCAAAAGTATCATCTACACAGTTACACAGATCCTTGTGTAACTTATAAGTGATTGATTAGGAGTATCCAGTGATGATATTTTGCATGCCTCCATTGCCAGATTACATCTTGCACTGTCAGTATTTTCTTTACTACTGGAAATTGTCATTAACATCTTTAAATCTAATGAAATTAGAGTGCCAATTCCAGAAACCTCAGAACTAATTCAGAAAACTAATTCTTGAGCTTCAGTTCCTCTAGAACCAGTCTTTGTACCAAAATATGTATTAGTCAAGGTTCACCAGAGAAACAAAAACAATAGGATATACTTGCTTATTACATACTTACTTATTATAAGGGATTGACTAATGCAGGTATAGTAGTTAAAAAGTCCCAAAATCTGCAGTCCACAAGCTGGATGGTATAGGTCTACTCCAAGTTTGAAGGACTGTAAACTCAGAGACCCACTGATGTAGTTCCAGTCCAAAGGCCTGTATACTGGAGATCCAGGAAGAGTCAGTGTTTCTGTTTAATTCCAAAGGCAGGGGAAAATCTGTATCACAGCTCAAAGACAGTCAGGCAGGAAGAATTGCCTCTTACGTTTGGGAAAATTAGCCTTCTTGTTTTATTCAGGTTTTCAACTGATTGGATGGGTCCACCCACATTAGAGTGGGCAACCTGCTTTAATTAATCTATTAATTCAAATGTTAATCTCATTCAGAACCATCTTCACATTAAAACTCAGAATAACATTTGACCAAATGTCTGGACCCCCTCTGGCCTAGTCAATTTGACACATAAAAATTAACCATCAAAAATGGAATGGGCATACCACATGTCGTTTAACCATTCACTTGTTGAAAGACATCTGGGCTGATTCCAGTTTTTGACTATTAAAACTTATAGGAACATTTGTGTACGGGTGTTTTGTTTTTTTAAATAAATTTGTGTTTTCATTTTTTCTGAGAAATGAAGTTGAATTGCTGGGTTGTTTGGCAATTGCATGTTTTGTTTTAAAAGAAACTACAAAACTATTTTCCACAGTCATTGTACCATTTTGCATTCCCAAGAGCAACATATGAGCAATCTACTTTCTCTGTATCCTCACCACCATTTTTGGTTTTGTTACTATTTTTTTTTATTTGAGCCTCTCATAACTGTTTAGTGGGGTCTAATTCTGGTTTTAATTTGCATTTTCTGGTACCAGTGATACTGAAAATCTTTTCATGTGCTTATATGCCATCTGTAAATCTTGTCTGGTGGAAAATACGTTCATGCCCTTTGCCCATTTTCTAATTAGATTGTTTGCTTACTGCTAATATTAGACAGTTCTTTATATATTCTGCATATAATTCCCTTACTGAATATGTGATTTGAAAGTAATTTCTCCCAGTATTCAGCTTGTCTTTTCATCTTCTGTACAGATTCTTTCACAGAGAAAAATTATTTAATCTTGATGAGTTCCAAACTATCATTTTTTCCCCTTTTATAGATAATATTTTTGTTGTCAAGTCTAAGAATTCTTCACAAAACTCTAGGTCCCTAAAATTTTTGTCCTATGCTTTTTACTAAAAGTTTTATAGTTTTATATTTATCATTAAAGTTCATGATCCATTTTAGGTTACTTTTTGTATAAGATGTCTCAATTTAGGTTGAGGTTTTTTTGGGTTTTTTTTGTTGCTTGTTTGTTTGTTTGCCAATGGATATCCCTAATCATTTTGTTAAAAAGTTCATCCTTTATTCATTTAATGCATTTCCCTTTTTGTCCAAAATGAGTTGGACTTACTTTTGTGGGTAAATTTCTGGGTTTTATTTACTATGTTTCATTTATCTGTGTTTTATCCCTTTATAATATCACACTGTTTTCATTACTGTAGCTATATAGTAAACCTTAATATTGAGTAGAGTGATTCCTCCCATATTATTCTTCTCTGTCAAGATTATTTCAGCTATTCTAGTTTTCTATATAAATTTTAAGATTAGTTTGTCTATATCTACAAAAGCCTTGCTAAAATTTGATAGTTACTTCATTAAGCCTATAGGTCAATTTGGAGAGAATTCACATGTTCCAATCCAATAATGTGGTATGTTAGTCATATTGTTTTAGTATTCTTTGGTTTCTTTATTATCAATTTGCAATTTTTAGCATGTATATTCTGCACATGTTTTGTGTTGTTTATATGTAAGTATTTAATTTTCTCTGGAGGGATTGTGAATGGTATTGTATTTTTAATTTCTATTTCTACACATTAACTGTGAGTACATAGAAATGCAATTGATTTTTGCTTGCTGATCTTGTATCTTGTTACTTTCTGTATTCACATATTAGTTCTAAGAACTTTGCATAATTTATTTGAGATTTTCTACATAGATAATCATGTATAAAACAATAACAGTTTTGTGTCTTCCTTTGCAATCTGTATGCCTTTTATTTATTTTTCTTGCTGTATTATTGTGGCTAGAACTTCCAATACTATATTGAATAAAAGTGGTGAAAGGGCATCACTGGCAGTGGTGGCACAGCTGTTTCCTCCAGATATACATCAAGTCTTGAGAAAAAAAAAAGAACATTAGGAGTTCTATTTAAACCTGTAGTTGCTGCTAAGAAAATAAATAAAGATGCAGACTCCAAATCAGTGGTTTATACATTCTTCATGCAGTAGCAGTGGACTAGAGGAGACAAGCAATCCTTGTTGATCAGTGACTTCAGTGAAGACTGAGAAAGTTGAAACAAATTTGCAAATGATACACAACTGCTAAGCTTAGACAACTCGATGAAAATACATCATTTATAGGTTGAAAAGTCTGTAATAAATAATAAAAACATTGACTAAGTTGAAGTCATCAAGATTGTGATATAGATTAATCCTGACATTAGTCCTCCTCACAAGAATACCAACTAGCAGCTGTCCATAGATAACACACCATTGTGAAAATCCCAGAACCAGGAGGTAAAGCTGAAACACCCCCTCTGGACAACAGAGACCAAGGTGAACCACATTAGAAAGTAAAAGGAGCCGTTTCACCTAGGTTGGCACAGAGGCTAATTAAAAGGGCCTATCTAAGGCTATGACATATCCAGTAGGAAAAGAGATCCCAAGATGGAAATACAGCTTCCCCAGCATTGTGGAATGCTTCCTAGGAGGCTCAAGCAGGTCTTCCCTTATGGGGATCACTGAGGGAATCTGTAGAGTTTGACAACAGGGAATCAGAGAGAAACTGAGAAGGAAGAAAAATTTAGAGCAACCAGGGCTCAGATCTCACCGGATGGCATTCCCAGTGGAAGCAGTGGCTGATCAGAGATCCTAGCCAGTGACTCCACCCATGTTCAGAGCTGAGGTGGTGCCCCATCTGGCAAGGGAGCATGGTTAGCCATTGTACCTGGTTTGGTTCCCTAGTTTCAGAGAGTACTGTCTGTGGAGCCCATTCTATGATCCTGCCCAAGCAGAGAACCAAGTTTGAAGTCTTTCTCAACTGCAGAGCATAGCCTCCAGTATGTCCTGACCAGAAAGCCAGTCAGAGAACCAGGAAAACTGTGGAGTCCATTCTGTTGCCTCACTTGGGAAAGCAGGCAAGCCAGCAGCCCCACCCAATTATTGAACATAGTTTTACACTGAACAGTCAGTGACCCTGAACAACTTTGGAGCTCAGCCTACAGTTCCACTTAGCCACAGAGCCCAACCTACAACCTTGCCCATCAGCAAAACCCAAACCACAGTCCTGCCTGATTATTAAACATACCCTGGACAGAGATGATGCCTGAACACTGCACTCAATCTCAAGCCCTACCCAATGTCAGGATACAGCTGGAGGCCCTGACTGACCAGAAATTCTGGCCAGTGACCTTATCCTTCAGCAGAGCACAGCCACTGACCTATCTAATCCTAAAGTACAGCCTGTGACACTACCCAAATTTGGGGAACAGCCTGTGTCCCCACCTTATCACAAAGCACAGCCTAAGGCCCCACATGACAAAAAATCCAGCCTGCAGTCCTGCCTAAATGTGGAATCCAGCCAGTTGCACCATCATTTAGGGAGAACGGCCTGAGGCCTCACTCAACCAGGAACAATTGAGGAGCCCAGCCCACAGTCCTGCCCAATAACACAGTCCAATCACTGGCACCACCATGCCAGAAAACAGACTATAATCCCTCCTGACAAGAGGTACTTGCAGAGACCTGCTAGTGGCCACACCTGATTGGATTGTGAAGCACATCCAGCAGTCCTGTTCATTGAAAACATGTAAATTCTGGAAAAGAAGAATGCTTACTTAAATATATAGATACCGATGTGAAGATACATGTAATCAAGTAAGCATGATGTAAGTAAATGAAACTAATAGTTTCAACTACAGAGCCTAAAGAAGTGGAGATCAATGAAATGTCTGAAAAACAGTTCAGAATAATCCTCTTAAAGGAGTTCATTGAATGACAGGAAGAAAGAAAAACAACTAAATGAATATAGGAAAACATTCATGAACAAAATGAGAAGTTTAACAAAGAAAAAAGTCAAAAAACAAACAAAAATCCTACAGCTGGCAAATACAATGACTGAACTGAAAAATTCAATAGAGAGCTTCAAGATCAGACTCAAACAAGCAGAATAAAGACTCAATGACCTTGAATGAGATCCTTTGAAATTATTCCATTAGAGGAGAAAAAAATTTAAAAGAAGGAAAGTAATTAAGAAGGTCTATGGGATGTATGGGACATCATCAAAAGAAATAACATTTTGAAAATTCCAGATGAAGAAGAGAAAAAGAAAGAATATTTAAGAGAATAATCACTGAAAAATCTTCCAAAATTAGTGAGAGACATGGACATCCAGATTCATGAAGCTCAAAGAATCTGAAATATGTTGAATCTGAAATATGTTGAATCTGAAAAGGGCTACAACAGGACATATTGTGATTAAGTTGTCAAAATTCAAGATGAAGAGAATTTTGAAAACAGCAGAAGAAAAGCAACTTGTCACATACAAAGGAGCTACCATAAGACTATATGTAGACTTCTCATCAGAAACTTTGCAGGCCAGAAAAGAGTGTGAAAATTTATTCAAAATATTGAAAGAAAATAAATACTGTCAACCAAGAATGCTATACACAGAAAAGCTCTCCTTCAGAAATGAAGGAGAAATAAAGGCTTTCCCAAAGAAACAAAAGCTGAGGGAGTTCATTAACACTAGACCTGCCTTACAAGAAATATTAACAGGAGTTCTTACAGCTGAATTGAAAGGATGCTAATGAATATCATAAGAATATATTAATGGGTAAAATGTAGTGGTAAAGGTAAATATAGTCAAAGTTAGATTCTCTAATATTGTAGTGGTGGTGCATAAATCACAACAATAGCATAACAGTTACAAACAAATGTATTTGAAATAATCATAACTACAATAATTTGTTATTGGACACACTATAAAATAAGATGTAAATTATAACATCAATAACATAAAATCTGAGGAGTGTAGGAGTAAAAGTGTAAAGTTTCTGTATGCTATTGAGGTTAAGTTCTTATTATCTTAAAATAGGATATTATATTTTATGTAAGCCTCATGGTAACCACAAAGGAAAAACCTGTAGTAGATACACAAAAGGTTATGATAAAGAGTCAAAGCATTCTGCCAAAAAAGTCATCAATTTTCCAAAAAGAATATAGGAAGAGAGGAAGAAAGGAACATAGGATCTACAGAACAGTTAGAAAACAATCAAATGACAACAGTAGTCCTTACCTATCACTCATTACTTTATTTATTTATTTTTATTTATTATTATTTTCTTTACGGTACGCGGGCCTCTCACTATTGTGGCCTGTCCCGTTGCGGAGCACAGTCTCTGGACGTGAAGGCTCAGCAGCCATGGCTCATGGGCCCAACTGCTCTGCGGCATGTGGGATCCTCCCGGACCAGGGCACAAACCCGTGTCCCCTGCATTGGCAGGCAGACTCTCAACCACTGAGCCACCAGGGAAGCCCTCACTCATTACTTTAAATGTAAGTAGATTAAACTTTCACATCAAAACACATAGAATGGATAAATGGATAAAAATATAAGCTCCAGTGATATGGTGCCCAGGGGAGACTCACTTTAGCTTCAAGGACACACATAGGCTGAGAATGAAGGGAAGAAAAAAAGATATTCCAAGCAAATGGTAGCCAAAAGAAAGGAGAGGTTGCTATGCTTATATCAGACAAAATAGACTTTAAGCTAAAAATTGTCACAAGAGACCATGGTGGCCATTATATAATAATGTAGGGGTTGATTCATCAGGAAGACATGACAATTGTAAATATTTATGCACCCAACAGCAAAGCACCTAAATATATAAAGCCAATACTAAGAGAACAAAAGGAAAAATAAACAATGTAATAATAGTTGGGGAACTTTATTATCTCATTCTCAATAATGGCTAGATCATCCAGACAGAATCAGTAAGGAAACAGGAGATTTGAACAGCGGTATAGATCAAATAGCCATAATATAAATATACAGAACATTCCACCCAACAGCAACAAAATATACATTTTTCTCAAGCACACACAGAAAATATTCTAGGATAGGTTATGTGTTCAGTTACAAAACAAGTCTAAACAAATTTAAAAATATAGAAATTATACCAAATATCATTTCTGACCACAAGTTACGAAAATAGAAAGCAATAACAGGAGGAAAGCTGGAAAATAAACAGATATGTGGAATTAAGCAATACACTGCTAAACAACCAATGGGTCAAAGAATAAATCAAAAGAGAAGTAACAAAACATCTTGGGACAAATGAAAATGGAAACACAAAATACTAAAACTTATGATATGACTCAAAAGCAATTTTAAGAGGAAAATTTATAGCTCTAAATGCATACTTCAAAAAAAGGAAAATCTCAAATAAATAACCAAGCAATACAGCTCAAAGAACTACAAACAGAAGAACAAACTAAGCCCAATGTTAGTAGGAATGAGGAAATAATAAAGAAATAAATGAAATATAGAATAGGAATATGATAGGAAAGATTAAGAAAATAAAGAGTTGGTTCTTTGAAAAGATAAACAAAACTGACAAACTTTAACACAACATATATCACATACATGCGGGACCATAAGAGCCTGCTATGGATAACTATATACAAACAAATTAGATGAACTAGAAGAAATTGATCAATTCCTAAGAATACAGCCTACCAAGACTAAACCATGAAGAAACAGAAAATGTGAAGAGATCAATAATGAGTAAGTAGAGTGAACCAAAAATTTAAAATCTCCCAACAATGAAAAGTCCAGGAGAAAGAGGTTTCACTGGTGATTTCTACCAAAGCTTTAAAAAGAATTAATACCAATGCTTCTCAAACTCTTCCAAAAAACTGAAGAGGAGGAAACACTTCAGACTAATTTTATGAGGCCAGCATTACCCTGATACAGAAGCCAGATAAGGACACTACAAAAACAAAAAAAACTAATATATACTAATATCCCTAATGAACATAGATGCAAAATCCTCAACAAAATAGTAGCAAACCAAGTTCAACAGTATATTGAAAAGATCATATGCCTTGATCAAACCTGGGATGCATGTTTCAACATATGCAAATCAAAAATATAATACATTACATTAATAGAATGAAAAATAAAAATCATGTGATCATCACAGTATGTTCAGAAGAAAAATTGCACAAAACTAAGCATCCTTTCATGATAAAATTTCTTTAAAAAATGAGTATAGAATGAACTACCTCAAAATCATAAAGACCATATATGACAAGGCCACAGCTAACATCATACTCAATGGTAAAAGGTTGACAGCTTTTCCTCAAAGATCAGGAATAAGATAAGGGTGCCCACTCTTACCACTTCTATTTAACATATACTGTAATTCCTACCCAGAGTAATCAGACAAGAAAAAGAAATATCAATATAAGTAATCTAAATTGGAAAGTAAGAAGTAAAATTGTCTCTCTTTGCAGATGATGTGATACCATATGCAGAAAATTCTAAAGTTGGTGGTGTGATGAATTGGGATTGACATATATACACTAATATGTATAAAATGGATAACTAATAAAAACTTGCTGTATAAATAAATAAATAAATAAATAAAATTGAAAAATTAAAAAAACAAAAAACCCTATACCTTAATGAAAAAAATGAATTTAAATGAAAAAATGAATTTTAATGAAAATAAAAATGTAAAAACTCAAAGGAATCCTATCTGTGAAACTCAGTGCAGAAGAGGTATCTGGGTAGCTAGTCATAGCCGTCTCCCTACTTTCTTGCCATAATTCAGCCAATGCAGTGTGCTTAGTGCACCACCAGGGTACCTCATCCGAGGTTCTGTGTTAACCTCCTCTGCAAGATTAACGGGATGACAGATCAGCAGATGCAGTGGCTAGAGAAGAACAAACACTTCATTTTCTGGTGTTTTGAACTTCTCCAAGAAGAGTGACATAAATGAATGAATGAACACATGAATAAATAACTGAATGCCGGACAGCATTGATACTTCTGACTGGGAAAGATACTTACAAATCAGTCACTAGCTGAGGACACTTTCTTTAAGGTTCCTCAACAATCATTATCCTGTCTTTTGGTAATAGTACTTTAACTGTTATAATTTTATAATTTAAGTACACTATCCATTTTGAATGAATTTTTTTTATAAAGTAAGAAAAAAAAGATGTGATACCATATACAGATAATTCTAAAGATACCACCAAAAACTATTTAATCAATAAATTCAATAAAATTGCAGGATAAAAATTAACAAACAAAAATCAGTTTCATTTCTATACACTAACAATGAACTATCTGAAAAAGAAAAAATAATTCATTCATAATAACATCAAAAACAAAGAAATAATGTGTAATAAAATTAACCAAGGAGGTGAAAGATTTATACACTGAGAACTATAAGACTTGTATAAAAGAAACTGAAGACACAAATAAATGGGAAAAATCACATGTTCATGGATCACAAAAATTCATATTATTAAAATATCCTTAAAACTCAGACCATTTATATGTTCAATGCAACCTCTATCAAAATTTCTATGGCAGTTTTTCCCAGAAATAGAAGCAACAATCCTAAAATTCATATGGAACCACAAAAGACCCTAAATATGCAAAGCAATTTTGATAAAGGATAAAAAATCTGGAGGCATTACAGGTTCTGATTTCAAACTACAGCATAAAGCTTTAGTAATCAAAACAGTATGGTAGTGATATAAAACAGATACATAGACCAATGGAACAGAATCAAGAGCCCAGTAATAAATTAATGTACATATGGTCAGTTAATATTTGGCAAGGGATCCAGGGATACACAATAGGGAAAAATAGTATCTTTAATAAACAGGGTTTGAGAAAAAGGACATTCACATGCAACAGCATAAAATTGGACCTCTATAGTACACCACTCACAAAAATTAATTCAAAATGGATTAAAGACTTAAACATAAGACTTAAAACCATAAAACTCCTAGAAGACAACATAGGGAAAAACCTCCTTAAAACTGGTCTTGGCAATGATATTTTGGATATTACTCCAAATGCATAAGGAATAAAATTAAAAATAAACAAGAGGGACTACATCAATCTAAAATCTTCTACACAGAAGAAAAAGATCAACAAAATGAAAAGGCAACCTATGAGATGTGAGAAAGTATTTACAAATCATATATCTGACAAGGGGTTAATATCCAAAATATATAAGGAAGTCATGCAGCTCAATAGTATAAAAACAAATAATCCAATTTAAAAATGGGCAAAGGACATGCATAGACATTTTTCCAAATAAGGCAAAGAAATGACCAACAGGTACATGAAAAGGTGTTCAACATCACTAATCATCAGGGAAATGTGTATCTAAACCACTATGAGATATCACCTCACACATGTTAGAATGGCTATTATCAAAAAGACAAAGAAGTAACAATTGCTGACAAGGATGTGGAGGAAAGGGAAGGCTGTGCACTGTTGGTGGAAATGTAAATTGGTGTAGCCAGTATGGAAAACAGTATACAGATTCCTTTAAAAATGAAAAACAGAACTACTATATGATCCAGTAATTCCACTTCTGTGTATATATACAAAGAAAATGAAATCACTATCTTGAAAAGATATCTGCACCGCCATGTTCACTGCAACAATATTTACAATATCAAGACATGGAAACAATGTAAGTGTCCATATACTGATGAATGGTGAAAGAAAATGTGGTATATTTATCAATAGAATAGCATTCACCCATAAAAGAGAAGGAAAATCTGACATTTACAGCAGCATGGATGAACTTTAAGGGCATATGCGAAGTAAAATAAGTCAGACAAAGACAAATACTGTATAATCTCACTGATACATGGAATCTAAAAAAGCTGGATCTTAGAAACAGAGTAGATCCGTGGTATCTGGGGAAGAGGGAGGTGGGGGTAAATGGGTATGATGGTCAAAGGGAATAAGCTTACACTTATAAGATGAATAAGTTTGGGGAGCTAATATATAACGTGGTGACTATAGTTAATAATACTCTATTGTATAATTGAAAGTCGCTACAAAAGAAGAAAGTTCTCGCCAGAAAGAAAAGGTAGGTATGTGAGGTGATGGATATGTTAAGTAACCTTATTGTGGTAATCATTTCACCATATATATGTATGTAAAATCATCACATTGTATACCTCAAACTTACACAATGTTATATGTCAATTATAGCTCAATAAACCTAGAAAAAAGAAAAGAAAAGCAAAAACTGAAATTTTAAAACTTTACAAAATAAAAAAAGGAAAGTTGGTATCCTTGCTTTCTTTTAGATATTAGGGGGAAAGCAGTCAGTGCTTTACCATTAAGTGCAAGGTTTGCCATAGGTATTTTATTTTTTAACATTTTTATTGGAGTATAATTGCTTAACAATGGTGTGTTAGTTTCTGCTTTATAAAAAAGTGAATCAGCTATACATATACATATATCCCCATATCTCCTCCCTCTTGCATCTCCCTCCCACTCTCCCTATCCCACCGCTTAGGTGGTCACAAAGCACTGAGCTGATCTCCCTGTGCTATGTGGCTGCTTCCCACTAGCTATCTATTTTACATTTGGTAGTGTATATATGTCCATGCCACTCTCTCACTTCGTCCCAGCTTACCCTTCCCCCTCCCCGTGTCCTCAAGTCCATTCTCTACGTCTGCGTTTTTATTCCTGTCCTGCCCCTAGGTTCTTCAGAACCATGTTTTTTGTTTTTTTCTTTTAGATTCTATATATATGTGTTAGCATATGGTACTTGTTTTTTCTTTCTGACTTACTTCACTCTGTATGACAGACTCTGGGTCCATCCACCTCACTACAAATATCTCAATTTCGTTTCTTTTTATAGCTGAGTAATATTCCATTGTATATATGTGCCACATCTTCTTTATCCATTCATCCGATGATGGACACTTAGGTTGCTTCCATGTCCTGGCTATTGTAAATAGAGCTGCAATGAACATTTTGGTACATGACTCTTTTTGAATTATGGTTTTCTCAGGGTATATGCCCAGTAGTGGGATTTCTGGGTCATATGGTAGTTCTATTTTTAGTTTTTTAAGGAACCTCCATACTGTTCTCCATAGTGGCTGTATCAATTTACATTCCCACCAACAGTGCAAGAGGGTTCCCTTTTCTCCACACCCTCTCCAGCATTTACTGTTTGTAGAGTTTTTGATGATGGCCATTCTGACTGGTGTGAGGTGATACCTCATTGTAGTTTTGATTTGCATTTCTCTAATGATTAATGATGTTGAGCATTCTTTCATGTGTTTGTTGGCAGTCTGTATATCTTCTTTGGAGAAATGTCTATTTAGGTCTTCTGTCCACTTTTGGGTTGGGTTGTTTGCTTTTTGATATTGAGCTGCATGAGATGCCTGTAAATTTTGGAGATTAATCCTTTGTCAGTTGCTTCATTTGCAAATATTTTCTCCCATTCTGAGGGTTGTCTTTTCGTCTTGTTTATGTTTTCCTTTGCTGTGCAGAAGCCTTTCAAGTTTCATTAGGTCCCACTTGTTTGTTTTTATTTCCCTTTCTCTAGGAGGTGGGTCAAAAAAGATCTTGCTCTGATTTATGTCATAGAGTGTTCTGCCAATACAGTCCTACCTCAAGAAACAAGAAACATCTCAAATAAGCAACCTAACCTTACACCTAAGGCAATTAGAGAAAGAAGAACAAAAAAACCCCCAAACTTAGCAGAAGGAAAGAAATCATAAAGATCAGATCAGAAATAAGTGACAAAGAAATGAAGGAAACAAAGTAGCAAAGATCAATAAAACTAAGAGCTGGTTCTTTGAGAAGATAAACAAAATTGAAAACCATTAGCCAGACTCATTAAGATAAAAAGGGAGAAGACTCAAATCAATAGAATTAGAAATGAAAAAGGAGAAGTAAAAACTGACACTGCAGAAATACAAAGGATCATGAGATATTACTAAAAGCAACTATATGCCAATAAAATGGGCAACCTGGAAGAAATGGACAAATTCTTAGAAAAGCACAACCTTCCAAGACTGAACCAGGAAGAAATAGAAAATATAAGCAGACCAATCACGAGCACTGAAATTGAGACTGTGATTAAAACTCTTCCAACTAACAAAAGCCCAGGACCAGATGGCTTCACAGGCGAATTCTATCAAACATTTAGAGAAGAGCTAACACCTATCCTTCTCAAACTCTTCCAAAATATAACAGAGGGAGGAACACTCCCAAAGAGGCCACCATCACCCTGATACCAAAACCAGAAAAAGATGTCACAAAGAAAGAACACGATAGGCCAATATCACTGATGAATGTAGATACAAAAATCCTCAACAAAATACTAGCAAACAGAATCCAACAGCACATTAAAAGGATCATACACCATGATCAAGTGTGGTTTATCCCAGGAATGCAAGGATTCTTCAGTATACACAAAACAATCAATGTGATACACCCTATTAACAAATTGAAGGAGGAAACCATATGATCATCTCAGTAGATGCAGAGAAAGCTTTTGACAAAATTCAACACCCATTTATGATAAAAACCCTCCAGAAAGTAGGCATAGAGGGAACTTTATTCAACATAATAAAGGCCATATATGACAAACCCACAGCCGACATCATTCTCAATGGTGAAAAACTGAAACCATTTCCTCTATCAGGAACAAGACAAGGTTGTCCACTCTCACCACTATTATTCACCATAGTTTTGGAAGTTTTAGCCACAGCAATCAGAGAAGAAAAAGAAATAAAAGGAATCCAAATCGGAGAAGAAGAAGTAAATCTGTCAGTGTTTGCAGATGACATGATACTGTACATAGAGAATCCTAAAGATGCTACCAGAAAACTACTAGAGCTAATCAATGAATTTGGTAAAGTAGCAGGATACAAAATTAATGCCACAGATATTTTTATAGATACAGTTTTTCAAATTGAGGTAGTTCTGTTTATTCTTAAATTTCTGAGAATTTATTATCAATGCTTCTTGGATTTTTTCAAATGCTTTTTCTATATCTATTGAGATGAGCATTAGAATTTCAGGTACTTATCCTAATGGACATGTTTTGTCATGATGATTGATTTTCACTGTTGGAGAAGCCTTGCATACCTGGAATAAATACCACTTGATCATGGTATATAGTTGTTTTTTTTAATATATATATTTTTATTTATTTTTATTTATTTTTGGCTGTATTGGGTCTTCGTTTCTGCATGTGGGTTTTCTCTAGTTGCGGCGAGCGGGAGCTACTCTTCTTTGCAGTGTGTGTGCTTCTCATTGCAGTGGCTTCTCTTGTTGTGGAGCACAGGCTCTTGGCGCATGGGCTTCAGTAGTTGTGGCTCTCAGGCTCTACAGTACAGGCTCAGTAGTTGTGGTGCATGGGTTTAGTTGCTCCACGTCATGTGGGATCTTCCCAGATCAGGGCTCGAACCCATGTCCCCTGCACTGGCAGGTGGATTCTTAACCACTGTGCCACCAGGGAAGTCCTGATGGTATATAATTCTTTTATCCATTGAAGAATCAATTTACTAATATTTTTTGAAGATTTTTGGAATCAGGGTTATGATTGATATTGGTCTGTAGTTTTATTTTTTGTGCTGTCTCATTTTGGTATTAGAGTAATACTAGTTTCATATAATGAGCTGGTAAGTGTTCTTCTCTTCTGTATTCTGGGAGAGATTATATAAAATTGGTGCTAATTTTTTTTCAGATGTTTAGTAGAATTCTCCATAGAAACTGTCTGGGTCTCTAGATTTCATTTATATGAGGTTTTTTAGTTATTAATTCAAAATTATAAATGATAATAGGACTATTCATATTATCTAATTCATCTTGGTTGTATTTTGGCAGTTTGTAATGTTGGGATAATTGGTTTATTTCTTCTATGTTGTTGAATTTATTAGCACATTGTTCACAATATTCATTTATTATCCTTTTAATGGCTACAAGATCTATTGTGATAACTTCTATTTAATTCTTGATATTGATGATTTTTGTCTTTTTTGTGAAATTATTTTTTTCAGTCTTGCTGCAGGTTTATTCCCTGTATTAAGTTTTGGAACATTCTTTTTGTTTTATTGATTTCCCCTATTATTTTCCTAATTTAAATGCTGTTGATTTTTACTCTAACCTTTATTTTCTTCCTTTTGATTGTATTGGGTTTATTTTGCCCTTCTTCTTCTAGTGTTTTGAGGAAGATTATTGATTTGCAGACCCTCCTCTTTTATTGTAAGCCTTCAGTGCTAAAAAAATTCCCTCTCACTGCTTTAGCTGTACCCCACATATTTTAAGAATTTGTATTTTCATATGCATTTAGTTCTGTATATTTATTTTTAATTTCATTTGATACTTCCTCTTTGACCTATAAATTATTTATAAATGTGTTAATTTCCAAGTGTTTAATGATTTTTCCACTGCCTTTCTGGTATTGATTTCCTATTGGATTTCATTATGTCAGAGAATATTTTGTATTATTTAAATATATATATATATATATATATATATATATATATATATACACACACAATATAATATGATCTATCTTTGTGAATATTCCATGGGCACTTGAAAAATTTAAGTATTCTGTTCTTGTTGGGTGGAGTGCTCTGTATTTCAGTTACATCCTTTTGGTTGATACCACTGTTCATATCTTCTATAGTCTTGTATGGTAAGTTAGAGAATTTCAGAGTAGATCAAGGAGGAGACAGAACCACGAGCAGCAGTAACACATAACAAGCTGTATTAGGCAATACTTGGACAAGGTTGAACAAGAAACCCTACAAAGACAGTGGTGCAAGGCCACCACACAGAAGGGGGATAATGCAAAAGATTTCTCAGGAGAGAACAGAAAATTGGAGAGGGGGCTTATTTTAGTTGATGTCACTCAGCAGTTAAGATAGAACATATCTGGGCCAGAGAGCTCCAAAGGGCAGCAGTGGTTTGGGTTCTTTTACAGATACAGTGTTTGTCTTATCTATGGTTAGCAGATGTTGTGTGTAATTCCACAGGATTATAAAGTAGGTAAGCTCTAAATGACTAAAAATGTTTATTTAGATATATTTAAAGCAATTGGGTGTGTACAAACTTGAGTCTGGCATTGGTGGGCTTTGTGCTAACTGTCTTAGCCTGATGTATAGAGGTAAGCAGCATGGTGTCCATTTTGAGCCAATACACAGAAGACAACTCAGGTCCATTTATATAACACTTTGCTGATTTTCTAACTAGTAGTTCTTTCACTTTCTTTGAGTGTATTCTGAAGTTCCCAACTACAATTTTGTATTTGTCTATTTCTTCTTCCAATTCTATTAGCTTTTGCTTCATTTATTTTGAGGTTCTATTGCCTGGTGCATACACAGCATGGTAATTATAGCTTCCTGTTGGATCAAAACTTTTATCATTACATAGTGTCTCTAACTCTAGTAATTTTCTTTGTATTGTATTCTGTACTTTTCAACGATTATATTAGGGGGCCTTCTGGGTCTTATTTAAATCTTTATTTTACCAGGCAGTTTAGGTTTAGCACATAGGTTATGATCTATTTTGTGAGCTGTGGTTCTAGTGACAGTTTAATCTTTGGAGTCTTTGTAGTTCTGGTTTGTTTTGATTTGTTTATCTGATTCTTTTGAGCCTTTCACTGGTCCCTGCTGGTATAGCCTGAGAGTGTAGAAGGAGCTTCTTCAGGTATAGCCACCTAGTGCCTCCAGGTGAGTGAAGGGAGTCTTCGGCTCATGGGGACAAAGAATACTTCCAGGGCTAGGTGTTTGTTGCGGCAAATACCCTCTTTTAGTGCTGTTTTGCTGCTTTGTCTCTAGGTAGGTTAAGGGATTCTCTTTCCCTATGGATATAAATAATGCTTTCCCAAGCCAGAAACTTGCTTAGGCTGGATTCCTCTGCCAATAACACCCAGCTACATGGCCATTTGGTTTTTCTAGGTCAGGTAAGGGTTTCTCCAGCCTGTAGGAATGAAGAGTAATTCTTGGCCCAGACATGTGTTTTGTCAGGAAATCCTTGGTCGGTGTCTCTATTTGATGAAAGGGCTTCTCAGACCTGTCAGGACATAGAATGTGTCTAGGTCTGGGGACTTGTAATGGTGGTATCCCTCTTGCCTGAACCATCTGGCCTCCTGGTGTCTTTAGATAGGGGAATAGAGTCTCAGACTTGTGGAGATGATTAGGCTTCTGGAGTTGGTTACTTGTTGTGGCAGGATCCCCCTTGAAAGTGCTGCTACTGCCAGCTTCCTGGCCAGTGCCTCTAGGTAGGGGAAAGTGGGATTTCATATATTCAAGGGAAGGAGAGTAGTTCTCCTGGCCACTTATTTTCAGTTGACTAGTGATGGATCTCTCTTACCAGTGTTCTTGGGTTTCCCTAGTGTTCTTGGAAGAACTTCCATTACATCCTGGATAAGAATGATCATACCCAAGCTGATTGCTATGTTCTGTTGCTATGTTGGCTATCAGGAGTCTCTGTGTCTAGACCACCTTCTGCTCTTGGACCAGACATCCTAAGACTCACTGCTGCTCTGTTGTTTCTCCGGTCCTTGCATCCTTAGACATTCTACCTTTTTCTTTCAAATCTTCAGGATTATCCTTTGGTTGACTGTAGTGATACTTACAAGGTTTATAGTTGTGCTTAGTGGAAGGAACAGAGAGAAATGAATCCATCCCACGTAGCGAGACCAGAAGTCTCTCCTGTATTCATTTGACAGGCCCCATCTTTTGAGCATTTTCTTACTTTCTGGGAAGCACAAGTTATTTAACGCCCACCTTGCATCTCCTGCCTCAGACCTGGATCCGATTTCTTGTATTGGAGAATGGTGTTTATAGACCAAGGTCTGGGTGCTAGTTATACTCATTGTTACAGGGATTCCATTATCTATGCTCTCTATCTATTTGCGTATTATAGTTACATCACTTACTTTCTACCCCAGTTCCTTAAGTGTGACTGTATAATTTATAACTAATAATTTAGATTCATTTGTGAGTGTTTGAATTCCATTTGAGTCCCTCCTCTCAATCCTGGTTGGTTTTAATTATTTTTATATGCTTAGCATATGAGGTGTATTTGAAGCATTAATATGGTTCCAAGATTTAGACTTTCTAAAAAGTGCCATTTCTCCAAATCTCTGCTACACAACTCCAATCCCTCCCTTCTTGCCATTTATATCTCACCTGCCATGTGTAGGTAACCAATCTGTTCAGTTTCTAGTACATTTCTTGTATATCTTTTACACCAATGAGCAGATATATGTTCATTTTTATATCTCCTATTTCTTATACAAAGAGTAAGATACACTTTTGAGTTTGGATTTTTTCACTTCACATTATGTCCTGGAAATCATTCCATATTAGTTCATAGATTTTTCATCATAGTTAGAAAGTCTTTCCCCACATAAAAGTTAAAGGACAGCTCACCCATATTTTCTCCTAGCACTTGTTTGTTTTAATATTTTTACATTTAGACCCCTACTACATTTGGAATTTATTCTTGTATGTATTGTAAGATATGGTCTCACTTGTCTCTGCACTATTTGTTGAAAAGCCTGTCTTCCCTCTAGTAATTTGAGATGTGGTGGCTCATTTTGAAGAGTTGGTAGTTTGTGACTTGAGAACCAATGAACTATACTATGGCAAAATGATGCAGAGCATACACATAGACACACAGTACTCTAAACTAAGCCACCACAGGAGGGAGTAGGAAGTCAGAATTACTTCAAGTTATGATATGATTAAGTCTAAGATTTGAGTTGTAAGGGATATACACATGAGAGGATTTGGTTTGAGGAGGTGACATAGGTAAGAGGTAGAGGGAAATGGGTCTAGGAATGATTTCATTAACAGCAATATTTGAAAGCCTCCACGAAATTAAAAAAATAGTTTTATGAGCATTTTTTTTGTACAATGTGGACATCATTGTTGTAGGCTTTTTGAAATAGAGGGCATGGAGAAGAGAACAAGATAAGTGTTATAATTTTGCTTTATAAACTCTGAGTTTGCGATTTTATTTCATGAAGTTCCATTACACAGCAGTTTATGGTCATAATAATCATGTAGCTAATGTTCTGTAATTCAATTACTGCACTGTTGTGAACATTAACAATCATGTAGCAGACCTGAAGAGCAGTGGTACAAACAGGCAATATTCATATTTCAGTTAGTTATAGCCTATTGCATAATTACTTAAGTTGCCATTTGCACAAAAAGGAATGTTGGCATTGAATTGCAACAATTAATTCTTTGGCTAATGCATACTCTTGAAGATGGTAGAAGCACTAATGGGAATTTATGGACAAATGAAGATACATATCTTGTCAGCAGTCATCACAATACAAAAAATTAGTGTTTGCAAAATTTTAAGGTAAAATTATGTCTTTTTCTTGACTGTAGTTAGAACTCTGCTGCAATGTGTATATTAACTCTGTATTTCATGGATGGTTTGTTGTAGTCTACAGTAAAATATTGTCCACTCTGACACATCGTTATCATGATAGACCTGGAAGATACTCTTCTTCTGTAATTAGTGATATTTAACTGGGTAAAGCTATGCTCATTTTAAATGAGTTTGTGAAGGAAGCATTAGTTGTTAAAGGAATCTGTTTTTTTCCTCTAAGGTTTTTAAAAAATTTAAATTAAGATCTTTTAGAAATCATTAAGTTTTGGTGGTAGTTTTTTGAGAAATGATATATAGTAAATTTCTAAAATATTGAAACTTGAGTATATTAACTACAGAATCTAACAAATTTTGTATTTTAATTATGTACCTTTTAATGTCCTTTTAGGTAAGTATATTTAATTCCAGAAAAAAAAGATAACTTTATTGTCTAGATATTTATTATGAAAATATAATAAGCTGGCATTGAACCATTATAATCTCTTATTTTTATATGCTATTTTTCTGTCTACTAGGTGTGTGTGTATATTTGTAGAAATATATTGAGTTACTCTAAAAGTGTAATTATAGTTTTATCCTGAAAAATATACAGGTAATAAACTTCCATGAAAGATGGTTTTTCTCTTGTTAGTCCGGAATCAAAAGTGGTCCTGATTGAGTCATAATTAAAACAAGGTATAATAGAAAATGATCTGTTGGTTACAAAACATTACTTAAATGACTGTCTCCTATTAGTATGGATTACATCACTTAAATTACTGTCTCCTATTAGTATGGATTTTAGTATTATATTTATACCTCTTTATAACACCCAGAGCACCTAACACAATGTGGGGTGCACAGCATAAACTCGTTAAGTTCTTATTGATTGATTATGGGATAAGTCTGCATTAGACTGCTTGAGGTTGTTATAAGGAAGCTGGGAATAGATAAAAGCCCTTTGTAAAAGGTATAAGTACAATTCAATGACAAGTATCATTACAGTAATAATACTCCTGGTAGAATGTTAAAGAAAAGAAAAGGTTATTCTTTATATTTTCTCTTTATATAATTTGATGCCTTAATATTTTTTAATATTGGGCCATTGATAATTGGAAAGAACCAATGTCTCATATGACAGAATTAGAAGCCAGCATCATAATGGTTCCATTAGTGATCTTATCTGACCTCTTCTATTTGAGTTAACCTAAGGTATTGTTAATATTGCTTACAGTATGTTTGGAAGGGATCTTATGACACCACTTCAGGGAAAGTTACTTAACTTCATATGTAACCATGGTTCATTACTCATTGAGACATGTACCTTCTCAGCCATTTTGGAAACTATAGTCCTCTGGAAATCAGGATAATTGAAAGACGGATATACCAGGTTGTTTATAAATAAATATGCATGATAAAAAGTTTAAATCAATATTCATATTTAAAAATAAACCAGGAGAATGTATAGGGGCTTAGGAAAAATCTGCTGAGGTAATACAATTAAAGGTTTATTAGACTAAAATCCAAAAATAGATGCTACATTATGCTAAACTCTTAACTAAATAAAATAGTAAAATTTGTTTAAGTACTTGCTCTGTATTGCTTATTTTTGTAGGATGAAAAACATACTTATAAAAATAATTTTGTAAGTAAGGTGGCTGTTCCAATAGTATCTGACTGCAATTTTAATCTGCTGGTCTTCCTGAAATCACTGGTTAATAGTGCTCACTACTTAATAACTGTCTATAAATACTAATTATAACATTAAATTATGCTTTCATTTTTATATGAAGAAGCATTTTATGTTTTAAATATCCTAACTCCTAGCCTAAGAGTCAATCCCTATATACATAGAACATCATGACTAAAGAGAAAAAGAAAATCATAAAGTTTACCCCTATTATTGAGGCTTTAGTATGGAATTCAAAAATATTTATTTAACAGTTGTTTCCTAAAAACTACATGTATTTTAACCCTGAGCTTGTAGCTGAATATACAGAAATAGAAATCACATTCTTTTCCTTTAAGGAGTTTAGAGTTTGCCAGGGAAGAGAGACCGCTAAACAGTAAGCAAGATATGTAATGGAGTGAGATAGAGGACCTTTAAAACATGTTGTATTCTAAAATGTTTAAAAAATGTCTTTCTAAGAGAAGATTGTTAGGTTCTGTCAAATTTGGTAACAGCTTTCTAAGCACTTGACGGGGGTCCCCTTGTTTGTGTACCTACCTTCTGACTAGACCATTTTAACTGTTGGCTTTGCTGAACTAAAGTTTAAATTTATAGAAAAGCGTTTTGTTTGACTCCAACTTAGCCACCTGTTACACCCACCATGAAAATCCATAAAATAACACTTGTTGAGGCAAAAGAATGCATAGTAGCCAATAGGGAGTCAGCCCTTGTCTTTTTTTCCCCCAGAAGCTAGGGGAGAGAAAATCACTTATAAAATGCAAGTGTTTATTAGAAGTGAATACCAGCATTTAAATCCCTAGTTGAATGTGTCCACAGCTTCTAGGCTTGATTAGAGATATGGCACGGGGAGAAGTCATGTGGAAAAATATCAGGGGACACCACCCTCAAATTCCTCATTCCTGAAAACTATGGAAGGAGAAATTTAAACTTGATGCTATCTCTGTGCTGAGTGTCACACAGGGTAAGATGAGTTTGGAGACTGTAGGCTTGGAGCAACTATTGCAGTATGAATCAAAGGCACATATACCATAGAAACACACCACAAATGCTCCTAGATGTAGCTAAATCTCACAAGAGAATAATTCTCAGTGCCAGGTGTCAATTCCTGGCCACATCAAACCCTAAACTCTAGACAACAAGCCAGAGTGGCATTTTGATTGAGTAAGGATATGACTGCAACCTTTCAGAGCAGGCACCTCAGGGGACTACCTTTTTTAGATCCTCTCCCTATTCTCCACCCCAATAACAGAAGTGCATTCTCAGGAAGAGAAGTGTTTTCAGAAGACATAAGAAGTCATCTGGCATTATCAATTATCTTTGAGTGAGAGGAGGGTGGTAGTGGGCAGGAAGGAGGAGAGATTGGAGATTAATAAGGGATTAAAATTTAATATGAATAGTACAACAACTAACACAAATGAGATTGCTTTCATCTAAACATTATGGAAATCTAAACATTATGGAATCTAAACATCTAAACATTATGGAAATTATGGTTATTAACTGAGATCTTAAGGAACACTAATGCCTAGGAAGAAAGCAAGAATAGAATTGAAAACAGTTGATAGTTCTTGGAAAAAATAAAACTACCTTATATCAATATATATACCTCAATGAGTTGAGATCTTTCACTAATACTGATTACAGGTGTTAACCAGACAACTTATTGCTGAATGCAATATAATCAACTTTGGGTTAAAAAGGGAACTAATAAAATATTTCAGATACATGGTTATAAAACCAGTATGATTTAAATATTTCTAGCATCTGAATCATTCTTGTCAGCAAACGCTTTGGATAAAAGCTCAAGAGGCAGTTATAATCATCCAAAAGATATAGAGTTCTCTTATAATCAAAAGTTTCATTCATATATTCATTTAAAAAATAATTATTGAGCATGTACACTGTTCTGATAACTTTCTAGATGCTAGGATTATAACAGTGGAAGAACAAAGCTTCTCTCATGGAGCTTATATCCAAGTGCAATGGAGAGAGACAAAAACAAAACAAAGTAAACATATAGTATGCCAGGTGGTGAAATGTGCTTGCAGAAAACAGAATAAAGAGGACAGAAAGTGACAGTTGAGGATTGGTTTTTGAGTATACATTGGTCAGGGAAGCCCTTGCTAATAACATGACATGTGAGAAGAGAGCTGAAAAAAAGTGACAGTTTTTCCAAGCACAATTCCAACCATCAGTTCAATCATTTCTTACAAATTTCTAGTTTACTTACTAATGGTCCCCAGAAACCAGTACCCAGAAAGGAATATCATAGTTTCTCAGAGCTGTACTTACCTTCAAGGGGGGTTTTTCCATATTGCCTACAACTATCTTTCCTACACGAAGACACACCATAACACTGTCAGTAAGATTTTCCCACAGTGGTGGGTATTTTTGTAATTTTACTCAAAAGATGCAATATAGGTGGAATCATATAATGTATAACATTTTGAGATTGACTTATTTCACTAAGTGTAATTTCCTGGGGAATTAATCCAAGATGGTGTGTGTTTAGGTAGTGTGTTCCTTTTTCATTAGTAAGCAGTAGTCAGTCTATGGTATGAATGTACTACAGTTTGTGTAACCATTCACTTTTTGAAGGACATTTGGACTGATTTCAGGTTTTGGATATTAAAGATAGAATTCCTATGAACATTTCTGTACAGATTCTTTTGTGAATATAAGGCTTCATTTTTCTGGGATAAATTCTCAGGAGTTCAGTTGCTGGGTTGGATGGCAATTACATGTTTCTTTTTATGAGAAAGTATTGAATACAAAATTATTTTCCAGTCTGTGCTGTACCACATTACATTCCCACCGACAACGTAGGAGCAATCCACTTTTTCTTTATCCTCTCCAGCATTTATGCTGTCATTATATTTTAAGGCATTATAAGTGTGTATTGATTGCTAATTGTTCTATTTTTAATTCTCCTGATGGTTAATGATGTTGAACGTCTTTTCCATCTGTTTATCCTCTTCAGTAAAATGTCTGTCCATGTCTTTTGCCCATTTCAAATTGGATTGTTCATTTTTGTAACTGTTTTGGTGGTAAAATTTATTGAGCTAAAATTCACGTAACATAAAATTAACTATTTTGAAGTGTGCAATATAGTGCCATTTAGTACATTAACAATACAGCCACTCCCTCTACCTAGTCCCAAAACATTTTCATCTCTCAAAAATAAAACCCCATACTCATTAAGCAGTCACTCCAAATTCCCCTCTCCCACTAACCCTTAACAACTAGTAATCAACTTTCTGTCTCTATAGATATGCATATTTTAAAAGCTTCATACCAGTGGAATCATACAATATCTGATCTTTTGTGTTTGGCATCTTTTGCTTGTCATGATATTTTTGAGGTTCATCCATGTTATAACATATTATCTCTTTAGAGGTGGATTTGTTGAATGATATATTTATGTTTAACTTTTTGAAGAACCACCAAACTGTTTTCTATAGCAGCTCAACGGTTGTACATTCTCATGGACAAAGTACAGGGTTTTTAATTCCTTCACATTCTTACCAACAGTTGATACTTTTTTTCTTTTTTGATTAGAGCCATCCTAAATGGTGTGAAGTGATACCTCTTTGTGGTTTTGATTTGTATTTCCATAATGACTGATAATGTTGAACATCTTTTCATATGTTCACTATTTGTATATCTTTGGAGAAATGACTATTCAAAACCTTTGCCCATGTTTACTTGGGCTGTTTGTTATTGAATCGTGAGAGATTTATATATTTTGGAAACTAGACCTTTGTCAGATGTATGATTTGAAAACGTTTTTTCCCTTCTGTGAGATATATTCATTTTACTGATAGTTTCCTTTGATGCTTAACATTTTTTAGTATTGATTTTTTCTTTCTTTGTGCTTTTGATGTCATATCTAGAAATCCATTGCAAATCTGTGGTCATGCAGATTTACCCCTATGTGTCTTTTAAGAGTTTTATACTTTTAGCTCTTATATTTAGGTCTTTGATCCATTTTCAGTTAATTGTTTTGTTACAGTGTGAGATGGCAGCCCAGCTTCATTATTTAACATGTGGATATCAGGTTATACCATGAGACTATTCTTTCCATTGAATGGTCTTGGTACCTTTGTCAAAAATCAATTGATGGTAGATGTATGGGTTTATTTCTGGACTCTCAATTATATTCCATCCAGTTATATGTCTGTCCTTATTCCAGTAGCACACTATTTTGATTACTATAGCTTTGTAAGTCATTTTGAAATCAAAAAGTATGAGTCCTACAACTTTTTTTAAAATGCTAGATTGTTTGGCTATTTTATGTGAAATTTAGGATCAACTTTTTCACTTCTGCAAAATTGGCCACTATCATTTTGGTAGGGAATTGCATTAAATCTATGGATTGCTTTGGATAGCAATATTAAAATCATCTAGTTCATTAACATGGGATGACTTTCCATTTATTCAGCTCCTCTTTAATTTCTTTTAGCAATGTTTTTAGTTTTCAGTGTAGAAGTCCTGTACTTCCTTAGTTAAATGTGTTCCTAAGTATTTTATTTTTGTTACTGTATATGACATTTTTGCTTAATTTTATTTTTATACTGTTCATTACTAGTGTATAGAAATATAGCTTAATTTGTGTGTTGGCCTTTGCAAGTTTGCTGAATTATTTTTACTAGCTATAATAGTTTTTTCATGGATATTTTTAGGATTTTCTATATATAAAATTATGCCATCAGCAAAAGAAATAGTTTTCCTGCTTCCTTTCCAATTTGAATTCCTTTTATTTATTTTTCTTGCCTAATTGCTCTGACTAGAACTTCCAGTACAACAGTTAAATATAAGTGCTGATAGTGGGCATCCTTGTGTTCTTCCTGATCTTAGAAGGTAGCTATCAGTCTTTCACCATTGATGTTAATGTTAGCTGTGGACTTTACATAAACTCCCTACGTCAAGTTGAAGAAGTTCCTTTTTATTCCTTTTTTATGAAATCGTTTTATCATGAAATAGTATTGGATTTTGTCAAATGTTTTTTATGTATGAAATGAGACGAAAATGTGTATTTTTTCTCCTTTCTATTAATGTGATTTATTACATTGATTCTTATATGTTGATACTTCCTTAAATTCTTGGGATAAATCCCTTTTGGTTCTGACATATAATCCTCTTAATATGATGCTAGATTCAGTTTGCTACTATTTTGTGGAAGATCTTTGTATCTGAGGTTATAAGGTATATTTGTCTATTGTTTTATTTTCTTGTGATGTTTATATCTGGCTTTGGTATGATAGTACTGCTGGCTTTTTGGAAGCAGTTAGGAAGTGTTCCCTCCTGTCATGTTCAACTTGGACTGTCATAATAAAATACCATAGACTGGGTGGCTTAAACAATATAAATTTATTTTCTCACAGTTCTGGTGGCTGGAAATCCAAATTTGGGATGCCAGAATAGTCTGGTTTTGGTGAGAGCTCTCTTCCTTTGGAGATAGCCACCTTCTCTCTCTCGGTTCACATGACCTCTTCTTTGTACATGCATTGTGTCAGAGGGAGGAAGCTCTGTGGTATCTCTTATTATAAGGGTACTAATACCATTATGACCTTTTAAATTAAGAAATATGTTTATTTATTGGTTATAGTGCTATTAAAATTATGTATTAAATCTTGGTTGAGTTTTGATAGTTTGCAGTTTTTAAGGAATTTGTTCATTACCTTTAAGTTTTTCACAATATGAGCATAAATTTTAAATATCCCCTTATTTTTTTAGTGGCTGCAGGCTTTGTAGTCATATTCCTTTTTCTAGTCATGATATTGGTCCTTCTTTTCTTGTCCCTTTCCTGTTTTGTCATATATATATTTAGTTCTCTAAATTTCCCACTCAGCACTACTTTATATGCCTCCCAAATATTTAGATATTAGTTTTTTTCCTTTTCATTCAGTTGTATGCATTTTTAAAATTTACTTTGAGACTTCCTCTTAGACTGATGGAGTATTTAGATTTGTGTTGTTTTATTTAGTTTCTTTGATATTTCCTTGTTTTTCTGTTATTAATTTCTAGCTTGATTATATTATAATTGGTTAACACACTATGAGTGGTTTCAGTATTTTAAATTCTGTTGAAATTGACTTCATGGACCAGAATATGGTCTATCTGGGTGAATGTTCCTTTGGTGCTTAGAGAAATACACATCTATTGTTGCTTTCTGGTGTGCTCTATATATGTCAATTAGATCCTGTTGATTGATGATTTAGTTGAGATTTTCTATAACATTGCGCATTTTCTGTCTGACAGTTCTATCAGTTGCTGCTCGGAGTTTTTTAGTCCCCAACTATAAACTGTGAATTTGTCTATTTCTTTTTTCAGCTCCATCTGTTTTTGTATCAATTATTTGAGGCTCTGTTGTTTGATTTGCACACATTTAGGATTATTATATCTTCCTGCTCAATTGATTCTTTTATCATTATGTAATGTCCCTTTTTGTCTCTACTAATTTTCTTTGTTCTGATGTTTACTTTATCTAATATTGATATGGCCACTCATGTTTGCTTGATTAATTTCTGCATGCTGTATGTTTTTCAATCATTTTACTTTCAATCTGGCTAGATTTTATTTTGAAGTAATTTTTTTCTTTCTTTTTTAAAATTATTATTGTTCATTGTTTTCCTTTCTTTATTTCCTTAGGTTCTCATTCTTCTGTTTCTTAATTCTTGCCTTCCTGGGGATCATTTGAATATTTTTTTAGGATTCTAACTTGAATTATTTTTGGAGCTTTCTGTACATTTTTGTTATGTTATTCATCACAGTCTATTCATAATAATATTTTACCACTTAGAACAAAATTTGGAAACCTTACTTCCATTTAAGTCTCTGTACTGTCCTCACTTTTAAATATCATTGTCATGAGTATTGGTTAGTCTTGTAATGTGTGCTTCAATCATCAAATATTGGGAAAATTAAGGAGGAAATTAAAAGTTTATGTTTGTACCCATATTTCAGCTCCTTCCCTTGTTTCTTCCTTCCTGATTCTCCCAGATTTCTTTATAAGAAATAGTTTTGAAGAATTCTTTAGTTATGAAGAATTTCCTTTAGCCAATACTTAAGGATAGCCTTGCTAGCTACACATTTTTAGTTTGACTTAGTTTCAGAATGTCTTTATTTTCTCTCATTCCTAAAGGATGATTTAACCAGATGTCAAACTCACAGTTGACAATCCTTTACTTTCAGCAGTTGGTAATCATTGTGCCACTTCCTCTGGCCTCCATGGTTACAGGGGAGACATGTGCAGTCATTCAAAATGGTGTCTCCATATTATTAATGCCTTATTTCTCTCTGGCTGCTTTCAAGATTTTTCTCTTTGTCTTTACTTTTCTAAAGTTTAGTTGTGATTTTTTTATTGTAGATTTTTTGGGGCTCATCCTAGTTGGAATTTACTCTTCTTTTGGATCAATAGGTACGTTCATTCCCCATGTTTGGGAAGTTTTCATTCATTTTTTCTTTACATAGTCTTTAAGCTTCATTCTCTTTCTCCTACACATCTGGAACTCTGACGGAATGAATATTATATCTTTTGTTATTGTCCCTCAAGTCTAGGGCTCTATTTATTTTTTTCCAGTCAATATTCTCTCTGTTTTTTAGATAGGGTCAATTCAGTTTTTCTGTCTTCAAATTCAATGATTCTATTCTATTTCCACTCTACTATTGACCCCATCTGACAGATCTTTTATTTCAGTTACTGCATTTTTCAGTTCTGTAATTTCCTTTTGTATCTTTTGTTATAATCTATTTGCTTAGATATTCTACTTTTTCATTATTGTAAGATAATTTGTAATTGTTGAAGAACTTTATGATGTTTGCTTTTAAATTCTTGTCAGAAAATTATAACATCTGATTCTTCCTCCTATTAGCATCAGTCGATTATCCATTCTCAGTAAAATTGTGATTTTCCTGGTTCTTAATATGATAAATTATTTTCAATTATATCATAGTCCTATGGCAATCATATTTGGAAACTCTAAGTCCTATTTAACTCTTTTACTTCAGTAGATAGTCACCCTGATTGGGTACAGCATACAGGTCTTTTTCTACTTTTACGGGCTCGTATAGCAGTTTAATTTTCAGAGCCTTTGTGGTGTTATTTTTGTCTGCTTGGTTTATCTGGTTCTTCTAGGCCTCCTGGTGTGCCTGAAAGGACTAGAGGTGGGTTTCCCTAGACCTGTTGCTCAGTGTCTCTCATTGGGTATGGGGTATGGTGGAATCCCCCTGTCAGTGCCCTTCTGTTGGCCTGGTTCTTCTGGGTGGGAGAGGAGAGTCTTGGGTCCTTTGGGACAAACAGGCTTCTTCAGCTGGGCTGCTTGCTGTGGATGGGTCTCATATTCATGTTCTGACTGCCATTCAGGTATATCTGAGAGGGAAAGAAGAGTCTCAAACCTGTGGAAACAAGGAGGCTTCCAAGAGTGGGCATTTTTCTGTGGCTGTATAATTTTTCCATTTTTACCTGTATACTGTGGTTTCCAACATCTGGGAGAAGAGTGTTGATTTCCTTCAGGAAAAAACTCTTCTCAGTCTTGGCCAATTGCTGTGGCTTGGTCCCTTTCTTTGATTCTCCCACTTTTGTGCTGTTTCTTTAGTCATGGGATTCTAAGCAATATTGCCTTTTAATTAACATTTTTTAGAGTTTATTTTGGTTGTCTCTTGTACCATATCCAGGGTTTATAGTTGTGCTCTGTATGGAAGGACAGGTAAAAGTGGGTCTATGACCATCTTGTCTAGAATGGAATTACCTATGGTGTTTTTTGATGAACAGAAGTTTTTGTTATATTTATTTATTTTCATTTACAATTTGTACTTTAAATATCCTGTTGAAATTTTTTTTTATTCTTTTCTTGATTCCATAGTGTTGTTCTCATATTTATTCATGAATATTTTATAGTTTTACTATTTGCCTTTATTTCTTTAGTCTGTCTGAAACTATATTTTATGAATGATATTAGATATGGGTATGCTTTTATTTTTTACACAAGTTGCTTTAACAAACAAACCAAAAATGATCATTGACTTGTCGACTAAAAAAAATATTCAGAACCTAAAAGTAGAGAGTTGTATTTTATTTGGCAGGAATTTTAGGACTTCAGGCCTGGGAGGCAGCATCTTAAGTAACCCTGAGGGAACTGCTCCGAGGAGGCAAGGGTGGGGAGCCAGTATATACAGAAGTTTAGCAACAAAGGGCAGGTAGTCTGAACGTGAAAAGATTATTGTTAATTAAAGAAAGCCAGATATCCCAAGTTAAGGAATTCAGTGCTTTTCTATGTATGGGAAGATGCAAGAGTCTAGACTCACTGAAATCATTCCTTTGTTATGCACCTCAGCTATCTGGGGCCAGTATCCTGTGTTTTCGCATCCTTAATTTCCTCAGGGCTCACCATAGGGAATGGCTGCAGTCAGGTGGCTGCCAAATGGCAGCCATTCCTTCCTGAGTTTACTCAGGGCTCACTGGCTCGTTGGAGGGCTCAAATCACTGATGACTGTGACATCCTTTGTTTACTGACATGGCAGGCAATATTCCATTTATCAGACTTTATACAATAAAATGCATTTTTCATATGCAGAACAGCACTGTTGTTCTCAATTTCATCAATATGATCTTTAACACGTGTCTTCCAATTTGATGTGCTTGATAGGAGAAAAACAACATTGAGGCAAAAAAAGTTTTGTGGATTAGGCTTAGAAGTGGCACAACTGAATTACATTTATTTTTTATTGGTTATAATTCAATCATATTGCTACCTCTAACTTCAGAGGATCCTGAGAAATATAATCTACTGTGTGCCAATTGAAAAGGATAAATGGCTTTCTTGATAAGCTAGTTGTGTCTGCCACTGATACAGTCAAGCTTCAAAAAATCATCTTCAATGTTGGCATTGTCACACATTAATCTTTTACATGAATAACTCTGGTTTTGGCTCTCCCCTACATTTTAATGATGAATGTGTCTATCCCTTAAATGGTATCATAGTGTCTCAATTGGTATAATGTTACAAAACGTATCGAAAGCAAAATCTCCTTGTGTTTTTTTTTTTTTTTCTTGTGCCTTTTGTGGATCACTGACTCTTGCTTTTCATACAGGCATTATAATTGATTTTTCAATTTTTCTATGAAAAATTGAATGAAAACTCATGTCGGAGTTCAGTTAGGAATGCATTGTCTGAAGATTAATTTTGGGAAAATTGACAACTTTATGATACCTAATCTTCCATGAACATAGTACATTTCTCCACTTATTTAGATTATCTCTAGTGTCTTTAAAAATTTGTAATTTTAGCTTAGCTATTTGTATTAGTATGTTTGGGCTGCCATACAAATGTACCATATTCTGGGTGGCTTAAGCAACAGAAATTTATTCTCTCACAGTTTTGGATGCTTGAAACCTGTGATCAAGGTGCCAGCATAATTGGGTTCTGGTAAGAACTCTCTTCCTGGCTTGCGGATGGCTGTCTTCTTGCTGTGTCCTCACATGGTACAGAGAGAGAAAGATCTTCTCATACAGCCACTAATCCCCATAATGAGGGCCCTACCTTCATGGCCTAATTTAATTCTAATTACCATCTAAAATCCCACCTCTAAATAACATTATATTGGGGGTTAGGGCATCAATGGATTTAAAAGATTCAGGCCACAATAGTATTTAATATTTTTAATGCTATCATAACACACCTGTGTAAAATTGCATTTACAACTATTTGTTCATACAGAGATGTATTTTTAAAAATTTTGACTGTATCTGAGATACTTTCTAAGCATTATTCAAATCTGAAAATTTTTACTGCATGTTATTTAGAATTTTTTGGTTAAATTGCTTACCTCTAATAAAATACCTCTTTGTCCTAATAATGATAACTTTAAAATTAGTATTGATATATTATGATAATATTAAAATTGTATTATTGGAGAATGTTTTAATTGCTTACTGATGATATGTTAATATGTAGTTTCTTTTTATATTGATTTTATATCTAACAAATTTTCTAATTTTTCTTGTTATTTCTGAGAGTATTATATATATCATTTTGGATTTTCCTACGAAAAAATTTATTTACTTTTAAATATAGATTTATTTCTTCCTTTCTAATGCTTATACTTTTTCTGCTTTCCTTGCCTTAGTTCACTGTCACTATTTAGGGCCTCATGTACAATGTTGAAGACAGTTGGTCACAGCAGACATCCTTGACTTGTTAACCAGCTCTAAGTTTATTTTTTAGACATTACTCATTCCATGAAAATTTCAGATATATTCTCATTGTTATTCATAATACCTTCGTGTTGCTTTCAAAAAATTAAAAATAAAGCATATCAAACTTACACAAATGTGTAAAACAATATGATGAACCCCATACTGCCATTACCCATGTTCTAAGATTAACAGGATTTTTGCCAACTCACTGATCTTATTTTTCTTTTCATTGATGAAGAATTTCAAGAAAAATTTCTGACATCATTTAATCCCTACGTATTTTGCTGAACATCTCTAAAAATGTAGAATTTTATTTTTATGGCCTTTTGTGTCCATCATAACAGCTAACAATTTAAAAATTTTCCTTGGTTTTATCTAACACCCTGGTCATAATCAAATTTCCACAATATTCTTAAAATAGTACCTTTGAATTTGTTTTTAAATTCATATTCAAATTAGCTCCATAATGGCATGTTTTATGTCTCGCTTAATCTAAAGCAAGCTCCACTTATTTTTGCTTTAATATCATTGCCTAGTTAAAGAAAGAGCAGTTATTCTGTAGATTGCTCAACATTTTAGAAATCTGTTTACTTTTTTATCATGTTATTTAACTTGTGGACCTATGCTTCATGTTTTCTGTAAATTATGTATATGTGTTAAGGCTTGATTAGATTCAGATAGCGTTTGATATTATCATATTTGGTATGAAAATACCTTCCAGGCTTATGTTGAATATTACTTGCTCTAAAACTGGAATAAGCCATTTTTCTAAGAGTCCCTGGCTCTTGTTTATTTTAGTAGAAAAATGTATTTTAAAGTTATAATTATTTGTGAGCCAAGGACGCTCAATGTGTCAGTGTATGTATGTATGTGTGTGTACGTGTGTATATATATGTGTGTGTACCTATATATAATAAATATTATGTGTTATATGTGCACTATAACTATTATATGTATGTATATAGTATTAGAGTAATACAGTAATAAAGTTAAATTTATAGAGTTATAGTGATAATGTTATAGTTATATAGTTATAGAACTGAGTTACACTGTTACAATATAGGTGCATTATGGAGTTACATTTACAGTATTATGGTAATACTGTTATAGTGTTACAGTAATAGTTATACTGTTGTAGTTATAGTGTTATATTTTAGTTACAGTGTTACAATTATAGTCATAGTTTTATAATTGTAGAGTTACCAGTTTACTATTATATTTTGTAATTACTGCCTTTAATTATATTGATAATAATTTTAGTTTTATAGGTAAAAAGTTATAGCACTATTATGACACTAAGAGTACAGTATAGTGCTTAAATTATATTTACAGTGATAAAATTATGATTACAATGTTAGTTTATAGTTATGTTACTAGTAATTACAGTGATAGTGTTATAGATATAAATTTATAATTATAGTTTTTGTGGTAATAATATAGATATTGTGTCAAGGGTACAGCTATAGTATTAGCATTATATAGTGTTAGTCTTATGGTTTTCATGGACCTGTTATAGTGGTAGTGTTACAGTTATAATTGTAGTGTTATTATGCTATAGATATGGTGTTATGGTCAGAATTAAATTATTATAATTATTGTTGTACTTATAACTTTTGTGATATAGTTATAGAATCTAGTTACACTTATATAGTAAAAGTTATAGAGTCACAGTTTTTGGTAAAAGTTTGTAGTTTTAGTTTTAGAATAGTGGTTATTATTTAAGATTTATTGTTATAGTTACAAAGTTTAATTTTACAGTTATAAGCATATGCTTATATTCATAGTTAGCATTATATAGTTCTAAGAGTAGTATTAGTGTTATAGTTATAATGCTATAGATGTAGTTATAGTGTTATGCATATAGTCATAGTGTTAGTGTTATAGTGATAGTATTATAGGTAGAGTGTTATAGTTGTCATTATAATGCTATAGTTATAGTTTATGGTTATAGTGATATTTGGATTGTTGTAATGATAGTTTGATTATAGTTACAATGTTATGGCTATAGTTATATGGTTATAGTCATTTTGTTAGTGTTGTATACTTTAATATTATAGCCATAGGGCTATAGTTATAGTTTCATAATTATAAAATTTAATTATACAGTCATGGTTTTATTTGTAATGTTTTAGTTATAATGGTACATGATTATAATTATAATGATATAGTAATACTATTACAGTTATAATTATATGTATTCAATTGTAGTCTTAACAATGTAGTGATTGTGGTTTTGTTATAGTTTTGATATGGTTATATTTATATTGTTATAGTTATACTATTAGTGTTATGTTTTAGTCTTATAGTATAGGGTTGTAGTAAGAATGTTATAAAAATTTAGTTATAATTATAAAATTATGGTGTTAGTTATTGTGTTATAAATAGTTATAGGGCTATAGTTACAATTAGAGTACTAAATCATAGCTATAGTGCTATCATATAGATACCATGATATAGATATAAATATATGCTGTTATAGTTGTAAGGCTATAATTTTATAATGCTATAATTATTATTATAGTGATATCATTATATTTATAGTACTATGGTTATTTTTGCCATGTTAAAAGTATAATTGTTCATGTTATAGGGCTATTTTATAGTTATTGATATAGAGCTGTTGTTATGGTTATACTATAGTTATAGTGATAGTGTTATAGTTATCATGTTAGCTTTAAGTATAGCAGTATACTGTAAATTTAGCACTATAAGTAGAGAACTATAATTCTAACAATAACACTAAAACTATGTGTTAATGTTAAAGTCATAGAATATTGCTCAAATAATGATAGTGTTATACTGATAATGTTATACTTTGGGTCAGAGTAATAATTACATTTATAAAGTTATACGTATATTTTATACTAGTAGTGATAATTCTATAATGCTAGTTATAGTGATAAGGTAATAGTCATACAGATATAGATATGGTTATGGTGCTAATGATATACAGTGTTAGTGTAATAAAGTTCAGTGTTATAGTTGTAATTATGGTATACTAATAGTCATAAATATTGTATTGTAGTATTTATTATATTGTAGTTATAATGGAGGCATACTAGTTACACTGTTATAGTTTTGTTATTAACAACATAGTGAGAGTGATAGTGTTATTATATTAGCGGTAGTATTATGCTATACTGATAGAAGTAATGGTGTAGCTTTAGTGTTTTGCACATAGTAATACTGTTATAACTATAGATATAGAGACATAGTTATAGTTATAGAACCAACGTTAGAGTTAAAGTGTCATGGTGTCAGTTATAGTTCATAATTACAGTTATACCGCTAGTTATTGTTATAGTGTTCTAGTGATTCTTATTGAATTAGAGTTATAGAGCTATACTTATTTTATTCTTATTGCACTAAGGCTACAATGTTGTGCTATAGTTATAGTAAAATATATCCATAGTGTTAAGGTAATAATTGTGGTGATAAAATTACAATTATCACTGTTTTTATAGTGTTGGTACAGTGACACTTGACCAACATGGGTTTGAACTCCATGGGTCCACTTATACATGGGTTTTTTCAATGCATATATACTGCAGTACTACACGGTCTCATGCTCTGCAGTTGGCTGAATCTGCAGAGGTGGAACTGCGGATGTGGAGGGCCAACTGTAAAGTTATAGGTGAATTTTGGACTGCACAGGGGTCAGTACCCCTAACCCCCACATTCAAATATCTATCCCATATTATATATAAAACAGTCTTTAAACGATTATGCTACAACCATCAATATAATATTAAGAATATTTAAAATATTTTATATATATACACTCCCTACCCAGAACATTTTTTGTATTTATATTTACACCATCTGCACATATATTCATTACATACCATTCTCTCTTTTAAACCTCATTTAGTCTTAGTTCTATAAGTAATTTATATGTTTAATGCTCACCACTATGTCTTATGTCAGTATCTCTAGATATTTTGGTTATCTGAAGCTTATTCTTATATTTTACTTAAGGGAACTAACATTGCCTGCATTTGCTCATGTTGAATGTTACTTGTTCCCTTTATACTCGAAAAATAATTTTACTAGATTTTAAATCGTTGACTAATATTTTCTTCCTTTGATTATATTAAATATATTACTCCATTTACAACTGCCATAAAAAATCCTTTTGAAAAGTCTGAGGATAACCTAATTTTCTTTCATTATAAATAACTTGTGTTTTTACCTAGGAACTCAATTATTTTATTTTTCTTTACTTAGAGTCCAGGAATTTCAATAGAATATGTTGTGGTGTTGTTCATTATTGATTTGAATTTTCTCAAGTGTGTGTACTCTTTCAATATGTAATTCCAAATCCGATTTTTTTAAAATTAGGGTCTTAAAATTTGTTCTACCTCCTGCTTCAGGGAATCTTATACATGTTGGATCTTCTGTACCAATAATCATTATTTGTCACTTTCTCTTGAATTATTTTTATGTTTTGCTATTTTAAAAATTCTGTAATTATTCCTCTTTTGCCTTTCCTTTCCATTAAAGCATTTAAAATAAAATGCTTTTGATCCTTCTCATATAGATTTCACTTCAGAAATAGTTTTTTTCATTTATTTATAATTGGCTTTTTGATTTTTATCACCTCATAACTCAGGTTTTATACTTCTAAGTTATGTTTTTCTTTCATGTCTTATATCATTACCCTAATGAGTTTTAGGCCATCTTGAAATTGATGGTTAAAATGACTATCTCTTCTGTGGGCATGCCTTTTTGATATGTTTTATTGCTTGTAAGAATTTTATTCTGATTCCTCTTTTTGTTTCTGATAACAACCTTTACTAGAGATTTGATTTTGATAGTTTTAGTAGCTCAGATATTTGTGAAATTTAATTTCTTGAACTTTTAGAAGGAGAAAGATCAAAGTATTTTTGATTTTTAACAAGACAAACTTGCCTCCTTTGTCCTTGATAATTCTCAAATAAAGTGAGATTGACTGATTTTATTCCATCCAACCCACTTTTATCTGGACTCTCTCTTCCATTTTTCTTATCACTAGCATCCTTGATTTTGAATTTACCCCCAGGGATTTTTCCTCAATGTGGGGATCTGTTTAAAAAGGGAAACCTAGTGGTTCAGTTTCAAAAGTTCATAGAGACTGGATTGTTCAAGCTGTCTAAGAACTTACCGCAAACCCTTTCCCTCACTGGCTTTCAGTGTGCTGTTCAGGTGCTGTTCTCCTTTTCAGACCCATAATTTTCCCAGCACACCTGGTGGAACTTTTGAGATTCTCCTCTACCCCAATCCATTAGATGCCATCTTCTTTCCTCCGATTCGTACTATACATTTGCTGAATCCATGCAAGTGTCATCGCTGATGTTGGCTTGTTCTTACCAACTTGTATTTTAGAGTTTGTGGAGATAACATGTGACCTCATTTTCTTTTAAATTTTGTCCATGGGATTTTGATTTCGTTACTTATTTGTTGTAAAACTATTTATGTGAGCTTTCCGAAAGATTGAATGATTAGGCTGTCACCACTGTCATCTCACCACAGTATGTATGTAAAACTATATCTATAACATATTTCTTCATCTATATCTACTTCTACATCTATCTATATCTATTTCTATATTGGTATCTATAACTATCTACTGCCTAGAAGTAAAAATACTGCCTGTGAGAAAACATGCATAAAGAGAATGTGTGGCCAAGAAAGTTCAAAATGGACGGGAGTTTTGTTCTTTAAGACTTGCTAATGGGGAGTGACCAAGATGGCAGGATAGAAAGACACTGAGCTCATCTCCTCCCATGGGTACACCAAAATTACAACTATTTACAGAGCAACTATTGATGAGAAAGTCCAGAAGACTAGCAAGAAAGGTCTACAACTAAAGATTTGAAGGAAGAACCACAAGGAAATGGGTAGGAGGGGCAGAGATGCAGTATAGTCAAGACCCATACCCCTGGGTGGGCAACCCACAAAAAGAGGGATAGTTATAATTGCAGAGGTCCTCCCCAAGGAGCGGAAGGTCCAAGCCCCACATTAGGCTTCCAGCCCAGGGGCCCTACACTGGGAAGATGAACCCCCAGAAAGTTTGGCTTTGAAGGCCAGCAGAGCTTACTTTCAGGAGTGCCAGAGGGCTGTGGGAAACAGAGACATCACACTTTATAGGTGAACACAAAATCTCACATGGCTCCAGGAGCCAGGACAGAAGCAGTTAGTTGAAAGGAGCCTAGGTCAGACCTACCTTCTGATCTTGGAAAGCTTCCCAGAGAGCCAGGAGGCAACTGGAGCTCACCCTGGGGACATAGACACTGGCAGCAGCCATTTTGGGAGCTTGTTCTACCATGAAGACACTGGTGCTGGCAAACACCATTTTGGAATCCTCCCTGTAGCTTACTAGTGCAAGGATCCAGCCTCGCCCACCAGACTTTTGGCAGTATCACTGGGATGCCATAGGCCAAGCAACTGCCCAGGTGGGGACACAGCCCCACCTACTGTCAGGATGGCTGCCTTAAGGCCCCCTGAGCCCCAAACCATCCCAGGACCCTGCCATGTCCACCGGAGGGCCCAGGACCTGGCTGCACAGTAGTTTGCCAGTGCTAGCACCTAAACCCCCAGGACAGTGTTGCCAGAGACCCTGGGACCTGGCTTTCACCACCAGTGTGATGGCACTAGCTCCAGTATCAGCCTCAACCACCACTGGGTGGCACCAACCCCAGAACTCCCATGGCCCTGGCCCTGCCCATAAACTGGCTGACATCAGCTCCTTGACACCTTGGATACCTTCAGCCAGCCACCCCAGTATCCAACACCACCCACCAGCATCCCAATGCCACTTTGGGACACCATGAACCCTGCATCCAACCATGTCAGGAACTGTCCCCACTCCCCCACCAGGCCAACACAAGATTTGGGAGCCATCGCCCTGCAACAATCCACACTGGAACCTGGCTGTACTCACCAGTGGGCCAGCATTAGCCCCCAAAGCTATTCAACCAGTCACCTTGTGACCTAGCCCCACCCACCAGTGGCTAGCAGCCTCTGCACAAGGCATGGCCTGGCAACCAGCCGGGTCAGGGAATAGTCACACTAACTAGGGCATCCACAGTAGTCAGTCTGCCAGAACAGAAGGACCCACGAAGCCCACATAGGAGGCAAACCTAGAGCAAGG